>NC_090329.1:27261047-27590488 GCF_035084215.1 Heptranchias perlo
AAGATCTCCCTTCACACTGGATCGGATAAATTTTCAGCTTGCAAAAGATCACCTTTCACCCTGGAACAGATCACCCTTCACCGAGGAACATATCACCTTTCACCCTGGGACAGATCGCCCTTCACCCTGGAACATATCACCTTTCACCCTGGGACAGATCGCCCTTCATCCTGGAATATATCACATTGTACCTTTGAATAGGTCACCTTTCAACCTGGTACAGATCACCTTTCGCCCTGGAACAGATGACCTTTAAACCTCGTTTTCCCTTCACCTTGGAACAGATCAATTGTTTGCCCCTGAACAGATCACCCTTCATGCTGGATCAGATCAACTTTCAGCCTGCAAAAGATCACCTTCACCCCAGAACAGATAACCTTTTGCCCTGGAACAGATCACCTTTCATGTTAAACAGATCACACTTCACCCTAGAGCAGATCAATATCCACCTTGGAACATATCACTCTTCCCCGTGGAACATATCATCCTGAGCCCTAGAACAAATCCCCCTTCACCATGGATCAGATCACTTTTTAGCCTGGAACAGATCACCTTTACCCTGGAACATATCACCTTTCATCTTGAACAGATCACCTTTCACCCTGGAAAAGATCACCCTTCACCCTAGAACAGCTCAATATCCACCTTGGAACATATCACTCTTCCCCATGGAACATATCATCCTGAACCCTGCAACAGATCACCTCTCATCCTGGAACAGGTCACCTCTCACCAAGGAAAATAGCAGCTATCATCCTGGAACCGATCTCCCTTTGCCATGGATCAGATCACTTTTCAGCCTGGAACAGATCACCTTCACCCTGGAGCAGATCACCTTTCATCTTGAACAGGTCACCTTTCAACCTGGAAAAGATCACCCTTCGCCCTAGAACAGATCAATTTCCACCTCAGAAAGTATCACTCTTCCCCATGGAACATATCATCCTGAATCCTGCAACAGATCACCTTTCACACCAGAACAGGTCACCTCTCACCCTGGAACATATCAGCTATCACCCTAGAACAGATGATATTTAAACCTCAAACAGTTTTCCCTTCACCCTGGAACAGATCAATTTTTTGCCCCAAAACACATCACCCTTCATGCTGGACCAAATCAACTTTCAGCCTGCAAAGGATCACCTTCACCCTGGAACAGATCACCTTTCACATTAAACAGATCACACGTCACCCTGGAACAGATCACCTTTCAGCATGAAATAGATCAGCCTTCACACTAGAACAGATCAATTTTCACCCTGGAACGTATCACTCTTCCCCATGGAACAGATAACCTTTCATCTTGAACAGATCACCTTTCACCCTGGAAAAGATCACCCTTCACCCTAGAACACAGCAATTTCCATCCTGGAACATATCACTCTTCCCCAAGGAACAGATAACCTTTCACCCTGGAACAGATAACCTTTCATCTTGAACAGATCACCTTTCACCCTGGAAAAGACCACCCTTCACCCTAGAAAACAGCAATTTCCACCTTGGAACATATCACTCCTCCCCATGGAACATAGCATCCTGAACCCTGCAACAGATCACCTTCACCCTGGAACAGATCACCTTTCACCCTGAAATAGATCACACTTCACTGAGGAAGATATCAGCTATCACCCTGGAACAGATCTCCCTTCACCATGAATCAGATCAATTTTCAGCCTGGAACAGATCACCTTCACCCTAGAACAGATTACCTTTTACCATAGAACAGATCCCCATTCACCTTGAAGAGACCTGAAATTCAAACGGAAACAGCTCATTCGTTACCCAGGAACAGATCACACTTCACCCTGGAACAGGTCACTCTTCACCCATAATCAGATCACCTATCAATATGAAATAGGTCACCATTCACCGTGGAGCAAATCACTCTTCCCTATGGAACATATCATTTTGCACCATGCAACAGATCACCTTTCACCCTGGGACAGATCACCCTTCATCCTGGAACATATTACATTTCAACCTGGAACAGCTGACCTTTAACCCTGGAACAGTCTTCCCTTCACCCTGGAACAGATCAATTTTTGCCACTGAATAGATCACCCTTCATGCTGGATCAGATCAACTTTCAGCCTGGAACTGTACACCTTCATCCTGGAACAGATCACCTTTCACCCTGCAACAGATCACCCTTCACCCTGGAACAAATCACCTACAAACAGATCACCTGTCACCCCTGAACAGATCACCATTCTCCCTGGATCAGATCAACTTTCAACCTGGAAAAGATCGCCTTCACACTGGAAACGAAAAACTTCATCTTGAACACATCACTTTTCACCCTGCAACAGATCACATGCCACCCAGGAACAGATCACCATTCACCATGGAACAGATCACCTTTACATTTGTAACAAACTTCACATTTATCCACATTATATTGCATCTGCCATGTATTTGCCCACTCACTCAACTTGTCTAAATTGCCTTGAAGCCTCTTTGCATCCTCCTCACAACTCACGATCCCACCTAGTTTGTATTGTCAGCAAACTTGGAAATATTAGATTTGGTTCCCTCATCCAAATCGTTGGTATATATTGTAAATAGCTGGGGCCCAAGCACTGATCCCTGCGGTACCCCACCATTCACTGCCTGCCACCCCGAAAAAGACCCATTTATTCCTACTCTGTTTCCTGTCTGTTAACCAATTTTCAATCCATGCCAGTATATTACCCTCAATCACATGTACTTTAATTTTGCACACTAACCTCTTATGTGGGACTTTATCAAAGGCCTTCTGAAGTTATCCACTTCGGAAGCAAAAACAAAAAGGCAGAGTACTATTTAAATGGTGATAGATTGGGAAATGTTGATGTACAAAGGGACCTGGGTGTCCTTGCACATCAGTCACTGAAAGCAAACATGCAGGTGCAGCAAGCAGTTAGGAAGGCAAATGGTATGTTGGCCTTCATTACAAGAGGATTTGAGTACAGGAGCAAGGATGTCTTACTGCAGTTATACAGGGCCTTGGTGAGACCACACCTGGAGTATTGTGTGCAGTTTTGGTCTCCTTACCTAAGAAAGGATATACTTGCCATAGAGGGAGTGCAGCGAATGTTCACCAGACTGATTCCTGGGATGGCAGGACTGTCGTATGAGGAGAGATTGGGTCGACTCGGCCTGTATTCACTTGAGTTTAGAAGAATGAGAGGGGATCTCATTGAAACATATAAAATTCTGACAGGGCTCTACAGACTGGATGCAGGGAGGATGTTTCCCCTGGCTGGGGGGTCCAGAACGAGGGGTCACTGTCTCAGGATACGGGGTAGGACATTTAGGACTGAGATGAGGAGAAATTTCTTCACTCAGAGGGTGGTGAACCTGTGGAATTCTCTACCACAGAAGGCTGTAGAGGCCAAGTCACTGAATATATTTAAGAAGGAGCTAAATAGATTTCTAGATACAAAAGGCATCAAGGGGTATGGGGAGAGAGCGGGAATATGGTATTGAGATAGAGGATCAGCCATGATCACATGGAATGGTAGAACAGGCTCGAAGGGCTGAATGGCCTACTCCTGCTCATATTTTCTATGTTTCTATGTTTCTTTCAGCATGAACTAGAGCACATTTCACCCTGGAACAGGTCACTCTTTACCCACAATCAGATCACCTATCAGCATGAAATAGATCACAATTCACTCTCGAAAAAATCACTCTTGCCAATGGAAGATATTATTTTGCACCATGCAACGGATCACCTTTCACCCTGGGACATATCACCTTTTGCCCTGGAACAGGTAACCTTTCAGCTTGGAACACATCACCTTTTATCATCACCTTCACCCTGGAGCAGATCAACTTTTATCTTCAACAGGTCACCTTTTATCATGAACAGATCACCTTCACCCTGGAGCAGATCAACTTTTATCTTCAACAGATCACCTTTCACCCTGTACAGATCACCTTCCACTTTTGAACATGTCAAATTTCACACTGGAACAGATCACCTGTTACCCAGGAACAGAACACCTGTTACCCAGGAACAGAACACCTTTCACCATGGAAGATATCATCTTTCACCCTAAATCAGAACACCCTTCACCCTGGAACAGATCAATTTTCACCCTGGAACAGATCACGCTTCACCCTGGAACAGATCACATTTCACCCAGGAACAGATCACTCTTCCCTATGGAACGTACTATTCTGCACCATGCAACATATCACCTTTCACCCTGGGACAGATAACCTTTCATCCTGAACAGATCACATTGCACCTTTGAATAGGTCACCATTCAACCTGGTACAGATTACCTTTCGCCCTGTAACAGATGACCTTTAAACCTGGAATCACTTTCCCTTCACCCTGAACAGATCAACCTTTACGCTGGATCAGATCAACTTTCAGCCTGCAACAGATCACCTTCACCCTGGAACTGATAACCTTTTGCCCGGGAACAGATCACCTTTCATGTTAACCAAATCATTTTCACCCTGGAACAGATCACCCTTCACTCTCAAAGAGATCACTTTTCAGCATGAAATAGATCAGCCTTCACCCGAGAACAGATCAATTTCCACCTTGGAACATATCACTCCTCCCCATGGAACATAGCATCCTGAACCCTGCAACAGATCACCTTTCACCCTGCAGCAGATCACCCTTCACCCTAGAACAAATCACCTGTCACCCCGAACAGGTCACTATTCTCCCTGGAACAGATCAACTTTCAGCCTGGAAAATATCACCTTCACCCTGGAACAGAAAAACTTCATCTTGAACAGCTCACCTTTCACCCTGCAACAGATCACCTTCCACCATGAACTAGATCACACCTCACCCTGGAACAGATCAACATTTGCTTTTGAACAGTTCACCTTACACTCTGGCACATATCACCTTTCACCATGGAAAAGATCACCCTTCACCTGGAACAGATCACACTTCACCCTTGAACAGATCACCTATCAGCATGAAATAGAACATCTTTCAACCAGAACAGATCAACTTTCATCATAGATTGTATCACTATTCCCCATGGGATATATCATCCTGCACCCTGCAACAGATCACCTTTCACCCTGCAACAGATCCACCATTACCCTGGAAGAGATAACGTTTCAGCCTAGAACAGATCACCTTCCACCTTCGAGCAGGTCAACTTTAACCCTGGAACAGAAAACCGTTCTCCCTGAAACAGATCACCCTTCTCCCTGGAACAGATCTCTGTTCACCCTAGAACAGCTCAATTTTTGCATCAGAACCAATCACCCGTCACCCTGGAAAACATCACCTTTTATCTTGAACAGATCACCTTTCTCTCTGGAACAGATCACCTTTCTCTCTGGAACAGATCACCCTGCTCCATGGAACAGATCTCCACTCACCATGGAAGAACTCATCTTTCACCCTAAATCAGAACAATTTTCACCCTAGAACATATCACGCTTCACCCTGGGACAGATCACCTTTCACCCTGGGACAGATCACCTTTCACCCTGGAACAGATAACCTTTCACCCTGGGACAGATCACCTTTCACCCTGGGACAGATCACCTTTCACCCTGGGACAGATCACCTTTCACCCTGGGACAGATCACCCTTCATCCTGGAACATATCACATTGCACCTTTAAATAGGTCACCTTTCAAACTGGTACAGATCACCTTTCGCCCTGGAACAGATGAATGTTTTGCCCCTGAACAGATCAACTTTCTGCCTGCAACAGATCACTTTCACCCTGGAACAGATCATCTTTCGTGTGGAACAGATCACACTTCACCCTGGAACAGATCACCTATCAGAATGAAATAGATCACTCTTCACCCTAGAAGAGACCAATTTACACCCTGGAACATATCACTCTTCCCCTTGGAACAGATAACCTTTCACCCTGGAACAGACAACCTTTCATCCTGAACAGATCACCTTTCACCCTGGAAATGATCACCCATCATCCTAGAACAGATCAATTTCCACCCTGGAACATATCAGTCTTCCCCATGGAACAGATATCCTTTCACCCTCAAACAGATCACCTTTTATCTTGAACAGATCACTGTCACCCTGGAATAGATTACCTTCCACCTTCAAACAGGTCAAATTTCACACCGGAACAGAAAACCTTTCACCCTGGAACAGATCACCTGTTACCCAGGAACAGAACACCTTTCACTATGGAAGATATCATCTTTCACCCTAAATCAGAACACCCTTCACCCTGGAACAGATCAATTTTCACCCCATAACCGGTTATTCTTCACTCTGGAACAGATAACTTTTCATCCTGGAACAGATCATCTTCTACCTTCGAACAGGTCAAATTTCACTCTGGAACAGAAAACCTTTCTCCCTGGAACAGATCACCATCCTTCCTGGAACAGATCAATTTTCACCCCATAACCAATCATCCTTCACTCTGGAACAGATAATCTTTCACCCTGGAACAGATCACCTTTAATCTTGAACAGATCACCCTTCTCCCTGGAACAGATCACCCATTACTGAGGAACAGCGCACCTTTCACCATGGAACAGATCACCTTCACCCTGGAAGAAATAATCTTTCACCTTGGAACTGGTCATCCTTCACCCTGGAACAGATCACATTTCTGCCAGGAACAGATCTCTCTTCACCCTCAAACAGTTCCCCTATCAGCATCAAATAGATCACCCTACTCCCAGGAACAGTTCAATTTCCACCCTCGAACATATCACTCTTCCCCATGGAACATATCATCCTGCACCCTGCAACAGATTACCTTTCACCCTGGAACAGATCACCTTTCACCCTAGAACAGATCACCTTTCATCTTGAACAGATCAGCTTTCACACTGCAATAGTTCACCCTGGAACGGATCACACCACCGAGAACAGATCAACTATCAGCATGAAATAGATCACCTGTCACCCTAGAACAAATCAATTTTCACCCTGGAACATATAATCCTGCATTTGCAACAGATCACCTTTCACCTTAGAATAGATCACCCTTCACCCTGGAACAGATCACCTATCACCTTCATATATGTCACCTTTCACCCTGGAACAGATCATATTTTGCCCTGGAACAGATCGATTTTCAAATGGAACAGATAAGTTTTCACCCTGGAACAGAGCATCTTTCATCTTGAACAGACCAACATTCACCCTGGAACAGATCACCATTCACCATGGAAGATATCATCTTTTACCCTAAATCAGAACACCCTTCACCCTGGAACATATCACGCTTCACCCTGGAACAGATCACCTTTCACCCTGTAATTGAACACCCTTCAAACTGGAACAGATCACCCTTCACCGAGGAACATATCAGCTATTACCTTAGAACAGATCTCCCTTCACCATGGATCAGAGCAATTTTCAGCCTGGAACAGATCACCTTTTAACTTGGAACAGATCACCATTCACAGTTCATTCGTTACCCAGGAAAAGATCACCTTTCACCTTGAACAGATCATCTTTCATGCTAGAACAGCTCATTCATTACCCCACAACATATCACACTTCACCCTGGAACAGGTCACTCTTCACCCTCAAACAGATCACCTATCAGCATGAAATAGATCATCATTCACCCTGGAACAAATCACTCATCAATTTTCACCCTGGAACAAATCACTCTTCCCAATGGAACACACTATTCTGCACCATGCAACAGATCACCTTTCACCCTGGGACAGACCACCCTTCATCCTGGAACATATCACATTTCACTTTCAAATAGGTCACCGTTCAACCTGGTACAGATCATCTTTCACCCTGGAATAGGTTTCCCTTCACCCTGGAACAGATCAACTTTTGCCCCTGAACAGATCACCTTTCATGCTGGTTCAGATCAACTTTCAGCATGGAACAGATCACCTATTAGCATGACATAGATCATCCTAGAACAAATCAGTTTTCACCAAGTAACATATCACCCTTCCCCATGGAACAGATAACCTTTCATCTTGAACAGATCACCTTTCACCCTGGAAAAGATCACCCTTCACCCTGGAAAAGATCACCCTTCACCCTGGAACAGATCACCCTTCACCCTGGAACAGATCAATTTCCATCCTGGAACATATCACTCTTCCCCATGGAACATATCATCATGAACCCAACAGATAGCCTTTTGCCCAGTACAGATCACCGTTCACCCTGAATTAGATCACCTTTCACCCTGGAACAGATCACCTTTCATCTTGAACAGATCGTCTTTCACTATGAAACAGATCACCTTTCAGCATGAAATATATCATGCTGCACCCTGGAGCTGATGGAACATGTCAACCTGCACCCTGGAACAGATCATCTTCTACCCTGCAACAGATAACCTTTCACCCTGGAACAAATAATCTTTCATCTTGAACAGATCACTTTTCACCCTGGAAAATATCACTCTTTACCTCAAACAGATCACACATCACCCTGGAAAAGATCACCTACCTGCATGAAATAGATCACCCTTCACCTAAGAACAGAGCCTTTTCAGCCTGGAACATATCACTCTTCCCCATGGAACATATCACCCTGAACCCTGCAATAGATCACCTTTCACCCTGGAACAGATCACCTTTTGCCTTGGAAAAGGCGACCTTTCACCCTGGAACAGATTTCCCTTCAACCTAGAGCAGATACATTTTTGCCCCTGCAAAGATCACACTTCACCATGGATCAGATCAAATTTCAGCCTGGATCAGATCAACTTTCAGCCTGGAACAGATCACCTTCACCCTGGAACAGATAACCTTTCACACTGGAACAGATGACCCTTCATCCTGCAACAGATCATCCTTCACCCTGGAACAATCACCCGTTACCTAGTAACTGATCACCTTTAATCATGGAACATATCATCTTTCATCCTAAATCAGAACACCCTTCACCCTGGCACTGATCAATTTTCACCCTGGAACCTGAAGTTTATAAGATATTAAGGGGAACAGATAGGGTGGATAGAGAGAAACTATTTCCGCTGGTTAGGGATTCTAGGAGTAGGGGGGCACAGTCTAAAAATTAGAGCCAGACCTTTCAGGAGTGAGATTAGAAAACATTTCGACACACAGGGGGTGGTAGAAGTTTGGAACTCTCTTCCGCAAACTGCAATTGATACTAGCTCAATTGCTAAATTTAAATCTGAGAGAGATAGCTTTTTGGCAACCAAAGGTATTAAGGGATATGGGCCAAAGGCAGGTTTGTGGAGTTAGATCACAGATCAGCCATGATCTTATCAAATGGCGGAGCAGGCACGAGGGGCTGAATGGCCTACTCCTGTTCCTATATTCCTATGTTCCAATGTAACATATCACGCTTCACCGAGGAACAGATTACCTCGCACCCTGGAACAGATCTCACTTCACCCTGCAACAGATCAGCTTTCACCTTGGAACAGATCATCTTTCATGGAATCATAGAATGGTTACAGCACAGAAGAATGCCATTCGATCCATCGAGCCCGTGCCGGCTCTTTGTAAGAGCAATCCAGTTCATCCCATTCCCCCGCTCTTTCCCCGTAGCCCTGCATATTTTGTTCCCTTCAAGTATTTATCCAATTCCTTTTTGAAAGCCACGATTGAATCTGCTTCCACAACATTTTCAGGCAGCGCATTCCAGATCATAACTACTTGCTGCGTAAAAATGCTTTCCATCATGTCACCTTTGGTTCCTTTGCCAAATTACCTTAAATCTGTGTCCTCTGGTTCTCATCCCTTCTGCCAATGGGAACAGTTTCTCTTTATTTACTTTATCTAATCCCTTCATGATTTCGAACACTTCTATCAAATCTCCTCTCAACATTCTCTGCTCTAAGGAGAACAACCCCAGCTTCTCCAATCTATCCACGTAACTGAAGTCCCTCATCCTTGGAATCATTCTAGTAAATCTTTTTTGCACCCTCTCTAAGGCCTTCACATCCTTCCTAAAGTGCGGTGCCCAGAATTGGACACAATACTCCAGTTGTGGCCGAACCAGTGTTTTATAAAGGTTCAATGTAACTTCCTTGCTTTTGTACTCTATGCCTCTATTTATAAAGCCCAGGATCCCATATTGTTTTTTAACCACTTTCTCAACCTGTCCTGCCACCTTCAAAGATTTGTGCACATTTACCCCCAGGTCTCTCTAATTTTGCACCCCCTTTAGAATTGTACCATTTAGTTTATATTGCCTCTCTTCATTCTTCCTGCCAAAATGTATCACCACGCACTTCTCTGCGTTAAATTGTGTCTGCCATGAGTCCGCCCATTCCACCAGCCTGTTTATACCCTCTTGAATCTATCACTATCTTCCTCACTGTTTACTACCCTGCCAAGTTTTGTGTCATCTGCAAATTTTGAAATTGTGCCCTGTACACCCAAGTCCAAGTCATTAATATATATCAAAAAAAGCAGTGGTCCCAGCACTGACCCCTGGGGAACACCACTGTACACCTCCCTCTAGTCCAAAAGACAACCGTTCATCACTACTCTCCATTTCCTGTCACTTAGCCAATTTGATTTCAATGCTGTCACCACTCCTTTTATTCCATTTTCTTCAATTTTGTTGACAAGCCTATTACGTGAGACTTGATCAAATGCCTTTTGAAAGTCCATATACACAATATCAACCGCATTGCCCTCATCGACCCTCTCTGTTACCTCATCAAAAACTCAATCAAGTTAGTTAAACATGATTTTCTCCTAACAAATCCGTGCTGGCTTTCCTTTATTAATCCACACTTGTCTAAGTGACTATTAATTTTGTCCCGGATTATCGTTTCTAAAAGCATCCCCACAACCTAAATTGATTGGCCTGTCACTGCCCGGTTTATCCTTACACCTTTTTCTGAACGAGGTTGTAACATTTGCAATTCTCCAATCCTCTGGCACCACTCCCATATCTAAAAAGGATCAGAAAATTATGGCTAGCACTTCTACAATTCCCACCCTTACTTCCCTCAGCAACCTAGGACCCATCCCATCCGGACTGGGTGACTTATCTACTTTAAGTACAGCTAGCCTTTCTAGTACCTCCTCTTTCTCAATTTTTAGCCCATCCAGTATCTGAACTACATCCTCTTTTACTGTGACTTTGGCAGCATCTTCTTCCTTGGTAAAGGCAGATGCAAAGTACTCATTTAGTACCTCAGCCATCTTCTCTGCCTCCATGCGTAGATCTCCATTTTGGTCCCTAGTCATCCCACCCCTCCTCTTACTACCCGTTTACTGTTTATATGTCTATAGAAGACTTTGGATTCCCTTTTATGTTAGCCATCAGTCTATTCTCATACTCTCTCTTTGCTCCTCTTATTTCCTTTTTCACTTCTCCTCTGTACTTTCTATATTCAGCCTGGTTCTCACTTGTACTATCAACTTGACATATGTCATACGCCCCTTTAACTGCTTCATCTGACTCTCTATCACTATCGTCATCCAGGGAGCTCTGACTTTGGTTGCCTTATCTTTCCCCCTCATGGGAACGTACCTAGACTGTACCCGAATCATTTCCTCTTTACAGGCCACACATTGTTCGATTACAGTTTTGCCTACCAATCTTTGAACGGGCCAGATCCATTCTCAACCCACTGAAATTGGCCCTCCTCCAATTAAATATTTTTACTTTAGATTGTTCCTTGTCCTTTTCTATAACTATTCTAAACTTTATGATCCTATGATCACTGTTCCTTATATGTTCCCCACTGACAGTTGTTCCATTTGATGCACCTCATTCCCCAGAACCAGACCCAGCAATGCCTCCTTCCTCGTTGGGCCGGAAACGTACTGGTCAAGAAAGTTCTCCTGAACACACTTCTGAAATTCCTCCCCCTCTTTGCCCCTTACACTGTTACTATCCCAGTCTATATTAGGGTAGTTGAAGTCCCCCATTATCACTACTCTATAGTTCCTGCACCTCTCTGTAATTTCCCTGCAAATTTGCTCCTCTATATCCTTCCCACTAGTTGGTGAGCTATAGAATACACCCAGTAGTGAAATGGCACCTCTATTGTTTCCTAACTCTAACCAAATAGATCACCCGTCACCAAAGATATCATTCTTCCTTATGGAACATATAATCCTGCACCCTACAAAAGAACACCTTCCACCCTGGAACAGATCACTCTGTACCCTGGAACAGGTCAGCTTTCACCATGGAACAGATCACTATTCATGTTCGAATAGGTCACCTTTCACCCTGGAACAGATAACATTTCACCCTGGAAATGATCACATTTCATTTGAACAGATCACCTTTCACCCTGGAAAAGATCACCCTTCACTCTGCAACAGATCACAATTCACCCAGAAACTGATCACACTTCACCCAGAAACTGATCACACTTCACCCAGAAACTGATCACACTTCACCCAGAAACTGATCACACTTCACCTTCGAACAGGTCACCTTTCACACTGAAACAGATCACCTTTGGCCACTGTACAGTTCACCCTTCACCATGGATCAGAACAAATTTCAGCCTGAAAAAGATCACCTTCACCCTGGAACAGAAAACCTTTCATCTTGAACAGATCACCTTTTACCCTGGAAGAGATCACCCAATACCCAGGAACAGATCACCTTTCACCATGAAACAGATCACTCTTCACCCTGGAACATAGCATTGTTCCCCATGAAATATATCACCCTTCACCCTGGAACAGATCACCCTTCACCCTGGAACAGATCACCTTCCAAACAGGAACAGATCCAAAAATTGGCCATGTGGTTGACAGTGAGGGGGAAAGCTGTAGACTGCAGGAAGATATCAATGGACTGGTCAGGTGGCAAATGGAATTTAATCTGGAGAAGTAATGCATTTGGGGAGGGCAAATAAGGCAAGAGAATACACAATAAATGGGAGGATACTGAGAGGTGTAGAGGAAGAGGGGGACCTTGGAGTGCATGTCCACAGATCCCCGAAGGTAGCAGGACAAGTAGATAAGGTGGTTAAGAAGTCATATGGAATACTTTCCTTTATTATCCTTGTAAATCTCCCTGCTCTTATATTACCCTTCACCCTGGATCAAAAGGCATCAAGGGGTATGGGGAGAGAGCGGGAATATGATATTGAGATAGAGGATCAGCCATGATCATATTGAATGGCGGATTGAAGGGCCGAATGGCCTACTCCTGCTCCTATTTTCTATGTTTCTATCATATCATTGTTCCCCATGGAACACATCACCCTGCACCCTGGAACAGATCAGCTTTCACCCTGGAACAGAAGGATCACATTCCACCCTGGAACAGATCAGCTTTCACCCTGGAACAGAAGGATCACATTCCACCCTGGAACAGATCAGCTTTCACCCTGGAACAGAAGGATCACATTCCACCTTGGAACGGATCACATTCCACCCTGGAACAGATCAGCTTTCACCCTGGAACAGAAGGATCACATTCCACCTTGGAACGGATCACATTCCACCCTGGAACAGATCAGCTTTCACCCTGGAACAGAAGGATCACATTCCACCTTGGAACGGATCACATTCCACCCTGGAACAGATCAGCTTTCACCCTGGAACAGAAGGATCACATTCCACCTTGGAACGGATCACATTCCACCCTGGAACAGATCAGCTTTACCATGGAACAGGAACAGAAATTGTTCAAAAAAGTGTGAAAGGATAAACCCAGCAACTACAGGCCAGTAAATTTAACTTCGGTGATGGGGAAGCTTTTAGGAACGATAATCCAGGACAAAATTAACAGTCACTTGGACAAGTGTGGATTAATTAAGGAAAGCCAGCATGGATTTGTTAAAGGCAAATCGTGTTTAACTAACTTGATTGAGTTTTTTGATGAGGTAACAGTGAGGGTAGATGAGGGCAATGCAGTTGATGTGGTGTATATGGACTTCCAAAACACCTTTGATAAAGTGCCACATAATAGGCTTGTCAGCAAAGTTGAAGCCCATGGAATAAAAGGGGCAGTGGCAGCATGGATACAAAATTGGCTAAGTTACAGGAAACAGAGTAGTGGTGAACGGTTGTTTTTCGGACTAGAGGAAGGTATATAGTGGTGTTCCCCAGGGGTCGGCACTAGGACCACTGCTTTTCCTGATATATATTAATGACTTGGACTTGGGTGTACAGGGCACAATTTCAAAATTTGCAAATGACACAAAACTTGGAAGTGTAGTGAACAGCGAGAAGGATAGTCATAGACTTCAAGAGGACATAGGTAGGCTGGTGGAATGGGTGGACAAGTGGCAGATGAAATTTAACGCAGAGAAGTGCGAAGTGATACATTTTGGTAGGAAGAACAAGGAGATGCAATATAAACTAAAAGGTACAATTCTAAAAGGTGTGCAGAAACAGACATGGGGGTATATGTGCACAGGTTGTTGAAGTGGCAGGTCAGGTTGAGAAAGCGGTTAAAAAAGCATACCGGATCCTGGGCTTTATCAATAGAGGCATAGAGTATAAAAGCAAAGAGGTTTTGATGAACCTTTATAAAACACTGGCTCAGCCACAACTGGAGTATTGTGTCCAATTCTGGGCACCGAACTTTAGGAAGGATGTGAAGGCCTTTGAGTGGGTGCAGAAAAGAATTACTAGAATGTTCCCAGGGATGAGGGACTTCAGTTATGCAGAAAAAGTTGAGAGGAGATTTGATAGAGGTGTTCAAAATCACGAGGGGTCTAGACAGAGTAGATAGAGAGAAATTGTTCTCATTGGCGGAAGGGTCAAGAACCACAGGATGCAGATTTAAGGTGATTGGCAAAAGAACCAAAGGCGACATGAGGAAAAGCTTTTTTACACAGCGAGCATTATGAGCTGAAATGCACTGCCTGAAAGGGTGGTGGAGGCAGATTCAATCGTGGCTTTCAAAAGGGAATTGGATAAGTAGTTGAAGGGAAAAAATTTGCAGGGCTACGGGGAAACGGTGGAGAGTGGGGCTAGCTGGATTGCTCTTGCAGAGTGCTGGCACAGGCTTGATGGGCCGAATGGCCTCCTTCTCTGCTGTAACCATACTATGATTCTATGAACACATCACATTTCACCCTGGGACAGATCACCCGTCACCCTGGAACAGATCACCCTTCACCCTCGAACAGATCACCCTTCACCCTCGAACAGATCACCCTTCACCCTCGAACAGATCACCCTTCACCCTCGAACAGATCACCTGTCTTGAAATAGATCACCCTTCACCCTGGAACAGATCACACTTCACTTTCATCAGATCACCTTTCACAATGGAGTAGGTCACCTTTCGCCCTAGATCAGATCACCATTCACCCTGGAACAGATCAAATTTCACCCAGAAACATATCGTTCTTCCCCATGGAACATATCACCCTGCACTTTGCAACAGATCACCTTTCACCCTGGAGCAGACCACCCTTCACGCTGGAACAGATCAATTTCACACTGTAACATATCACAGTTCACCCTGGATCAAATCACCTTTCTGCCTGGAACATAACACCCTTTGCCCTGGAAGAGATCTCCCTTCACCCTATAATGGATCACATTTCAGCATGAATCAGATCAACCCTCACCCTGGAACAGATCATCCTTCAGCCTGAAACAGATCACCCTTCACCCTGTAACAGATCACCCTTCACCTGTTACAGATCATGCCTCACTCTGATACAGATTATATTTCATCCTGGAACAGGTCACCTTCCACTCTGGAATAGATCTCTAGTCACCTGGGAATGGATCACCGTTCAGCCTGAAACAGATCACCCTTCAGCCTGAAGTAGATCACCCTTCACCCTGTAAGGGATCACCCTTCACCCTGTAAGGGATCACCCTTCACCCTGTAAGGGATCTCCTTTCTTCATGTAACATTCACTCTGGGACAGATCACAACTCACACTGGAGAAGATCACCCTTCACCCTGGAACAGATTAGCTTCCTGCATGAAACAGATCACATTTCACCCTGGAACAACTGACCTTCCACTCTGGAACAGATCATACTTCACCTGCGAACAGATCACACTTCACCTTCCTACAGGAAACTGATCACCCTTCATCCTGGAACAGATCACACATCGCCCTGGAACAGGACACACCTTTCACCTTAGAACAGATCACACATCGCCCTGGAACAGGACAACTTTCACCTTAGAACAGATCACACATCGCCCTGGAACAGGACACACCTTTCACCTTAGAACAGATCACACATCGCCCTGGAACAGGACACACCTTTCACCTTAGAACAGATCACACATCGCCCTGGAACAGGACAACTTTCACCTTAGAACAGATCACACATCGCCCTGGAACAGGACACACCTTTCACCTTAGAACAGATCACACATCGCCCTGGAACAGGACACACCTTTCACCTTAGAACAGATCACACATCGCCCTGGAACAGGACAACTTTCACCTTAGAACAGATCACACATCGCCCTGGAACAGGACACACCTTTCACCTTAGAACAGATCACACATCGCCCTGGAACAGGACAACTTTCACCTTAAAACAGATCACACATCGCCCTGGAACAGGACACACCTTTCACCTTAGAACAGATCACACATCGCCCTGGAACAGGACAACTTTCACCTTAGAACAGATCACACATCGCCCTGGAACAGGACACACCTTTCAACTTAGAACAGATCACACATCGCCCTGGAACAGGACACACCTTTCACCTTAGAACAGATCACACATCGCCCTGGAACAGGACACACCTTTCAACTTAGAACAGATCACACATCGCCCTGGAACAGGACACACCTTTCACCTTAGAACAGATCACACATCGCCCTGGAACAGGACACCTTTCACCTTAGAACAGATCACACATCGCCCTGGAACAGGACACCTTTCACCTTAGAACAGATCACACATCGCCCTGGAACAGGACAACTTTCACCTTAGAACAGATCACACATCGCCCTGGAACAGGACACCTTTCACCTTAGAACAGATCACACATCGCCCTGGAACAGGACAACTTTCACCTTAGAACAGATCACACATCGCCCTGGAACAGGACAACTTTCACCTTAGAACAGATCACACATCGCCCTGGAACAGGACAACTTTCACCTTAGAACAGATCACACATCGCCCTGGAACAGGACACAACTTTCACCTTAGAACAGATCACACATCGCCCTGGAACAGGACACACCTTTCACCTTAAAACAGATCACACATCGCCCTGGAACAGGACAACTTTCACCTTAGAACAGATCACACATCGCCCTGGAACAGGACAACTTTCACCTTAGAACAGATCACACATCGCCCTGGAACAGGACACAACTTTCACCTTAAAACAGATCACACATCGCCCTGGAACAGGGCACACCTTTCACCTTAGAACAGATCACACATCGCCCTGGAACAGGACACACCTTTCACCTTAGAACAGATCACACATCGCCCTGGAACAGGACACACCTTTCACCTTAGAACAGATCACACATCGCCCTGGAACAGGACAACTTTCACCTTAGAACAGATCACACATCGCCCTGGAACAGGACAACTTTCACCTTAGAACAGATCACACATCGCCCTGGAACAGGACACACCTTTCACCTTAGAACAGATCACACATCGCCCTGGAACAGGACACCTTTCACCTTACAACAGATCACACATCGCCCTGGAACAGGACAACTTTCACCTTAGAACAGATCACACATCGCCCTGGAACAGGACACCTTTCACCTTAGAACAGATCACACATCGCCCTGGAACAGGACAACTTTCACCTTAGAACAGATCACACATCGCCCTGGAACAGGACACCTTTCACCTTAGAACAGATCACACATCGCCCTGGAACAGGACACACCTTTCACCTTAGAACAGATCACACATCGCCCTGGAACAGGACACACCTTTCACCTTAGAACAGATCACACATCGCCCTGGAACAGGACAACTTTCACCTTAGAACAGATCACACAGCGCCCTGGAACAGGACAACTTTCACCTTAGAACAGATCACACATCGCCCTGGAACAGGACAACTTTCACCTGAGAACAGATCACACAGCGCCCTGGAACAGGACAACTTTCACCTTAGAACAGATCACACATTGCCCTGGAACAAATGACCTTCCACTCTGGAACAGATCATACTTCACCTGGGAACAGATCACACTTCACCTTCCTACAGGAAACTGATCACCCTTCATCCTGGAACAGATCACATATCGCCCTGGAACAGGACACCTTTCACCTCAGAACAGATCACACATCGCCCTGGAACAGGACACCTTTCACCTTAGAACAGATCACACATCGCCCTGGAACAGGACAACTTTCACCTTAAAACAGATCACACATCGCCCTGGAACAGGACACACCTTTCACCTTAGAACAGATCACACATCGCCCTGGAACAGGACAACTTTCACCTTAGAACAGATCACACATCGCCCTGGAACAGGACAACTTTCACCTTAGAACAGATCACACATCGCCCTGGAACAGCACAACTTTCACCTTAGAACAGATCACACATCGCCCTGGAACAGGACACCTTTCACCTTAGAACAGATCACACATCGCCCTGGAACAGGACAACTTTCACCTTAGAACAGATCACACATCACCCTGGAACAGGACAACTTTCACCTTAGAACAGATCACACATCGCCCTGGAACAGGACACACCTTTCACCTTAGAACAGATCACACATCGCCCTGGAACAGGACAACTTTCACCTTAGAACAGATCACACATCGCCCTGGAACAGGACAACTTTCACCTTAGAACAGATCACACATCGCCCTGGAACAGGACACACCTTTCACCTTAGAACAGATCACACATCGCCCTGGAACAGGACACCTTTCACCTTAGAACAGATCACACATCGCCCTGGAACAGGACACACCTTTCACCTTAGAACAGATCACACATCGCCCTGGAACAGGACACACCTTTCATCTTAGAACAGATCACACATCGCCCTGGAACAGGACACACCTTTCACCTTAGAACAGATCACACATCGCCCTGGAACAGGACAACTTTCATCTTAGAACAGATCACACATCGCCCTGGAACAGGACACACCTTTCACCTTAGAACAGATCACACATCGCCCTGGAACAGGACACACCTTTCACCTTAGAACAGATCACACATCGCCCTGGAACAGGACACCTTTCACCTTAGAACAGATCACACATCGCCCTGGAACAGGACAACTTTCACCTTAGAACAGATCACACATCGCCCTGGAACAGGACACACCTTTCACCTTAGAACAGATCACACATCGCCCTGGAACAGGACAACTTTCACCTGAGAACAGATCACACATCGCCCTGGAACAGGACACACCTTTCACCTTAGAACAGATCACACATCGCCCTGGAACAGGACAACTTTCACCTTAGAACAGATCACACATCGCCCTGGAACAGGACAACTTTCACCTTAGAACAGATCACACATCGCCCTGGAACAGGACAACTTTCACCTTAGAACAGATCACACATCGCCCTGGAACAGGACAACTTTCACCTTAGAACAGATCACACATCGCCCTGGAACAGGACAACTTTCACCTTAGAACAGATCACACATCGCCCTGGAACAGGACACACCTTTCACCTTAGAACAGATCACACATCGCCCTGGAACAGGACACACCTTTCACCTTAGAACAGATCACACATCGCCCTGGAACAGGACAACTTTCACCTGAGAACAGATCACACATCGCCCTGGAACAGGACACCTTTTACCTTAGAACAGATCACACATCGCCCTGGAACAGGACAACTTTCACCTTAGAACAGATCACACATCGCCCTGGAACAGGACAACTTTCACCTTAAAACAGATCACACATCGCCCTGGAACAGGACAACTTTCACCTTAGAACAGATCACACATCGCCCTGGAACAGGACAACTTTCAACTTAGAACAGATCACACATCGCCCTGGAACAGGACAACTTTCACCTTAGAACAGATCACACATCGCCCTGGAACAGGACAACTTTCACCTTAGAACAGATCACACATCGCCCTGGAACAGGACAACTTTCACCTTAAAACAGATCACACATCGCCCTGGAACAGGACACACCTTTCACCTTAGAACAGATCACACATCGCCCTGGAACAGGACACACCTTTCACCTTAGAACAGATCACACATCGCCCTGGAACAGGACACAACTTTCACCTTAGAACAGATCACACATCGCCCTGGAACAGGACAACTTTCACCTGAGAACAGATCACACATCGCCCTGGAACAGGACAACTTTCACCTGAGAACAGATCACACATCGCCCTGGAACAGGACACCTTTTACCTTAGAACAGATCACACATCGCCCTGGAACAGGACAACTTTCACCTTAGAACAGATCACACATCGCCCTGGAACAGGACAACTTTCACCTTAAAACAGATCACACATCGCCCTGGAACAGGACACACCTTTCACCTTAGAACAGATCACACATCGCCCTGGAACAGGACAACTTTCACCTTAAAACAGATCACACATCGCCCTGGAACAGGACAACTTTCACCTTAGAACAGATCACACATCGCCCTGGAACAGGACACACCTTTCACCTTAGAACAGATCACACATCGCCCTGGAACAGGACACACCTTTCACCTTAGAACAGATCACACATCGCCCTGGAACAGGACACACCTTTCACCTTAGAACAGATCACACATCGCCCTGGAACAGGACAACTTTCACCTGAGAACAGATCACACATCGCCCTGGAACAGGAAACACCTTTCACCTTAGAACAGATCACACATCGCCCTGGAACAGGACAACTTTCACCTTAGAACAGATCACACATCGCCCTGGAACAGGACAACTTTCACCTTAGAACAGATCACACATCGCCCTGGAACAGGACAACTTTCACCTTAGAACAGATCACACATCGCCCTGGAACAGGACAACTTTCACCTTAGAACAGATCACACATCGCCCTGGAACAGGACAACTTTCACCTTAGAACAGATCACACATCGCCCTGGAACAGGACACACCTTTCACCTTAGAACAGATCACACATCGCCCTGGAACAGGACACACCTTTCACCTTAGAACAGATCACACATCGCCCTGGAACAGGACAACTTTCACCTGAGAACAGATCACACATCGCCCTGGAACAGGACACCTTTTACCTTAGAACAGATCACACATCGCCCTGGAACAGGACAACTTTCACCTTAGAACAGATCACACATCGCCCTGGAACAGGACAACTTTCACCTTAAAACAGATCACACATCGCCCTGGAACAGGACAACTTTCACCTTAGAACAGATCACACATCGCCCTGGAACAGGACAACTTTCAACTTAGAACAGATCACACATCGCCCTGGAACAGGACAACTTTCACCTGAGAACAGATCACACATCGCCCAGGAACAGGACACAACTTTCACCTTCGAACAGTTCACACATCGCCCTGGAACAGGACACCTTTCACCTTAGAACAGATCACACATCGCCCTGGAACAGGACAACTTTCACCTTAGAACAGATCACACATCGCCCTGGAACAGGACAACTTTCACCTTAGAACAGATCACACATCGCCCTGGAACAGGACAACTTTCACCTTAAAACAGATCACACATCGCCCTGGAACAGGACACACCTTTCACCTTAGAACAGATCACACATCGCCCTGGAACAGGACAACTTTCACCTTAGAACAGATCACACATCGCCCTGGAACAGGACAACTTTCACCTTAGAACAGATCACACATCGCCCTGGAACAGGACAACTTTCACCTTAGAACAGATCACACATCGCCCTGGAACAGGACAACTTTCACCTTAGAACAGATCACACATCGCCCTGGAACAGGACAACTTTCACCTTAGAACAGATCACACATCGCCCTGGAACAGGACAACTTTCACCTTAAAACAGATCACACATCGCCCTGGAACAGGACACACCTTTCACCTTAGAACAGATCACACATCGCCCTGGAACAGGACACACCTTTCACCTTAGAACAGATCACACATCGCCCTGGAACAGGACAACTTTCACCTTAGAACAGATCACACATCGCCCTGGAACAGGACAACTTTCACCTTAGAACAGATCACACATCGCCCTGGAACAGGACAACTTTCACCTTAAAACAGATCACACATCGCCCTGGAACAGGACACACCTTTCACCTTAGAACAGATCACACATCGCCCTGGAACAGGACACACCTTTCACCTTAGAACAGATCACACATCGCCCTGGAACAGGACACAACTTTCACCTTAGAACAGATCACACATCGCCCTGGAACAGGACAACTTTCACCTGAGAACAGATCACACATCGCCCTGGAACAGGACAACTTTCACCTGAGAACAGATCACACATCGCCCTGGAACAGGACACCTTTTACCTTAGAACAGATCACACATCGCCCTGGAACAGGACAACTTTCACCTTAGAACAGATCACACATCGCCCTGGAACAGGACAACTTTCACCTTAAAACAGATCACACATCGCCCTGGAACAGGACACACCTTTCACCTTAGAACAGATCACACATCGCCCTGGAACAGGACAACTTTCACCTTAAAACAGATCACACATCGCCCTGGAACAGGACAACTTTCACCTTAGAACAGATCACACATCGCCCTGGAACAGGACACACCTTTCACCTTAGAACAGATCACACATCGCCCTGGAACAGGACACACCTTTCACCTTAGAACAGATCACACATCGCCCTGGAACAGGACACACCTTTCACCTTAGAACAGATCACACATCGCCCTGGAACAGGACAACTTTCACCTGAGAACAGATCACACATCGCCCTGGAACAGGACACACCTTTCACCTTAGAACAGATCACACATCGCCCTGGAACAGGACAACTTTCACCTTAGAACAGATCACACATCGCCCTGGAACAGGACAACTTTCACCTTAGAACAGATCACACATCGCCCTGGAACAGGACAACTTTCACCTTAGAACAGATCACACATCGCCCTGGAACAGGACAACTTTCACCTTAGAACAGATCACACATCGCCCTGGAACAGGACAACTTTCACCTTAGAACAGATCACACATCGCCCTGGAACAGGACACACCTTTCACCTTAGAACAGATCACACATCGCCCTGGAACAGGACACACCTTTCACCTTAGAACAGATCACACATCGCCCTGGAACAGGACAACTTTCACCTGAGAACAGATCACACATCGCCCTGGAACAGGACACCTTTTACCTTAGAACAGATCACACATCGCCCTGGAACAGGACAACTTTCACCTTAGAACAGATCACACATCGCCCTGGAACAGGACAACTTTCACCTTAAAACAGATCACACATCGCCCTGGAACAGGACAACTTTCACCTTAGAACAGATCACACATCGCCCTGGAACAGGACAACTTTCAACTTAGAACAGATCACACATCGCCCTGGAACAGGACAACTTTCACCTTAGAACAGATCACACATCGCCCTGGAACAGGACAACTTTCACCTTAGAACAGATCACACATCGCCCTGGAACAGGACAACTTTCACCTTAAAACAGATCACACATCGCCCTGGAACAGGACACACCTTTCACCTTAGAACAGATCACACATCGCCCTGGAACAGGACACACCTTTCACCTTAGAACAGATCACACATCGCCCTGGAACAGGACACAACTTTCACCTTAGAACAGATCACACATCGCCCTGGAACAGGACAACTTTCACCTGAGAACAGATCACACATCGCCCTGGAACAGGACAACTTTCACCTGAGAACAGATCACACATCGCCCTGGAACAGGACACCTTTTACCTTAGAACAGATCACACATCGCCCTGGAACAGGACAACTTTCACCTTAGAACAGATCACACATCGCCCTGGAACAGGACAACTTTCACCTTAAAACAGATCACACATCGCCCTGGAACAGGACACACCTTTCACCTTAGAACAGATCACACATCGCCCTGGAACAGGACAACTTTCACCTTAAAACAGATCACACATCGCCCTGGAACAGGACAACTTTCACCTTAGAACAGATCACACATCGCCCTGGAACAGGACACACCTTTCACCTTAGAACAGATCACACATCGCCCTGGAACAGGACACACCTTTCACCTTAGAACAGATCACACATCGCCCTGGAACAGGACACAACTTTCACCTTAGAACAGATCACACATCGCCCTGGAACAGGACAACTTTCACCTTAGAACAGATCACACATCGCCCTGGAACAGGACAACTTTCACCTGAGAACAGATCACACATCGCCCTGGAACAGGACAACTTTCACCTTAGAACAGATCACACATCGCCCTGGAACAGGACACAACTTTCACCTTAGAACAGATCACACATCGCCCTGGAACAGGACACACCTTTCACCTTAGAACAGATCACACATCGCCCTGGAACAGGACACAACTTTCACCTTAGAACAGATCACACATCGCCCTGGAACAGGACACAACTTTCACCTTAGAACAGATCACACATCGCCCTGGAACAGGACACACCTTTCACCTTAGAACAGATCACACATCGCCCTGGAACAGGACAACTTTCACCATAGAACAGATCACACATCGCCCTGGAACAGGACAACTTTCACCTTAGAACAGATCACACATCGCCCTGGAACAGGACACACCTTTCACCTTAGAACAGATCACACATCGCCCTGGAACAGGACACCTTTCACCTTAGAACAGATCACACATCGCCCTGGAACAGGACAACTTTCACCTTAGAACAGATCACACATCGCCCTGGAACAGGACACACCTTTCACCTTAGAACAAATCACACATCGCCCTGGAACAGGACACACCTTTCACCTGAGAACAGATCACACATCGCCCTGGAACAGGACACAACTTTCACCTTAGAACAGATCACACATCGCCCTGGAACAGGACAACTTTCACCTTAGAACAGATCACACATCGCCCTGGAACAGGACAACTTTCACCTGAGAACAGATCACACATCGCCCTGGAACAGGACACCTTTTACCTTCGAACAGATCACACATCGCCCTGGAACAGGACACAACTTTCACCTTAGAACAGATCACACATCGCCCTGGAACAGGACAACTTTCACCTGAGAACAGATCACACATCGCCCTGGAACAGGACACAACTTTCACCTTAGAACAGATCACACATCGCCCTGGAACAGGACACCTTTCACCTTAAAACAGATCACACATCGCCCTGGAACAGGACACAACTTTCACCTTAGAACAGATCACACATCGCCCTGGAACAGGACAACTTTCACCTTAAAACAGATCACACATCGCCCTGGAACAGGACACACCTTTCACCTTAGAACAGATCACACATCGCCCTGGAACAGGACACAACTTTCACCTTAGAACAGATCACACATCGCCCTGGAACAGGACAACTTTCACCTTAGAACAGATCACACATCGCCCTGGAACAGGACAACTTTCACCTTAGAACAGATCACACATCGCCCTGGAACAGGACACAACTTTCACCTTAGAACAGATCACACATCGCCCTGGAACAGGACACACCTTTCACCTTAAAACAGATCACACATCGCCCTGGAACAGGACACACCTTTCACCTTAGAACAGATCACACATCGCCCTGGAACAGGACACACCTTTCACCTTAGAACAGATCACACATCGCCCTGGAACAGGACACACCTTTCACCTTAGAACAGATCACACATCGCCCTGGAACAGGACAACTTTCACCTTAGAACAGATCACACATCGCCCTGGAACAGGACAACTTTCACCTGAGAACAGATCACACATCGCCCTGGAACAGGACACACCTTTCACCTTAGAACAGATCACACATCGCCCTGGAACAGGACACCTTTCACCTTAGAACAGATCACACATCGCCCTGGAACAGGACAACTTTCACCTTAGAACAGATCACACATCGCCCTGGAACAGGACAACTTTCACCTGAGAACAGATCACACATCGCCCTGGAACAGGACACCTTTTACCTTAGAACAGGTCACACATCGCCCTGGAACAGGACAACTTTCACCTTAGAACAGATCACACATCGCCCTGGAACAGGACAACTTTCACCTTAAAACAGATCACACATCGCCCTGGAACAGGACACAACTTTCACCTTAGAACAGATCACACATCGCCCTGGAACAGGACACAACTTTCACCTTAGAACAGATCACACATCGCCCTGGAACAGGACAACTTTCACCTGAGAACAGATCACACATCGCCCTGGAACAGGACAACTTTCACCTTAGAACAGATCACACATCGCCCTGGAACAGGACAACTTTCACCTTAAAACAGATCACACATCGCCCTGGAACAGGACAACTTTCACCTTAGAACAGATCACACATCGCCCTGGAACAGGACAACTTTCAACTTAGAACAGATCACACATCGCCCTGGAACAGGACAACTTTCACCTTAGAACAGATCACACATCGCCCTGGAACAGGACAACTTTCACCTTAGAACAGATCACACATCGCCCTGGAACAGGACAACTTTCACCTTAAAACAGATCACACATCGCCCTGGAACAGGACACACCTTTCACCTTAGAACAGATCACACATCGCCCTGGAACAGGACACACCATTCACCTTAGAACAGATCACACATCGCCCTGGAACAGGACACAACTTTCACCTTAGAACAGATCACACATCGCCCTGGAACAGGACAACTTTCACCTGAGAACAGATCACACATCGCCCTGGAACAGGACAACTTTCACCTGAGAACAGATCACACATCGCCCTGGAACAGGACACCTTTTACCTTAGAACAGATCACACATCGCCCTGGAACAGGACAACTTTCACCTTAGAACAGATCACACATCGCCCTGGAACAGGACAACTTTCACCTTAAAACAGATCACACATCGTTCTGGAACAGGACACACCTTTCACCTTAGAACAGATCACACATCGCCCTGGAACAGGACAACTTTCACCTTAAAACAGATCACACATCGCCCTGGAACAGGACAACTTTCACCTTAGAACAGATCACACATCGCCCTGGAACAGGACACACCTTTCACCTTAGAACAGATCACACATCGCCCTGGAACAGGACACACCTTTCACCTTAGAACAGATCACACATCGCCCTGGAACAGGACACAACTTTCACCTTAGAACAGATCACACATCGCCCTGGAACAGGACAACTTTCACCTTAGAACAGATCACACATCGCCCTGGAACAGGACAACTTTCACCTGAGAACAGATCACACATCGCCCTGGAACAGGACAACTTTCACCTTAGAACAGATCACACATCGCCCTGGAACAGGACACAACTTTCACCTTAGAACAGATCACACATCGCCCTGGAACAGGACACACCTTTCACCTTAGAACAGATCACACATCGCCCTGGAACAGGACACAACTTTCACCTTAGAACAGATCACACATCGCCCTGGAACAGGACACAACTTTCACCTTAGAACAGATCACACATCGCCCTGGAACAGGACACACCTTTCACCTTAGAACAGATCACACATCGCCCTGGAACAGGACAACTTTCACCATAGAACAGATCACACATCGCCCTGGAACAGGACAACTTTCACCTTAGAACAGATCACACATCGCCCTGGAACAGGACACACCTTTCACCTTAGAACAGATCACACATCGCCCTGGAACAGGACACCTTTCACCTTAGAACAGATCACACATCGCCCTGGAACAGGACAACTTTCACCTTAGAACAGATCACACATCGCCCTGGAACAGGACACACCTTTCACCTTAGAACAGATCACACATCGCCCTGGAACAGGACACACCTTTCACCTGAGAACAGATCACACATCGCCCTGGAACAGGACACAACTTTCACCTTAGAACAGATCACACATCGCCCTGGAACAGGACAACTTTCACCTTAGAACAGATCACACATCGCCCTGGAACAGGACAACTTTCACCTGAGAACAGATCACACATCGCCCTGGAACAGGACACCTTTTACCTTAGAACAGATCACACATCGCCCTGGAACAGGACACAACTTTCACCTTAGAACAGATCACACATCGCCCTGGAACAGGACAACTTTCACCTGAGAACAGATCACACATCGCCCTGGAACAGGACACAACTTTCACCTTAGAACAGATCACACATCGCCCTGGAACAGGACAACTTTCACCTTAGAACAGATCACACATCGCCCTGGAACAGGACAACTTTCACCTTAAAACAGATCACACATCGCCCTGGAACAGGACAACTTTCACCTTAAAACAGATCACACATCGCCCTGGAACAGGACAACTTTCACCTTAGAACAGATCACACATCGCCCTGGAACAGGACAACTTTCAACTTAGAACAGATCACACATCGCCCTGGAACAGGACAACTTTCACCTTAGAACAGATCACACATCGCCCTGGAACAGGACAACTTTCACCTTAGAACAGATCACACATCGCCCTGGAACAGGACAACTTTCACCTTAAAACAGATCACACATCGCCCTGGAACAGGACACACCTTTCACCTTAGAACAGATCACACATCGCCCTGGAACAGGACACACCATTCACCTTAGAACAGATCACACATCGCCCTGGAACAGGACACAACTTTCACCTTAGAACAGATCACACATCGCCCTGGAACAGGACAACTTTCACCTGAGAACAGATCACACATCGCCCTGGAACAGGACAACTTTCACCTGAGAACAGATCACACATCGCCCTGGAACAGGACACCTTTTACCTTAGAACAGATCACACATCGCCCTGGAACAGGACAACTTTCACCTTAGAACAGATCACACATCGCCCTGGAACAGGACAACTTTCACCTTAAAACAGATCACACATCGTTCTGGAACAGGACACACCTTTCACCTTAGAACAGATCACACATCGCCCTGGAACAGGACAACTTTCACCTTAAAACAGATCACACATCGCCCTGGAACAGGACAACTTTCACCTTAGAACAGATCACACATCGCCCTGGAACAGGACACACCTTTCACCTTAGAACAGATCACACATCGCCCTGGAACAGGACACACCTTTCACCTTAGAACAGATCACACATCGCCCTGGAACAGGACACAACTTTCACCTTAGAACAGATCACACATCGCCCTGGAACAGGACAACTTTCACCTTAGAACAGATCACACATCGCCCTGGAACAGGACAACTTTCACCTGAGAACAGATCACACATCGCCCTGGAACAGGACAACTTTCACCTTAGAACAGATCACACATCGCCCTGGAACAGGACACAACTTTCACCTTAGAACAGATCACACATCGCCCTGGAACAGGACACACCTTTCACCTTAGAACAGATCACACATCGCCCTGGAACAGGACACAACTTTCACCTTAGAACAGATCACACATCGCCCTGGAACAGGACACAACTTTCACCTTAGAACAGATCACACATCGCCCTGGAACAGGACACACCTTTCACCTTAGAACAGATCACACATCGCCCTGGAACAGGACAACTTTCACCATAGAACAGATCACACATCGCCCTGGAACAGGACAACTTTCACCTTAGAACAGATCACACATCGCCCTGGAACAGGACACACCTTTCACCTTAGAACAGATCACACATCGCCCTGGAACAGGACACCTTTCACCTTAGAACAGATCACACATCGCCCTGGAACAGGACAACTTTCACCTTAGAACAGATCACACATCGCCCTGGAACAGGACACACCTTTCACCTTAGAACAGATCACACATCGCCCTGGAACAGGACACACCTTTCACCTGAGAACAGATCACACATCGCCCTGGAACAGGACACAACTTTCACCTTAGAACAGATCACACATCGCCCTGGAACAGGACAACTTTCACCTTAGAACAGATCACACATCGCCCTGGAACAGGACAACTTTCACCTGAGAACAGATCACACATCGCCCTGGAACAGGACACCTTTTACCTTAGAACAGATCACACATCGCCCTGGAACAGGACACAACTTTCACCTTAGAACAGATCACACATCGCCCTGGAACAGGACAACTTTCACCTGAGAACAGATCACACATCGCCCTGGAACAGGACACAACTTTCACCTTAGAACAGATCACACATCGCCCTGGAACAGGACACCTTGCACCTTAAAACAGATCACACATCGCCCTGGAACAGGACACAACTTTCACCTTAGAACAGATCACACATCGCCCTGGAACAGGACAACTTTCACCTTAAAACAGATCACACATCGCCCTGGAACAGGACACACCTTTCACCTTAGAACAGATCACACATCGCCCTGGAACAGGACACAACTTTCACCTTAGAACAGATCACACATCGCCCTGGAACAGGACAACTTTCACCTTAGAACAGATCACACATCGCCCTGGAACAGGACAACTTTCACCTTAGAACAGATCACACATCGCCCTGGAACAGGACACAACTTTCACCTTAGAACAGATCACACATCGCCCTGGAACAGGACACACCTTTCACCTTAAAACAGATCACACATCGCCCTGGAACAGGACACACCTTTCACCTTAGAACAGATCACACATCGCCCTGGAACAGGACACACCTTTCACCTTAGAACAGATCACACATCGCCCTGGAACAGGACACCTTTCACCTTAGAACAGATCACACATCGCCCTGGAACAGGACAACTTTCACCTTAGAACAGATCAAACATCGCCCTGGAACAGGACAACTTTCACCTGAGAACAGATCACACATCGCCCTGGAACAGGACACACCTTTCACCTTAGAACAGATCACACATCGCCCTGGAACAGGACACCTTTCACCTTAGAACAGATCACACATCGCCCTGGAACAGGACAACTTTCACCTTAGAACAGATCACACATCACCCTGGAACAGGACAACTTTCACCTGAGAACAGATCACACATCGCCCTGGAACAGGACACCTTTTACCTTAGAACAGGTCACACATCGCCCTGGAACAGGACAACTTTCACCTTAGAACAGATCACACATCGCCCTGGAACAGGACAACTTTCACCTTAAAACAGATCACACATCGCCCTGGAACAGGACACAACTTTCACCTTAGAACAGATCACACATCGCCCTGGAACAGGACACAACTTTCACCTTAGAACAGATCACACATCGCCCTGGAACAGGACAACTTTCACCTGAGAACAGATCACACATCGCCCTGGAACAGGACAACTTTCACCTTAGAACAGATCACACATCGCCCTGGAACAGGACAGCTTTCACCTTAGAACAGATCACACAGCGCCCTGGAACAGGACACACCTTTCACCTTAGAACAGATCACACATCGCCCTGGAACAGGACAACTTTCACCTTAGAACAGATCACACATCGCCCTGGAACAGGACAACTTTCACCTTAGAACAGATCACACATCGCCCTGGAACAGGACAACTTTCACCTGAGAACAGATCACACATCGCCCTGGAACAGGACACACCTTTTGCCTTAGAACAGATCACACATCGCCCTGGAACAGGACAACTTTCACCTGAGAACAGATCACACATCGCCCTGGAACAGGACACACCTTTCACCTTAGAACAGATCACACATCGCCCTGGAACAGGACAACTTTCACCTTAGAACAGATCACACATCGCCCTGGAACAGGACACACCTTTCACCTTAGAACAGATCACACATTGCCCTGGAACAGGACAACTTTTACCTTCGAACAGATCACACATCGCCCTGGAACAGGACAACTTTCACCTTAGAACAGATCACACATCGCCCTGGAACAGGACAACTTTCACCTTAAAACAGATCACACATCGCCCTGGAACAGGACACAACTTTCACCTTGGAACAGATCACACATCGCCCTGGAACAGGACACCTTTTACCTTAGAACAGATCACACATCGCCCTGGAACAGGACAACTTTCACCTTAGAACAGATCACACATCGCCCTGGAACAGGACAACTTTCACCTTAGAACAGATCACACATCGCCCTGGAACAGGACACCTTTCACCTTAGAACAGATCACACATCGCCCTGGAACAGGACAACTTTCACCTTAGAACAGATCACACATCGCCCTGGAACAGGACACCTTTCACCTTAGAACAGATCACACATCGCCCTGGAACAGGACAACTTTCACCTTAAAACAGATCACACATCGCCCTGGAACAGGACACAACTTTCACCTTGGAACAGATCACACATCGCCCTGGAACAGGACACAACTTTCACCTTAAAACAGATCACACATCGCCCTGGAACAGGACACAACTTTCACCTTAGAACAGATCACACATCGCCCTGGAACAGGACAACTTTCACCTTAGAACAGATCACACATCGCCCTGGAACAGGACACACCTTTCACCTTAGAACAGATCACACATCGCCCTGGAACAGGACAACTTTCACCTTAGAACAGATCACACATCGCCCTGGAACAGGACACACCTTTCACCTTAGAACAGATCACACATCGCCCTGGAACAGGACACACCTTTCACCTTAGAACAGATCACACATCGCCCTGGAACAGGACACAACTTTCACCTTAGAACAGATCACACATCGCCCTGGAACAGGACACACCTTTCACCTTAGAACAGATCACACATCGCCCTGGAACAGGACAACTTTCACCTTAGAACAGATCACACATCGCCCTGGAACAGGACACACCTTTCACCTTAGAACAGATCACACATCGCCCTGGAACAGGACAACTTTCACCTTAAAACAGATCACACATCGCCCTGGAACAGGACACAACTTTCACCTTAGAACAGATCACACAGCGCCCTGGAACAGGACAACTTTCACCTTAGAACAGATCACACATCGCCCTGGAACAGGACAACTTTCACCTGAGAACAGATCACACATCGCCCTGGAACAGGACACCTTTTACCTTAGAACAGGTCACACATCGCCCTGGAACAGGACAACTTTCACCTTAGAACAGATCACACATCGCCCTGGAACAGGACAACTTTCACCTTAAAACAGATCACACAGCGCCCTGGAACAGGACACACCTTTCACCTTAGAACAGATCACACATCGCCCTGGAACAGGACAACTTTCACCTTAGAACAGATCACACATCGCCCTGGAACAGGACACACCTTTCACCTTAGAACAGATCACACATCGCCCTGGAACAGGACAACTTTCACCTGAGAACAGATCACACATCGCCCTGGAACAGGACACACCTTTCACCTTAGAACAGATCACACATCGCCCTGGAACAGGACACAACTTTCACCTTAGAACAGATCACACATCGCCCTGGAACAGGACAACTTTCACCTTAGAACAGATCACACATCGCCCTGGAACAGGACAGCTTTCACCTTAGAACAGATCACACAGCGCCCTGGAACAGGACACACCTTTCACCTTAGAACAGATCACACATCGCCCTGGAACAGGACAACTTTCACCTTAGAACAGATCACACATCGCCCTGGAACAGGACAACTTTCACCTTAGAACAGATCACACATCGCCCTGGAACAGGACAACTTTCACCTGAGAACAGATCACACATCGCCCTGGAACAGGACACACCTTTTGCCTTAGAACAGATCACACATCGCCCTGGAACAGGACAACTTTCACCTGAGAACAGATCACACATCGCCCTGGAACAGGACACACCTTTCACCTTAGAACAGATCACACATCGCCCTGGAACAGGACAACTTTCACCTTAGAACAGATCACACATCGCCCTGGAACAGGACACACCTTTCACCTTAGAACAGATCACACATTGCCCTGGAACAGGACAACTTTTACCTTAGAACAGATCACACATCGCCCTGGAACAGGACAACTTTCACCTTAGAACAGATCACACATCGCCCTGGAACAGGACAACTTTCACCTTAAAACAGATCACACATCGCCCTGGAACAGGACACAACTTTCACCTTAGAACAGATCACACATCGCCCTGGAACAGGACACCTTTTACCTTAGAACAGATCACACATCGCCCTGGAACAGGACAACTTTCACCTTAGAACAGATCACACATCGCCCTGGAACAGGACAACTTTCACCTTAGAACAGATCACACATCGCCCTGGAACAGGACACCTTTCACCTTAGAACAGATCACACATCGCCCTGGAACAGGACAACTTTCACCTTAGAACAGATCACACATCGCCCTGGAACAGGACACCTTTCACCTTAGAACAGATCACACATCGCCCTGGAACAGGACAACTTTCACCTTAAAACAGATCACACATCGCCCTGGAACAGGACACAACTTTCACCTTGGAACAGATCACACATCGCCCTGGAACAGGACACAACTTTCACCTTAAAACAGATCACACATCGCCCTGGAACAGGACACAACTTTCACCTTAGAACAGATCACACATCGCCCTGGAACAGGACAACTTTCACCTTAGAACAGATCACACATCGCCCTGGAACAGGACACACCTTTCACCTTAGAACAGATCACACATCACCCTGGAACAGGACAACTTTCACCTTAGAACAGATCACACATCGCCCTGGAACAGGACACACCTTTCACCTTAGAACAGATCACACATCGCCCTGGAACAGGACACACCTTTCACCTTAGAACAGATCACACATCGCCCTGGAACAGGACACAACTTTCACCTTAGAACAGATCACACATCGCCCTGGAACAGGACACACCTTTCACCTTAGAACAGATCACACATCGCCCTGGAACAGGACAACTTTCACCTTAGAACAGATCACACATCGCCCTGGAACAGGACACACCTTTCACCTTAGAACAGATCACACATCGCCCTGGAACAGGACAACTGTCACCTTAAAACAGATCACACATCGCCCTGGAACAGGACACAACTTTCACCTTAGAACAGATCACACAGCGCCCTGGAACAGGTCAACTTTCACCTTAAAACAGATCACACATCGCCCTGGAACAGGACAACTTTCACCTTAGAACAGATCACACATCGCCCTGGAACAGGACAACTTTCACCTGAGAACAGATCACACATCGCCCTGGAACAGGACACCTTTTACCTTAGAACAGATCACACATCGCCCTGGAACAGGACAACTTTCACCTTAGAACAGATCACACATCGCCCTGGAACAGGACAACTTTAACCTTAAAACAGATCACACATCGCCCTGGAACAGGACACAACTTTCACCTTAGAACAGATCACACATCGCCCTGGAACAGGACACAACTTTCACCTTAAAACAGATCACACATCGCCCTGGAACAGGATACAACTTTCACCTTAGAACAGATCACACATCGCCCTGGAACAGGACAACTTTCACCTTAGAACAGATCACACATCGCCCTGGAACAGGACAACTTTCACCTTAGAACAGATCACACATCGCCCTGGAACAAGACAACTTTCACCTGAGAACAGATCACACATCGCCCTGGAACAGGACACCTTTTACCTTAGAACAGATCACACATCGCCCTGGAACAGGACAACTTTCACCTTAGAACAGATCACACATCGCCCTGGAACAGGACAACTTTCACCTTAGAACAGATCACACATCGCCCTGGAACAGGACAACTTTCACCTTAGAACAGATCACACATCGCCCTGGAACAGGACACAACTTTCACCTTAGAACAGATCACACATCGCCCTGGAACAGGACACAACTTTCACCTTAAAACAGATCACACATCGCCCTGGAACAGGACACAACTTTCACCTTAGAACAGATCACACATCGCCCTGGAACAGGACACAACTTTCACCTTAGAACAGATCACACATCGCCCTGGAACAGGACAACTTTCACCTTAGAACAGATCACACATCGCCCTGGAACAGGACACACCTTTCACCTTAGAACAGATCACACATCGCCCTGGAACAGGACAACTTTCACCTGAGAACAGATCACACATCGCCCTGGAACAGGACACACCTTTCACCTTAGAACAGATCACACATCGCCCTGGAACAGGACACAACTTTCACCCAAAAACAAATCATTAAACTGTTCACATTTCACTCTGGAACAGATGACCTTCCACTCTGAAACAGTTCACCGTTCACCCTGGATCAGATCACGTTTCACCCTGGAACCTATCGACGTTCACCCTGGATCAGATCACGTTTCACCTTAGAATAGATCACACATCACCCCGGAACAGGTCAGCTTTCATCCCCAAAATCAAATTACCCTGGAACATTTCACTCTTCCCCATGGAACATATCACCCTGCACACTGCAACAGATCATCTTTCACCCTAGAACAGATCACCCTTAATGATGGATCACATTACCTTTCACCTTTGAACAGGTCACCTTTCGTCCTGGAGCAGATCACCTTTCACCCTGGAACAGATCATGTTTCATCTTAGAACAGATCACACTTCATCCTGGAGCAGATTACCTTTCACCCAAAATCAAATTACCTGTCACCCTGGAACAGATCACCTTCCACTCTGGAACAGATCACACTTCACCCTTTAACAGATCACCTGCCACTATGTTACAGATAACACATCACCCTGGAATGGATTACCTTTCAGCAGGAAACAGATCAATCCTCACCCTGGAACAGATCATACTTCAGCCAGAAACAGATCACACTTCACCCTGTAAGAGGTCACACTTCACACTGCAAGAGAGTACACTTCACCCTGAATAAGATCACATATCACCTTGAAACAGATCACCTTCCTGCATGAAACAGATCACCCTTCACCCTGGGACAAATGACCTTCCACTGTGGAACTGATCACCCTTCACCCCGGAACAGATCACATTTCACCTTGGAACAGTCCACCTCTCACCCTGGAACAGATCACACTTCACCCCAGAACAGATCACTACCCTGCAGGAAACAGATCACCCTTCACCCTGGAACAGCTCAATTTTCACACTGCAATATATCGCATTTCACACTGGTTCAGTTCACCTTTCAGCCTGGAACAGATCACCGTCACCCTGTAATGGATCACATTTCAGCATGAATCAGATCAACCATCACCCTGGAACAGATTACCCTTCAGCCTGAAACAGATCACACTTCATCCTATAACAGATCACACTTCACCCTGTTACAGGTCACCTTCCACTCTGGAAAAAATCTCCATTCACCCTGCAATGGATCACCTTTCAGCATAAAACAGTTCAACCCTCACCCGAGAACAAATCACCCTACGCCCTGTAAGGGATCACACTTCCTGTATTAAACAGTTCACCCTTCACTCTGGGACAGATGGGGTGATTTTAGGAGGCAATTGCGGATATGTTGGAGGCAGGGGGGCTCTGAAAATCACGGAAATCCCGTTTGGGTTCGGAAGCCGGCTCCAACCTGCCGACTTCCAAGTTTCCCAGGGACCCACCTGTGTGTGCGCGGGCGATCCAAAAATGGTAGTCCTGCCGGCAACTAAAGCCGGCGGGATGTCAGTTAAAGAACCAAATGTACCTCATTGAGGTACTTAAGGCACTTTACCTGTGGCAGATTAAGGGATTAGAAAGATTTTTAACTTACCTGGGCGGCTTGCTCACCACTTCTGATTCACACCTGGTGAAACCAGACGTGAAGGGCCGGATCAGGGAAAAATAAATTAAATAAATTAAATAAAAAACCATAGGCGGAAGTGAAAACACAAAATGAACCTACCTTTGCACCCTGCTCCGATGTCCGATGTCTCCCTCTCCGATGTCTCCCACTCTTCACCCCACTGATGTTCCCCTCTTCACCCCCCCTGATGTGCCCCCAATGTCCCCCTCTTCATGCCCCCCCTGATGTCCCCCTCTTCACCCCCCAATGACCCCCCGATGTCCACCTCTTCACCACCCCGATGTCCCCCTCTTCACCCCGTGGATCTTCCCCCGATCTTCCCCTCTCCCCCCCCAATCTTCCATTCTCCCCCCGGACATTCCACTCTCGCCCCCACAATCTTCCCCTCTCCCCCTCCGATCTTCCTCTCTCCCCCCGGATCTTCCCCTCTCCCCCTCCGATCTTCCCCTCTCCCCCTCCGATCTTCCCCTCTCCCCCTCCGATCTTCCCCTCTCCCCCTCCGATCTTCCCCTCTCCCCCCCCGATCTTTCCCTCTCCCCCCCCGATCTTTCCCTCTCCCCCCCCGATCTTTCCCTCTCCCCCTCCGATCTTCCCCTCTCCCACCCCCAATTCTCCCCCTCCCCCTCCAATCTTCCATTCTCCCCCTCCGATCTTCCATTCTCCCCCCGGATCTTCCCTCTCCCCCTCCGATCTTCTCCTCTCCCCCCCCCAATTCTCCCCCTCCCCCTCCAATCTTCCATTCTCCCCCTCCAATCTTCCATTCTCCCCCTCCAATCTTCCCTCTACCCCTCCGATCTTCTCCTCTCCCCCCCCCCAATTTTCCCCCTCCCCCTCCGATCTTCCATTCTCCCCCCGGATCTTCCACTCTCCCCCAACACCCCGATCTTCCGTTCCAGTGCCGGATGACGTCTTGCTCTCTCGCTTTCTCTCCCGCCCCCCCCCGCCATCATGTTGTAGCTCCTGACGGCAGTCAGCCTGTCAATCAGGCCGGCTGCCGGGCGCGAAACCCAGAGAGGACGTTAATCATCAGCAATCAACACGCGATCGCGTCGGAAACGATAAGTTTTGTTCATGTGAGTTTGCCACATTCACCTTCACCAACCCACCCCCGCCACTGCCAACCCGCTACCATTGCAAAATCGAGCCCATGATCTTCCACTCTGGAATAGATCACTCTTCATGCTGAAACAGATCACCCTTCACCCTGGAACAGATCACCCTGGAACAGATCAACTTTACTCTGGAGCAAGTCACCCTTCACCATGGAGCAGATCACCCTTCACCCTGGTACAGATGACCTTCCACTATGGAAACTATCACCCTTCACACCAGAACAGATCACATTTCACCCTGGAACAGTCCACCTCTCACCCTGGAATAGATCACCTTCACCCTGTAATGGATCACATCTCAGCATGAATCAGATCAACCGTCAGCCTGGAACAGATCACATTTCGCCCTTGTAACAGATTATACTTCACCCGGGAACAGGTCACCTTCCACTCTGAAACAGATCTCCTTCCTGCATTAAACAGATCACCCTTCACTCTGGGACAGATGACCTTCCATTCTGGAACAGGTCATCCTTCACCCTGGAACAAATCACCTTCCTACAGGAAACAGATCGCTCTTCATCCTGGAACAGATCACCTTCACCCTGGAGCAGATCACCCTTCACCCTGGAACAGATCAGCTTCCTGCAGCAAACAGATCACACTTCACCCTGGCTCAGATTACCTTCCACACTGGATTACCCTTCACCCTGGAACAGATCACATTTCACCCTGTACCAGATCATCTTCCTGCAGGAAACAGATCACCCTTCAATTCAAGGAGTCTAGTGAGTAAGGCAGGTGAGCTGAGGACACAGATAGACACGTGGATAGACACCTATGATATCATAGCTAGAACTGAAACATGGCTTGAAGAGGGACAGGAATGGCAGCTCAACGTTCCTGGTTACAGGGTTTTCAGACTAGATAGAGAGGGAGATTAAAAAAAAGGAGGGGGTGGCAATATTGGTTAAAGAAACAATTACAGCTGTGAGGAAGGCTGATATGTTAGAAGGATCATCAAATGAGGCCATATGGGTTGAGCTAAAGAACAAAAAAGGGGCAGTCACACTGCTGGGAGTGTTCTATAGAGCCCCAAACCGTCAGAGGGAGATAGAAGAGCAAATATGTCGGCAAATTTCTGAGAAGTGCAAAAACAGTAGGGCAGTAATAGTAGGGGATTTCAACTACCCTAATATTAACTGGGATAGCATCAATGCAAAAGGTATAGAGGGTGCAGAATTCTTAAAATGCATCCAGGAGAACTTTTTTAGCCAGTAAGTAGCAAGCCCAACAAGAGAGGGGGCAGTTCTGGATTTAGATTTAGGGAACAAAGCTGGGCGGGCGGAAGGAGTATAAGTGAGAGAGCATTTTGGTGGTAGTGATCATAATTCAGTTATGATCCAACATAAAAGGAAATCCAAAAGTCTTCTATAGGTATGTAAACAGTAAACGGGTAGTAAGAGGAGGGGTGGGGCCGATAAGGGACCAAAAAGGAAATCTATTCATGGAGGCAGAGGGCATGGCCAGGTACTAAATGAGTACTTTGCATCTGTCTTTACAAAGGAAGAAGATGCTGCCAGAGTCTCAGTAAAGGAAGTTGTAGTTGAAAGACTGGATGGGCTAAAAATTGATAAAGAGGAGGTACTTGAAAGGCTAGCTGCACTTAAAGTAGATAAGTCACCTGGTCCGTTTGGGATGCACCCGAGGTTGCTGAGGGACGTAAGGGTGGAAATTGCGGAGGTACTGGCCATAATCTTCCAAACATCCTTAGATACGGGGGTGGTGCCAGAGGGCTGGAGAATTGCAAATGTTACACCCTTGTTCAAAAACGGGTGGAAGGATAAACCCAGCAACTACAGGCCAGTCAGTTTAACCTCAGTGGTGGGGAAACTTTTAGAAACGATAATCCGGGATAGAATTAACAGTCACTTGGACAAGTGTGGATTGATTAGGGAAAGCCAGCACGGATTTGTTAAAGGTAAATCATGTTAAACTAACTTGATAGAGTTTTTTGATGAGGTAACAGAGAGGATCGATGAGGGCAATGCGGTTGATGTGGTGTATATGGACTTTCAAAAGGTGTTTGATAAAGTGCCACATAATAGGCTTGTCATCAAGATTCAAGCCCATAGAATAAAAGGGGCAGGAGCAGCATGGAAACAGAATTGGATAAGCAACAGGAAACAGACAGCAGCAGTGAATGGCTGTTTTTAGACTGGAGGGAGGTGTACAGTAGTGTTCCCCAGGGGTCGTCATTAGGACCACTGCTTTTCTTGATATATATTAATGATTTGGACTTGGGAGTACAGGGCACAATTTCAAAATTTGCAGATGACACAAAAGTTGGAAGTGCAGTTAACCAGTGAGGAGGATAGTGATAGACTTCAAAGGGATATAGACAGGCTGGTGGCATGGGCGGACATGTGGCAGATGAAATTTAAGGCACAAAAATGCAAAGTGATACATTTCGGTAGGAAGAACAAGGAGAGGCAATATAAGCTAGAGGGCACAATTTTAAAAGGGGTGCAGGAACAGAGAGATCTGGGGGTATATGTGCACAAATCGTTGAAGGTGGCAGGGCAGGTTGAGAAAGCAGTTAAAAAAGCATACGGGATCCTGGGCTTTATAAATAGAGGCATAGAATACAAAAGCAAGGAAGTCATGCTGAACCTGGTTCTACCACAACTGGAGTATTGTGTCCAGTTCTGGGCACCGCACTTTAGGAACGATGTGAAGGCTTTAGAGAGGGTGCAGAAGAGATTTACTAGAATGATTCCAGGGATGAGGGACTTTAGTTACGTGGATAGACTGGTGAAGCTGGGGTTGTTCTCCTTGGAACAGAGAAGGTTGAGAGAAGATTTGATAGAGGTGTTCAAAATCATGAAGGGTCTAGACAGAGTAGATAGAGAGAAACTGTTCCCATTGGCGGAAGGGTCAAGGACCAGAGGACATATTATGTTTAACCTGGAAAGAATCACCTTTAAGCATGAAGCAGACCAACGCTCAACCAGGGACAGATAACCCGTCAACCTGAAACAGAGATCACACTTTACCCGAAACAGATTACATTTCACCCTGGAATAGATCACCTTTCTCCCTGGAACAGATCACCCTGGGGAAAAAAATCACCCTTCACCCTGGAACAGATCACCTTCCTGCAGGAAACAGATCACCATTTACCTTGGAACAGATCACATGTCACGCTGTAGGAGATCACACTTCACCCTGTAAGAGATCACATTACACCCTGGAACAGGTCAGCTTCCTGCATGAAACAGATCACATTTGACTCTAGAATAGATCACTTTCTGCGCTGGAACAGATCACTTTCCACTCTGGAACAGATCACCTTGCACTCTGGAACAGATCACCTTGCACCCTGGAACAGCTCACCCATCACCTTGGAGCAGATCAGCTTACTGAATGAAACAGATCACTCTACACCCTGGAACAGATCACCTTCCATTCTGGAACAGATATTCCTTCACCCTGGAACAGATCACCTTTCAGTCTGGAAGAAATCTCCCTTCACCTTGGAAAGGATCCCCACGGAGAAGGTCAACTCTAACCCAGGAATGGCTCACCCTTCAGCCTTTAAGAGATTACACTTAAACCTGTGAGAGATCACACGTCTCCCTGAAACAGGTCACCATCCTGCATTCTGGAACAGCTCATCCTTCACCCTAAGAGAGGTTTCCCTTCACCATGGAAAGGATCACCTTTCAGCATGAAGCAGATCAACCCTCACCCTGGAACAGATAAACCGTCAGCCCGAAATAGATCACACTTCACCCTGTGAGAGATCACACTTTACCCTGAAACAAATCTCATTTCAGGGAAAGCCAGCATGGATTTGTTAACAGGCAAATTGTGTTCAACTAACCTGATAGAGTTTTTGATGAGGTAACAGAGAGGGTAGTTGAGGGCAATGCAGTTGATGTGGTGTATATGGACTTTCAAAAGGCGTTTGATGAAGTGCCGCACGGTAGGCTTATCATCAAGATTGCGACCCATGGAATAAAGGGGGCAGTAACAACATGGATACAGAATTGGATAAGGGACAGGAAACGGAGAGTAGTGGTGAATGGTTGTTTTTCGGAGGTGTACAGTGGTGTTCCCCAGGGGTCAGTGCTGGGACCATTGCTTTTCTTGATTTATATTCATGACTTGGACTTGGGTGTACAGGGCACAATTTCAAAATTTGCAGATGACACAAAACTTGGAAGGGTAGTAAACAGTGAGGAGGATAGTGATAGATTCAAGAGGATATAGACAGGCTGGTGGCAGTGATGGAAGGTGTCGTCGACAGTGCTATCAAGTGGCACTTACTCACCAATAACCTGCTCACCGATGCTCAGTTTGGGTTCTGCCAGGACCACTCGGCTCCAGACTTCATTACAGCCTTGGTCCAAACATGGACAGAAGAGCTGAATTCCAGAGGTGAGGTGAGAGTGACTGCCCTTGACATCAAGGCAACATTTGACCGAGTGTGGCACTGAGGAGCCCTAGTAAAATTGAAGTCAATGGGAATCAGGGGGAAAACTCTCCAGTGGCTGGAGTCATGCCTAGTACAAAGGAAGATGGTAGTGGTTGTTGGAGGCCAATCATCTCAGCCCCAGGACATTGCTGCAGGAGTTCCTCAGGGCAGTGTCCTAGGCCCAACCATCCTCAGCTGCTTCATCAATGACCTTCCCTCCATCATAAGATCAGAAATGGGAATGTTCGCTGATGATTGCACAGTGTTCATTTCCATTCGAACCCCTCAGATAATGAAGCAGTCTGTGCCCACATGCAGCAAGACCCGGACAACATCCAGGCTTGGGCTGATACGGGGCAAGTAACAATCGTGCTAGACAAGTGCCAGGCAATGACCATTTCCAACAAGAGAGAGCCTAACCACCTTCCCTTGACATTCAACGACATTACCATCACCATCCTGGGGGTCACCATTGACCAGAAACGTAACTGGACCAGCCATATAAATACTGTGGCTACAAGATCAGGTCAGAGGCTGGGTATTCTGTGGCGAGTGACTCAGCTTCTGACTCCCCAAAGTCTTTCCACCATCTACAAGGCACAAGTCAGGAGTGTGATGGAATACTCTCCACTTGCCTGGATGAGTGCAGCTCCAATAACACTCAAGAAGCTCGACACCATCCAGGACAAAGCAGCCCGCTTGATTGGCACCCCATCCACCACCCTAAACATTCACTCCCTTAACCACCAGCGCACCGTGGCTGCAGTGTGTACCATCCACAGGATGCACTGCAGCAACTCGCCAAGGCTTCTTCGACAGCATCTCCCAAATCCGCAGCATCTCCCAAATCCGCGACCTCTACCACCTATAAGGACAAGAGCAACAGGTACATGGGAACAACACCACCTGCGCGTTCCCCTCCAAGTCACACACCATCCCGACTTGGAAATATATCGCCGTTCCTTCATCGTCGCTGGGTCAAAATCCTGGAACTCCCTTCCTAACAGCACTGTGGGAGAACCTTCACCAGAAGGACTGCAGTGGCTCAAGAAGGTGGCTCACCACCACCTTCTCAAGGGCAATTAGGGATGGGCAATAAATGCTGGCCTTGCCAGTGACGCCCACATCCCATGAACGAATAAAAAAAAATGAAACATCACTCAGCCTGTAATAGATTACACTTCACCCCGTAACAGATCATACTTCACCCTGGAACAGATCACCTTCCTGCATGAAACAGATGACCCTTCAACCTGGAACAGATCCCCTTTCACCCTGTATTAGGTCAATTTCCACACTGTAACACATCACACTTCACTCTGGAACAGATAACCCTTCAATCTGAAATAGATAACGCATCACCCTGGAACAGATCACCTATTTACCTGGAACAGATCACCCAACAACCTGGAACAGATCAATCTTCATGCTGGAACAGAGCACTCTTCACCCTGGATCAGATCACACAACACCCTGGAACAGATCACTCTTCAGACTGGAACAGATCACCCTTCACCCAGGAACAAATCACTCTTCACACTGGATCAGATCACACAACACCCTGGAACAGATCACTCCTCAACCTGGAACAGATCACTATTCCATCTGGAACAGATAACAGTTCACTCTGAAACTGATCACCCTTCACCCTGGAACAGATCACCTTACACAATGGAACAGATCGCCTTACACAATGGTACAGATCATTCTTCATCCTGGAACAGATCACCCTTCATCCCAGAACAGATCACCCTTCATGTTGGAGCAGATCACCCTTCTTCTCTGACCAGATCACCCAACACACTGGAACAGATCCATTTTGTCCTGGAACAGGTCACCCTTCACTCTAGACCTTTTCACCCTGGAACGGATCACCTTTCAGCCTGAAACAGCTAACATTCCACTCTGGAATAGAACTATTTATGCCCTGGAAGAGATCACTATCACCCTGTATCCAATTACCTTTCAGCCTGTAACAGAACACCTTCCACTCTGGAACAGATCACACATCACCCTGCAGCAAATCACATTTCACCATGCAACATATCACTTTTCCCTCTGGAAATGGTCAACTTGGAACAGATCACCCCTCACCCTGGAACAGATCACTCCTCACCCTGGAACAGATCACCTTGCACCCCAGAACATATCAACAATCATCCTGGAACATATCACCCTTCTGCCTGAAACAGATCACTCTTCAGCCTGGACTGATCACCCTTCAGCCTGGAACTGATCACCCTTCACCTTGGAACAGATCGTACAAAACCCTGGAAGAGATCACACAAGACAGGAACGGATCACCCTTCACCCAAGAACCGATCAGTCCTCAACCTGGAACAGATCACTATTCCACCTGGAACAGCTAACACTTCATCCTGGAACAGATGACCTTTCACCTTGAAACAGATTACACTTTACCCTGAAACAGATTGCCCTGGAACTGACCACCTTATACTCTGGAACAGCTCACCTTATACTCTGAACAGCTCACCTTCACCCTGGAACAGATCACCTTTCCTCTTGAACCTGATCACCTTTCACCCTGGAACAGATCCATTTTACCCTATACCAGATCTCTTTCCACCCAGGAATGGATCACCTTTCAGCCTGAAACAGCAAACATTCCACTCTTGAAATAACTATTTATGCCCTGGAACAGATTGCATTCACCCTGTATCAGATCACCTTCAGCCTGTAACACAACACCTTCCAGAACAGAATGTAAGGTGATCTGTTCCAGAGTGAAGTGTTAGTCCCTGGAACAGATCACCTTCCATTCACTCTGGAGCAAGTCATGTTTCACCTTGGAACAGATCACTTTTCACATTGGAACAGAACAACCTTCGACCTGGAACAGATCAGTCTTCAATGTGGAGCAGATCATCCTTTGCCCTAGAACAGATCAGTCTTCACCCTGGGACAGATCAGTTTTCAACTTGGAACAGATCAATCTTCCCTCTGGAATGAGTCAAATGGGAACAGATCACCTTTCACTCTGGAATAAACCACATTCCACTCTGGAACAGATCATTCTTCAACCTGTAACAGACCACTCATCCACCCTGAAACATGTCAACAATCACCCTGGAACAGATCACACTTTACCTTAGATTAGATCACACTTCACCCTGGAACAGATCACACTTCACCCTGGAACAGATCACCTTCCATTCTGTAAGAGATCACCCTTTGTTCTGGAACAGATCACCCTTCACCCTGGAACAGATAACCTTTCAACCTGGAACAGGAAACCTTCCACTGCAGTAGGGATTACCCTTCACCCTGGGGCAAGTCACGTTACATCATGGAACGGATTACCCATCAGCCTGGAATGGAGCACCTTCCACTCTGAAACAGATCACACGTCACATGTCACCTTGGAACAGAGCATCCTTTACCCTGGAACATATCACCCTTTAACCTGGAACAGATCAACCCTTCACCCCTGGAACATATCACCCTTCACCGTGGAATATATCACCCTGGAATAGATCACACTCCACCCTGGAAAAGATCACATTTCATTAAGGATCATATCACCTTTCACCCTGGAGCAGATCACATTCATTCTTGAACAGTTCACCTTGCACCCTGGAACAGAACAATTTTCATACTGAATCACAATTCTACCAGGATCAGATCACCTTTAACCCTGGAACAGTTCAACTTTCACCCTGGAACTGAAGACCCTTCACCCTGGAAGAAATCTCCCTATACCCTGGAACAGATTACCCATCAACCTGGAACTGATCAATGATCAGCATGAAACAGATCAACCCTCACCCTAGCGCAGAGCATCCTGCAGCCTGAAACAGATTTCAACCAGGAATAGATCACACTTCACCCTGGAACAGATCACCTTCCATTCTGGAAGAGATCACCATTTACTCTGGAACAGATCACTTTCCATTCTGGAACAGATCACCCTGGAACACATCATACTTCACCCTGGAAGAGATCCCACTGCATCCTGGAACAGGTGGCCTTCTAGAACTGATCACACTTCACTATGGAATAGATCAACTTTCATGCTGTAACAGATCACCATTCACCCTGGAACAGATCACCTTCCTTCAGGAAACAGATCATTCATCACCCTGGAACAGATCACCTTTCAGCATGAAACAGGTCACCCTTCAACCTGGAACAGATTATCTTCCACTCTGAAACAGATCACCTTCCACTCTGTGACAGATCACCATTCATCCTGGAACAGATCAATCTTCACCCTGGAACAGACCACATTTCACGCTGGAACAGATCGCCTTTCACCTGGATCATATCACCTTCCACCCTGGAGCAGATCACATTCATTCTTGAACAGTTCATCTTCGACCCTGGAACAGAACAATTTTCACACTGTATCACAATTCTACCAGGATCGGATCACCTTTAACCTTGGAACAGTTCAACTTTCACCATGGAACAGACCACCTTTCACCCCGCAACAGAAGACCCTTCACCCTGGAAGAAATCTCCCTATACCCTGGAACAGATTGCCCTTCAACCTGGAACAGATCAACGGTCAGCATGAAACAAATCAAACCTCACCCTGGAGCAGAGCATCCTACAGCCTGAAACAGATTTCACCCAGGAACAGATCATCTTCCACCCTGGAACAGTTCACCCTTCACCCTGGAACAAATCACCTTCCTGCATGAAACAGATTACCCTTCACCCTGGAACAGATCATCTTTCAGCCTGGAACAGGACACCTTTCACTCCAGTAGAGATCACCCTTCACCCTGGAGCAAGTCACGTTACAACGTGGAGCAGATTACCCGTCAGCCTGGAACAGAGCACCTTCACCCTGGAACAGATCACCTTCCACTCTGGAACAGAACATCCTTCACCCTGGAACAGATCACACTTCACCTTGGAAAAGTTCACCCTTCACCCTGAACAGATCACCTTTAAGCTTGCAACAGATCAACCCTCACCCTGGAGCAGAGTATCCTACAGCCTGAAACAGATCATATTTCACCCTAGAACAGATCAAAATTCACACTGGAATGGATCACATTTACCCTGGAACAGACCATATGTCATCATGGAACAGATCACACTTCACCCCGGAACAGATCACCTTCCACTCTGGAACTGATCACCATTCACCCCAGAACAGATCACTATTCACCCTGGAACAGATCACCATTTACCCTGGAACAGATCACCTTCCTGCATGAAAAAGATCACCCCTCACCCGAGAACTCATCAACTTTAAGGATGTAATAGATCAACCTTCTCCCTGGAGCAGAACTTCCTACAGCCTGGAACCAGATCTCACTTCACCCTGGAACAGATCACACCTCACTCTGGAAGAGATCACAATTCAACATGGAAGAGATCACAATTCAACATGGAACAGATCACCGTTCACCCCAGAACAGATCACTGTTCACCCTGGAGCAGATAATATTTCACCCTTGAATGGATCACTTTTCAGCATGAAACAGATAACATTCCACTCTGGAACAGATCATCCTTCAACCTGGAACAGATCACGTTTCACCCCGGAACAGAACTATTAACGTGCTGGAATAGATCTCCTTCAATCTGGTTCAGATAATCTTTCAGCCTGTAATAGATCTCCTACCACTCTGGAACAAGCAAACCTTCACTATGGTACAGATCACACTTCACCCTGCAACAGATCACCTTTCACTCTGGAAGCAATCATCCTTCGCCCTGGTTTAGATCACATTTCAGCCTGAAACAGATCACACTTCACCCTGCAATGGATCACCTTTTACCCTGGAACAGATCACCTTTCACCCTGGAAGCAATCATCCTTCGCCCTGGTTTAGATCGCATTTCAGCCTGGATCAGATCGCACATCACCCTGAAACAGATCACACTTCATCCTGAAACAGATCACACTTCACCCTGCAATGGATCACCTTTTACCCTGGAACAGATCACCTTTCACCCTGGAAGCAATCATCCTTCGCCCTGGTTTAGATCGCATTTCAGCCTGGATCAGATCGCACATCACCCTGAAACAGATCACACTTCATCCTGAAACAGATCACACTTCACCCTGCAATGGATCACCTTTTACCCTGGAACAGATTAAATTTCACCCTGGAACAGATCACCTTTCACCCTGGAACAGATCACTTTTAAGCATGAAACAGATCAACTCTCACCCTGGAACATAGCATCCTACAGGCTGAAACTGGTCATATTTCACCCTGGAACAGATCACCTTTCACGCTAGAATGGATCACACTTCGCCCTGGAACAGATCACCTTCCACTTTAGAACTGATCACCATTCACCCTGGAGCAGATCACTATTCGCCCTGCAAAAGATCACATTTCATCCTGGAAAGATCATGCTTCACCCAGGAACAGATCACAATTCACCCTGGAACAGATCACTATTCTTCCTGGGGAAGATGACCTTTCACTCTGGAACAGATCACACATCACCCTTGGACAGATCAGCCTTCAACCTGGAACAGATCATCCATCACCCAGGAACAGATCACAATTCACCCTGGAACAGATCACTATTCTTCCTGGGGAAGAGGACCTTTCATTCTGGAACAGATCACAGATCACCCTTGGACAGATCAGCCTTCAACCTGGAACAGATCATCCATCACCCTGGATCAGATCACATTTCATACTGGAGCAGATCACCTTCATTCTCAAACAGTTCACCTTTCACCCTGGAACAGATGAACTTTCACACTATATTACAATTCTACCTGAATCGGATCACCTTTAACTCTTCAACAGTTCAACTTTCACCATGGAACATATCACCTTTCACCCTCAAACAGAAGACTCTTCGCTCTGGATGAAATCTCCCTTTACCCTGCAAGAGATTACCATTCAACCTGGAACAGATCATGCTTCAGCCTGGAACAGATCAATGATCACCGTGGAACAGATCATCTTCCACTTTGCAACAGATCACCCTGCATCCTTGAACAGATCACATTTCACCCTGCAATGGATCACCTTTTACCTTGGAACCGATCAAATTTTACCCTGGAATAGATCACTTTTCATCCTGGAACGGATCACCTTTAAGCATGGAACAGATCAACCCTCACATGGTTGAGCATAGTATCCTACAGCCTGAAACAGATCATATTTCACCCTGGAACAGATTACAATTCACTCTGGAATGGATCGCACTTTACTATGGAACAGATCACCCTTCTCCCTGCAACAGAACACTATTTTCCCTACAGCAGATCATCTTTCACCCTGGAACAGATCATCTTTCACCCTGGAACAGATCAAATTTCACCCTGGAATAGATCACCTTTAAGCATACAACAGATCAACCCTCACTGTGGAGCATAGCATCCTACAGGATGAAAATGGTAATATTTCAGCCTGGAACAGATCACAATTCACACTAGAATGGATCACACTTTGCCCTGAAACAGACCACAACCCATCATGGAACAGATCACACTTCACCCTGGAACAGATCACCTTCCACTTTGGAACTGATCACCATTCATCTTGGAACAGATCACTATTCACCCCATAAGAGATCACCATTCATCCTGCAAAAGGTCATATTTCATCCTGAAAAAGATCATGCTTCACCCTGGAACAGATTACCTTTTACCCTGGAACAGATCACACTTCACCCTGGAACAGATCACACTTCAACCTGGAACAGATCACCTTTAAGCATGGAACAGATCAACCCTCACATGGTTAAGCATAGCATCCTACAGCCTGAAACAGATCATATTTCACCCTAGAACAGATTACAATTCACTCTGGAATGGATCACACTTTGTCCTGGAACAGACCACACGTCACTATAGAACAGATCATACTTCACCCTGGAACAGATCGCTTTCCACTCTGGAACTCACTATACCAACCTGGAACAGATCACTATTCACCACAGAACAGATCAACATTCACCCTGGAAAAGATCACGTTTCATCCTGGAACAGATCACACTTCAACCTAGAACAGATCACGCTTCACCCTGGAACAGATTACATGTCACCTTGGAACAGATCATATTTTACATTGGAACGGATCACCCATCACCCTGGAACAGATCACCTTCCTGCATGAAACAGATCACACTTCACCCTGGAATGGATCACCTTTAAGCATGTAACAGATCAACCTTCACCCTGGAGCAGAGCATCCTACAGCCTGAAAGCGATCATATTTCACCCTGGAACAGACAACACTTCAACCTGGAACAGTTCAATCTTCACCCAGTATCATATCACACTTCACTGTGGATCAGATCACCGTCATTCTCGAACAGTTCACCATTCACCCTGGAATAGATAAATTTTCACACTGTACCACAATTCTACCTGGATCGGATCACCTTTAACCCCGGAACAATACAACTTTCACCATGGAACAGATCACCTTTCACCCTGGAACAGAAGACCCTTCAACCTGGAACAAATCATCGCTCACCCTGGAACAGATCACCTTCCACTTTGAACCAGATCACACTTCACCCTGGAACAGATCACATCTCAACCTGGAACATATCATCTTTCGCCCTGGTACTAAACATCCTTCACCCCAGAACAGATAACCCTTCAACCTGGAAGAGATCACAATTCAATGTGGAACAGATCACCGTTCACCCCAGAACAGATCACCTTTCACCCTGAAAAAGACCCTTCAACCTGGAACAAATCATCGATCACCCTGGAACAGATCACCTTCCACTTTGAACCAGATCACCCTGCATCCTGGAATAGATCACCTCTCACCCTGGAACAAATGAACTTTCATCCTAGAGCAGAGTATCTTACAGTCTGAAACAGATAATATTTCACCCTGGAACAGATCACACATCACCCTGGAACAGATCACACATCACCCTGGAACAGATCACACTTCACCCTGGAACAGATCACACTTCACTCCGGAAGAGATCACAATTCAATGTGGAACAGATCACCGTTCACCCCAGAACAGATCACTGTTCACCTTGGAACAGATCACCTTTCAGCATGAAACAGATAACATTCCACTCTGGAACCGATCATCCTTCAACCTGGAACAGATCATGTTTCACCCCGGAACAGAACTATTAACATGCTGGAACAGGTCTCCTTCACCCTGGTGCAGATCACCATTCAGCCTGTAATAGATCCCCTACCGCTCTGGAACAAGTAAACCTTGACCATGGTACAGATCACACTTCACCTGGAACAGATCATACATCAACCTGGAATAAATCACCTTTCACTCAGGAAGCAATCATCCTTCATCCTGGTTCAGATCGCATTTCAGTCTGGAACAGCTCACCTTCACTCTGGAACAGATCACCCTTCACCCTATTCCCCCTACAGCAGATCATCTTTCATCCTGGACCAGATCATCTTTCACCCTGGACCAGATCGCACTTCAACCCTGGACCAAATCGCACTTCACTCTGGACCAAGTCGCACTTCAACCCTGGACCAGATCGCACTTCAACCCTGGACCAGATCGCACTTCAACCCTGGACCAGATCGCACTTCAACCCTGGACCAGATCGCACTTCAACCCTGGACCAGATCGCACTTCAACCCTGGACCAGGTCGCACTTCAACCCTGGACCAGGTCGCACTTCAACCCTGGACCAGGTCGCACTTCAACCCTGGACCAGGTCGCACTTCAACCCTGGACCAGATCGCACTTCAACCCTGGACCAGGTCGCCCTTCAACCCTGGACCAGGTCGCCCTTCAACCCTGGACCAGGTCGCACTTCACCCTGGACCAGATCGCACTTCAACCCTGGACCAGATCGCACTTCAACCCTGGACCAGGTCGCACTTCAACCCTGGACCAGATCGCACTTCAACCCTGGACCAGGTCGCCCTTCAACCCTGGACCAGGTCGCCCTTCAACCCTGGACCAGGTCGCACTTCACCCTGGACCAGATCGCACTTCAACCCTGGACCAGGTCGCACTTCACCCTGGACCAGGTCGCACTTCAACCCTGGACCAGGTCGCACTTCAACCCTGGACCAGGTCGCACTTCAACCCTGGACCAGGTCGCACTTCAACCCTGGACCAGGTCGCACTTCAACCCTGGACCAGATCGCACTTCAACCCTGGACCAGGTCGCCCTTCAACCCTGGACCAGGTCGCACTTCAACCCTGGACCAGGTCGCACTTCAACCCTGGACCAGGTCGCACTTCAACCCTGGACCAGGTCGCACTTCAACCCTGGACCAGGTCGCACTTCAACCCTGGACCAGGTCGCACTTCAACCCTGGACCAGGTCGCACTTCAACCCTGGACCAGGTCGCACTTCAACCCTGGACCAGGTCGCACTTCAACCCTGGACCAGGTCGCACTTCAACCCTGGACCAGGTCGCACTTCAACCCTGGACCAGGTCGCACTTCAACCCTGGACCAGGTCGCACTTCAACCCTGGACCAGGTCGCACTTCAACCCTGGACCAGGTCGCACTTCAACCCTGGACCAGATCGCACTTCAACCCTGGACCAGGTCGCACTTCAACCCTGGACCAGGTCGCACTTCAACCCTGGACCAAATCGCACTTCAACCCTGGACCAGGTCGCACTTCAACCCTGGACCAGAGCGCACTTCAACCTGAAACAGATCACCTTTAAGCAAGCAACAGATCAACTCTCACCCTGGAGCCCAGCATCCTACAGCCTGAAACTGATCATATTTCACCCTGGAACAGACCATAATTCAAGCTAGAATGGATCACACTTTGCCCTGGAACAGACCACACTTCACCATGGAACAGATTACCTTCCACTATGGAACTGATCACCATTCATCCTGGAACAGATCACCATTCACCCTGGAAAAGATCATGTTTCATTCTGGAACAGATCACACTTCAAACTGGAACTGATCATGCTTCGCCCTGGAATAGATCGCACATCGCCCTGGAACAGATCGCACATCACCTTGGAACAGATCACCTTTCAGCCTGTACCAGATCCCCTACCACTCTGGAACAAGTCAGCTTTTGCCATGGTACTGATCACACTTCACCCTGGAACAGATCACCTTACACCCTGGAAGCAATCGTCCTTCACCTTGGAACAGATCAGCCTTCGCCCAAGAACAGATCACAAGTCACCTGGAAATGATCACACTTCACCCTTGAACAAATCACGCTTCACCCTGGAACAGATCAATCTTCACACTGGAACAAATTACCTTCCACTCTGGAACAGATCATCATTCACTCTGCAACAGATCACACTTTACTCTGGAACCAATCACCTTTCACCCTGGAACACATCCATTTTTGCCTTAGAACAGGTCACCCTTCTCCCTAGACCAGATCTCTTTTCAGCATGAAACACATCAACCCTCACCCTGGAACAGATCACTCATCACCCTGGAACTGATCACACTTCGCCCTGGAACAGACCACACTTCGCCCTGGGACAAATCACCCTGGTTCAGATTGCTTTTTGGCCTGGAACAGATCACCTTCACCCTGGAACAGATCACCTTCACCCTGCAGATCACAATTCTCACTGGAACAGATCACCTTTCACCCTGGAACAGATCACACTTCACCCTGGAACAGATCACACTTCACCCTGGAACAGATCACCTTCATTCTTGAACAGTTCACCTTTAACCCTGGAACAGTTCAATTTTCACCTTGGAACAGATCACATTTTACCCTGAAACAGAAGACCCCTTCGCCCTGGAAGAATTTTCCCTTTACCCTGGAACAGATTACCCTTCAACCTGAAACAGATCATGCTTCAGCCTGGAGCGGATCACTGATCAGCCTGGAGCAGATCACTGATCACCCTGGAGCAGATCACCTTGCACTTGAAACAAATCACCCTTAATCCTGGAACAGATCACCTTTCTGCCTGGAACAGATCACCTTTCATCCTGAAACGGATGACCTTTCATCCTGAAATATATCAACCCTCACCCTGGAATAGATGACCCTTCACCCTGTAAGAGATCAACATTCAACATGGAATAGACGAATCTCGCCCGGGAACAGATCACTTTTCACACTAGATCAGATCATCTTACTGCAGGAAACAGATCAGATTTCACCCTGGAACAGATCACCTTCCACTCTGGAACAGATCACCCTTCACCCTGGAACAGATCACCCTTCACCCTGGAACATATCACCCTTCACCCTGGAACAGATCGCCCTTCACCCTGGAACAGATCACGCTTCACCCAGGAACAGAGCACCCTTCAGCATGAAACCGTTCAGCCTTCAACCTGGAACAGGTCACTCTTCATCCTGGGAAAGGTCACTCTTCACCCTGGAACACATCACCCTTCACCCTGGAACAGATCACCCCTCACCCTGGAACATATCACCCCTCACCCTGGAACAGATCACCCTTCACCCTGGAACAGATCACCCTTCACCCTGGAACAGATCACCCTTCACCCTGGAACATATCACCCCTCACCCTGGAACAGATCACCCCTCACCCTGGAACATATCACCCCTCACCCTGGAACAGATCACCCCTCACCCTGGAACATATCACCCCTCACCCTGGAACAGATCACCCTTCACCCTGGAACAGATCACCCTTCACCCTGGAACAGATCACCCTTCACCCTGGAACATATCACCCCTCACCCTGGAACAGATCACCCCTCACCCTGGAACATATCACCCCTCACCCTGGAACAGATCACCCTTCACCCTGGAACAGATCACCCCTCACCCTGGAACATATCACCCCTCACCCTGGAACATATCAACCCTCACCCTGGAACAGATCACCCTTCACCCTGGAACAGATCACCCTTCACCCTGGAACACATCACCCCTCACCCTGGAACATATCACCCTTCACCCTGGAACATATAACCCTTCACCCTGGAACAGATCACCCTTCACCCTGGAACATATCACCCTTCACCCTGGAACATATCACCCTTCACCCTGGAACAGATCACCCCTCACCCTGGAACATATCACCCTTCACCCTGGAACAGATCACCCTTCACCCTGATACATATCACCCTTCACCCTGGAACATATAACCCTTCACCCTGGAACAGATCACCCTTCACCCTGGAACATATAACCCTTCACCCTGGAACATATAACCCTTCACCCTGGAACAGATCACCCTTCACCCTGGAACAGATCACCCTTCACCCTGGAACAGATCACCCTTCACCCTGGAACAGATCACCCTTCACCCTGATACATATCACCCTTCACCCTGGAACAGATCACCCTTCACCCTGGAACAGATCACCCTTCACCCTGGAACAGAACACCCTTCACCCTGGAACAGATCACCTTCACCCTGGAACAGTTCACCCTTCACCCTGGAACAGATCACCCTTCACCCTGGAACAGATCACCCCTCACCCTGGAACAGATCACCCCTCACCCTGGAACAGATCACCCCTCACCCTGGAACAGATCACCCTTCACCCTGGAACAGATCACCCTTCACCCTGGAACAGATCACCTTCACCCTGGAACAGATCACCTTCACCCTGGAACAGTTCACCCTTCACCCTGGAACAGATCACCCTTCACCCTGGAACAGATAACCCTTCACCCTGGAACAGATCACCTTCACCCTGGAACAGATCACCCTTCACCCTGGAACAGATCACCCGTCACCCTGGAACAGATCACCCTTCACCTTGGAACAGATCACCCTTCACCCTGGAACAGATCACCTTCACCCTGGAACAGATCACCCTTCACCCTGGAACAGATCACCTTCACCCTGGAACAGTTCACCCTTCACCCTGGAACAGATCACTCTTCACCCTGGAACAGATCACCCTTCACACTGGAACAGATCACCTTCACCCTGGAACAGATCACCTTCACCCTGGAACAGTTCACCCTTCACCCTGGAACAGATCACCCTTCACCCTGGAACAGATCACCCGTCACCCTGGAACAGATCACCCGTCACCCTGGAACAGATCACCCTTCACCCTGGAACAGATCACCCTTCACCCTGGAACAGATCACCCTTCACCCTGGAACAGATCACCCCTCACCCTGATACATAATACCCTTCACCCTGGAACAGATCACCCTTCACCCTGGAACAGATCACCTTCACCCTGGAACAGATCACCTTCACCCTGGAACAGTTCACCCTTCACCCTGGAACAGATCACCCTTCACCCTGGAACAGATCACCCTTCACCCTGGAACAGATCACCCTCACCCTGGAACAGATCACCTTCACCCTGGAACAGTTCACCCTTCACCCTGGAACAGATCACCCTTCACCCTGGAACAGATCACCCTTCACCCTGGAACACATCACCCTTCACCTTGGAACAGATCACCCCTCACCCTGGAACACATCACCCTTCACCCTGGAACAGATCACCTTCACCCTGGAACACATCACCCTTCACCCTGGAACAGATCACCTTCACCCTGGAACACATCACCCTTCACCCTGGAACACATCACCCTTCACCCTGGAACAGATCACCCTTCACCCTGGAACAGATCACCCTTCACCCTGGAACACATCACCCTTCACCCTGGAACAGATCACCCTTCACCCTGGAACAGAACACCCTTCACCCTGGAACAGATCACCCTTCACCCTGGAACAGATCGCCCTTCACCCTGGAACAGATCACCCTTCACCCTGGAACAGATCACCCTTCACCCTGGAACATATCACCCTTCACCCTGGAACAGATCACCTTTCACCCTGGAACAGATCGCCCTTCACCCTGGAACAGAACACCCTTCACCCTGGAACAGAACACCCTTCACCCTGGAACAGATCACCCCTCACCCTGGAACAGAACACCCTTCACCCTGGAACAGATCACCCCTCACCCTGGAACACATCACCCTTCACCCTGGAACAGATCACCCTTCACCCTGGAACAGATCACCCTTCACCCTGGAACACATCACCCTTCACCCTGGAACAGATCACCCCTCACCCTGGAACACATCACCCTTCACCCTGGAACAGATCACCCTTCACCCTGGAACAGAACACCCTTCACCCTGGAACAGATCGCCCTTCACCCTGGAACAGATCGCCCTTCACCCTGGAACAGATCACCCTTCACCCTGGAACAGATCTCCCTTCACCCTGGATCATATCACCCTTCACCCTGGAACAGATCACCCTTCATCCTGGAACAGATCGCCCTTCACCCTGGAACAGTTCACCCTTCACCCTGGAACAGAACACCCTTCACCCTGGAACAGAACACCCTTCACCCTGGAACAGATCACCCTTCACCCTGGAACAGATCACCCTTCACCCTGGAACAGATCGCCCTTCACCCTGGAACAGATCGCCCTTCACCCTGGAACAGATCACCCTTCACCCTGGAACAGATCACCCTTCACCCTGGAACAGATCACCCTTCACCCTGGAACATATCACCCTTCACCCTGGAACATATCACCCTTCACCCTGGAACAGATCACCCCTCACCCTGGAACAGATCACCCTTCACCCTGGAACAGATCACCCTTCACCCTGGAACAGATCACCCCTCACCCTGGAACATATCACCCTTCACCCTGGAACATATCACCCTTCACCCTGGAACAGAACACCCTTCACCCTGGAACAGAACGCCCTTCACCCTGGAACAGATCGCCCTTCACCCTGGAACAGATCACCCTTCACCCTGGAACAGATCACCCTTCACCCTGGAACAGATCGCCCTTCACCCTGGAACAGATCACCCTTCACCCTGGAACACATCACCCTTCACCCTGGAACAGATCACCCTTCACCCTGGAACAGATCACCCTTCACCCAGAAACAGATCACCCTTCACCCTGGAACAGATCACCCTTCACCCTGGAACAGATCACCCTTCACCCTGGAACAGATCACCCTTCACCCTGGAACAGATCACCTTTACCCTGGAACAGATCACCCTTCACCCTGGAACAGAACACCCTTCACCCTGGAACAGATCACCCTTCACCCTGGAACAGATCGCCCTTCACCCTGGAACAGATCACCCTTCACCCTGGAACAGATCACCCTTCACCCTGGAACAGATCGCCCTTCACCCTGGAACAGATCACCCTTCACCCTGGAACAGAACACCCTTCACCCTGGAACAGATCACCCTCCACCCTGGAACATATCACCCTTCACCCTGGAACAGATCACCCTTCACCCTGGAACAGATCACCCTTCACCCTGGAACAGATCACCCTTCACCCTGGAACATATCACCATTCACCCTGGAACATATCACCCTTCACCCTGGAACAGATCACCCTTCACCCTGGAACAGAACACCCTACACCCTGGAACAGATCACCCCTCACCCTGGAACAGATCACCCTTCACCCTGGAACAGATCACCCTTCACCCTGGAACATATCACCATTCACCCTGGAACAGATCACCCTTCACCCTGGAACAGATCACCCTTCACCCTGGAACAGATCACCCTTCACCCTGGAACAGATCACCCTTCACCCTGGAACAGATCACCCTTCACCCTGGAACAGATCACCCTTCACCCTGGAACAGATCACCCTACATCCTGGAACATATCACCCTTCACCCTGGAACACATCACCCCTCACCCTGAAACAGTTCACCCTTCACCCTGGAACATATCACCCTTCACCCTGGAACACATCACCCTTCACCCTGGAACATATCACCCTTCACCCTGGAACAGATCACCCTTCACCCTGGAACAGATCACCCTTCACCCTGAAACAGTTCACCCTTCACCCTGGAACATATCACCCTTCACCCTGGAACACATCACCCTTCACCCTGGAACACATCACCCTTCACCCTGGAACATATCACCCTTCACCCTGGAACAGATCACCTTTCACCCTGGAACAGATCACCCTTCACCCTGGAACATATCACCCCTCACCCTGGAACATATCACCATTCACCCTGGGACATATCACCCTTCACCCTGGAACAGATCACCCTTCACCCTGGGTCATATCACCCTTCACCCTGGAACATATCACCCTTCACCCTGGGACATATCACCATTCACCCTGGAACAGATCACCCCTCACCCTGGAACATATCACCCTTCACCCTGGGTCATATCACCCTTCACCCTGGAACATATCACCCTTCACCCTGGGACATATCACCATTCACCCTGGGACAGATCACCCTTCACCCTGGGACATATCACCCTTCACCCTGGGACATATCACCATTCACCCTGGGACATATCACCCTTCACCCTGGGACATATCACCCTTCACCCTGGGTCATATCACCCTTCACCCTGGGACATATCACCCTTCACCCTGGGACATATCACCCTTCACCCTGGGACATATCACCATTCACCCTGGGACAGATCACCCTTCACCCTGGAACACATCACCCTTCACCCTGGAACATATCACCCCTCACCCTGGAACATATCACCCTTCACCCTGGAACATATCACCCTACATCCTGGAACAGATCAACTTTTACCCTGGAACATATCACCATTCACCCTGGGACATATCACCCTTCACCCTGGGACATATCACCCTTCACCCTGGGACATATCACCCTTCACCCTGGGTCATATCACCCTTCACCCTGGGACATATCACCCTTCACCCTGGGACATATCACCCTTCACCCTGGGACATATCACCCTTCACCCTGGGACATATCACCCTTCACCCTGGGACATATCAACTTTCACCCTGGGACATATCACCATTCACCCTGGGACATATCAACTTTCACCCTGGAACATATAACCCTTCACCCTGGAACAGATCACCCTTCACCCTGGAACAGATCACCCTTCACCCTGGAACAGATCACCCTTCACCCTGGAACAGATCACCCTTCACCCTGATACATATCACCCTTCACCCTGGAACAGATCACCCTTCACCCTGGAACAGATCACCCTTCACCCTGGAACAGAACACCCTTCACCCTGGAACAGATCACCTTCACCCTGGAACAGTTCACCCTTCACCCTGGAACAGATCACCCTTCACCCTGGAACAGATCACCCCTCACCCTGGAACAGATCACCCCTCACCCTGGAACAGATCACCCCTCACCCTGGAACAGATCACCCCTCACCCTGGAACAGATCACCCGTCACCCTGGAACAGATCACCCTTCACCCTGATACATATCACCCTTCACCCTGGAACAGATCACCCTTCACCGTGGAACAGATCACCCTTCACCCTGGAACAGATCACCTTCACCCTGGAACAGATCACCTTCACCCTGGAACAGTTCACCCTTCACCCTGGAACAGATCACCCTTCACCCTGGAACAGATCACCCTTCACCCTGGAACAGATCACCTTCACCCTGGAACAGATCACCCGTCACCCTGGAACAGATCACCCTTCACCTTGGAACAGATCACCCTGGAACAGATCACCTTCACCCTGGAACAGATCACCCTTCACCCTGGAACAGATCACCTTCACCCTGGAACAGTTCACCCTTCACCCTGGAACAGATCACTCTTCACCCTGGAACAGATCACCCTTCACACTGGAACAGATCACCTTCACCCTGGAACAGATCACCTTCACCCTGGAACAGATCACCCTTCACCCTGGAACAGATCACCCGTCACCCTGGAACAGATCACCCGTCACCCTGGAACAGATCACCCCTCACCGTGGAACAGATCACCCTTCACCCTGGAACAGATCACCCTTCACCCTGGAACAGATCACCCTTCACCCTGGAACAGATCACCCCTCACCCTGATACATAATACCCTTCACCCTGGAACAGATCACCCTTCACCCTGGAACAGATCACCTTCACCCTGGAACAGATCACCTTCACCCTGGAACAGTTCACCCTTCACCCTGGAACAGATCACCCTTCACCCTGGAACAGATCACCCTTCACCCTGGAACAGATCACCTTCACCCTGGAACAGTTCACCCTTCACCCTGGAACAGATCACCCTTCACCCTGGAACAGATCACCCTTCACCCTGGAACACATCACCCTTCACCTTGGAACAGATCACCCCTCACCCTGGAACACATCACCCTTCACCCTGGAACAGATCACCTTCACCCTGGAACACATCACCCTTCACCCTGGAACAGATCACCTTCACCCTGGAACACATCACCCTTCACCCTGGAACACATCACCCTTCACCCTGGAACAGATCACCCTTCACCCTGGAACAGATCACCCTTCACCCTGGAACACATCACCCTTCACCCTGGAACAGATCACCCTTCACCCTGGAACAGAACACCCTTCACCCTGGAACAGATCACCCTTCACCCTGGAACAGATCGCCCTTCACCCTGGAACAGATCACCCTTCACCCTGGAACAGATCACCCTTCACCCTGGAACATATCACCCTTCACCCTGGAACAGATCACCTTTCACCCTGGAACAGATCGCCCTTCACCCTGGAACAGAACACCCTTCACCCTGGAACAGAACACCCTTCACCCTGGAACAGATCACCCCTCACCCTGGAACAGAACACCCTTCACCCTGGAACAGATCACCCCTCACCCTGGAACACATCACCCTTCACCCTGGAACAGATCACCCTTCACCCTGGAACAGATCACCCTTCACCCTGGAACACATCACCCTTCACCCTGGAACAGATCACCCCTCACCCTGGAACACATCACCCTTCACCCTGGAACAGATCACCCTTCACCCTGGAACAGAACACCCTTCACCCTGGAACAGATCGCCCTTCACCCTGGAACAGATCGCCCTTCACCCTGGAACAGATCACCCTTCACCCTGGAACAGATCTCCCTTCACCCTGGATCATATCACCCTTCACCCTGGAACAGATCACCCTTCATCCTGGAACAGATCGCCCTTCCCCCTGGAACAGTTCACCCTTCACCCTGGAACAGAACACCCTTCACCCTGGAACAGAACACCCTTCACCCTGGAACAGATCACCCTTCACCCTGGAACAGATCGCCCTTCACCCTGGAACAGATCGCCCTTCACCCTGGAACAGATCGCCCTTCACCCTGGAACAGATCTCCCTTCACCCTGGAACAGATCACCCTTCACCCTGGAACATATCACCCTTCACCCTGGAACAGATCACCCCTCACCCTGGAACAGATCACCCTTCACCCTGGAACAGATCACCCTTCACCCTGGAACAGATCACCCCTCACCCTGGAACATATCACCCTTCACCCTGGAACATATCACCCTTCACCCTGGAACAGAACACCCTTCACCCTGGAACAGAACACCCTTCACCCTGGAACAGATCGCCCTTCACCCTGGAACAGATCACCCTTCACCCTGGAACAGATCACCCTTCACCCTGGAACAGATCGCCCTTCACCCTGGAACAGATCACCCTTCACCCTGGAACACATCACCCTTCACCCTGGAACAGATCACCCTTCACCCTGGAACAGATCACCCTTCACCCTGGAACAGATCACCCTTCACCCTGGAACAGATCACCCTTCACCCTGGAACAGATCACCCTTCACCCTGGAACAGATCACCCTTCACCCTGGAACAGATCACCCTTCACCCTGGAACAGAACACCCTTCACCCTGGAACAGATCGCCCTTCACCCTGGAACAGATCGCCCTTCACCCTGGAACAGATCGCCCTTCACCCTGGAACAGATCACCCTTCACCCTGGAACAGAACACCCTTCACCCTGGAACAGATCACCCTCCACCCTGGAACATATCACCCTTCACCCTGGAACAGATCACCCTTCACCCTGGAACAGATCACCCTTCACCCTGGAACAGATCACCCTTCACCCTGGAACATATCACCATTCACCCTGGAACATATCACCCTTCACCCTGGAACAGATCACCCTTCACCCTGGAACAGAACACCCTACACCCTGGAACAGATCACCCCTCACCCTGGAACAGATCACCCTTCACCCTGGAACAGATCACCCTTCACCCTGGAACATATCACCATTCACCCTGGAACAGATCACCCTTCACCCTGGAACAGATCACCCTTCACCCTGGAACAGATCACCCTTCACCCTGGAACAGATCACCCTTCACCCTGGAACAGATCACCCTTCACCCTGGAACAGATCACCCTACATCCTGGAACATATCACCCTTCACCCTGGAACACATCACCCCTCACCCTGAAACAGTTCACCCTTCACCCTGGAACATATCACCCTTCACCCTGGAACACATCACCCTTCACCCTGGAACATATCACCCTTCACCCTGGAACAGATCACCCTTCACCCTGGAACAGATCACCCTTCACCCTGAAACAGTTCACCCTTCACCCTGGAACATATCACCCTTCACCCTGGAACACATCACCCTTCACCCTGGAACACATCACCCTTCACCCTGGAACATATCACCCTTCACCCTGGAACAGATCACCCTTCACCCTGGAACAGATCACCCTTCACCCTGGAACATATCACCCCTCACCCTGGAACATATCACCATTCACCCTGGGACATATCACCCTTCACCCTGGAACAGATCACCCTTCACCCTGGGTCATATCACCCTTCACCCTGGAACATATCACCCTTCACCCTGGGACATATCACCATTCACCCTGGAACAGATCACCCCTCACCCTGGAACATATCACCCTTCACCCTGGGTCATATCACCCTTCACCCTGGAACATATCACCCTTCACCCTGGGACATATCACCATTCACCCTGGGACAGATCACCCTTCACCCTGGGACATATCACCCTTCACCCTGGGACATATCACCATTCACCCTGGGACATATCACCCTTCACCCTGGGACATATCACCCTTCACCCTGGGACATATCACCCTTCACCCTGGGTCATATCACCCTTCACCCTGGGACATATCACCCTTCACCCTGGGACATATCACCATTCACCCTGGGACAGATCACCCTTCACCCTGGAACACATCACCCTTCACCCTGGAACATATCACCCCTCACCCTGGAACATATCACCCTTCACCCTGGAACATATCACCCTACATCCTGGAACAGATCAACTTTTACCCTGGAACATATCACCATTCACCCTGGGACATATCACCCTTCACCCTGGGACATATCACCCTTCACCCTGGGACATATCACCCTTCACCCTGGGTCATATCACCCTTCACCCTGGGACATATCACCCTTCACCCTGGGACATATCACCCTTCACCCTGGGACATATCACCCTTCACCCTGGGACATATCACCCTTCACCCTGGGACATATCAACTTTCACCCTGGGACATATCACCATTCACCCTGGGACATATCAACTTTCACCCTGGGACATATCACCCTTCTCCAGGTCACCCTTTGCCCTGGCATAGATCACCCCTTACCCTGGAACAGGTCACCCTTCACCCGAGAACCGATCACCCTTCACCCTGGCACAGATCACACTACACCCTGGAACATATCATCTTTCAACTTGGAGCACAAAACCCTTCAACCTGGAACAGATCACCCTTCACCCTGGATCAGGTCACCCTTCACTCTGGCATTGATCACCCTGCAGTCTGGTACAGATCACCCCTCAACCTGGAACATATCACCTTTCAACTTGGAGCACAAAACCCTTCAACCTGGAACAGATCACCCATTACTATGTCACCATTCACCCTGAAACAGATCACCCTTCACCCTGCAGACTGGAACAGATCACCCCTCAACCTGGAACAGGACATTTTTCACTCTGGTACAGATCACTTTTCACTCTGGAATGGATCACCCTTCACCTTGGAACAGATCACCCCTCAGCTTGGACAGATCACCCCTCACCCTGGCACAGGTCACCCCTCAGCCTGGAATAGGTCACCTTTCACTCTGGTACAGATCACCTTTCGCTCTGGAAAGATCACCCTTCACTGTGGAAGTGTTCACCCTTACCCTTGGAATGGATCACCCTTCCCCCCGGAATGCATCACCCTACGTCCCAGAACGGATCACCCTTCATCAGGGACAGATCACCTCTCACCATGAAAAAGATAATCTTTCACACTGGAACAGATCATCTTTCACATTGGAACAGATTACCTTCACTCTGATATATTGCATGAGATGGGGATGCAAGGAATTGAGTGAAATTAACCTGCAAAATTGAGGAAAAAAATGTAGTGTTTGAACCAACAATTTATATTTGACTAAATGGTTCTGTTAAAAGCAATTGTAAACAATTTTACAACACCAAGTTATAGTCCAGCAATTTTATTTTAAATTCACAAGCTTTCGGAGGCTACCTCCTTCCTCAGGTGAACGATGTGAAAAAGCAAACTACCATTCCCTGTTGGAATAAACGGCTCTCCTTGCATTTAGAAACAGCACTATTCCTATTTATTTCTGTAAAATGTACTGAATTTATCATTTTAAATAACCTATAAAATTATGTTTCAATGAGATGTACAATTCAAGTACAGATTTTTTTTAAATTACAAGGAACATACATTGTAACATTATTTGCATTGACCAAATTCAAAATAATCCCAAATGGCAAATCACTCGCGTTTGTATAATTGGGTTGACCAGCTGGGGGCAATAAAGCTCAGTCTCTTCCATGCAATCAAGTCTGCAATTTATCTAACTTTTTATAAACACACATGAAGTTTGTGCGCCATCTACCATATAAAGAGAGCTAGAAACAAATAGGCTGGAAAGGTAAAACATGCTTGCATTCGTCAATCTATTTATGTAGACGTTAAGCAGCTACACCCAATATTAACCTCTGCCCATGTCTGCAGTGATAATGTATGAAAGCAGGTGAATCTGCGGCCTCCTGACAGGTTGCTATGTCCATTCAGGCCCCTGACCAGCACATGTGAGTGACATTTAAAGGAAGGAGGGCACGCACAATATATAAAGACTGCAGAATTCTAATAAGTAATGAGTTTGAGTAGGACCATAAATTTACAACTTCCTAACAAAGTTTAGTACTTCTGGAAAGAATATTTGGTACATTTTTGTACTCTTTTAGGTGAGGGATATTAGGAATGGAATATTTTCAATTTTTTTGACACCAGCATAAGCATTTCCACCTCAGGTATAATCCAGAATAAAATCCATCATAAAACTCTGATTACTTTGCACCAACCCCCTCAGAAGGGCAGTATCTACTGCAACAGGGTAAAGTTTACACTTTCCACAGCTGCCATCCTTGTGGCCTCTTTAAGTGGGATTGCCAAATTAGTTTTGAATCATATGCACTTTTGCAAAATGGACTTGCAGTCACTGGGTAGAGATTGCTCAAAACTCATTTCAGGGGAACCCCGACTATCTGAGTTACTTTCATTCCAATACTTTGGGCTGGATTTGAAGGTGATGGAAGGTCAGTGGCCAGTGGAGACATTCAACAACAGAAACTTCCATTTAAACATCGCCTTTAACATGGAAAAATGTCCGAGGATATTTCAACCAATTAAAAATAAGCTCTCCTATACTGACCATGAAAAACATCTTTTGTGGTTTAAGTTCCTAAAATGTACCTGGAACTTTGATAACAGATGGGTTTTATACTAATACGAATTCAGCAAAGGGATCACATTAAAACAAGAGAAAATACCATTCATCTTCATAATCAGAAGTCTTCAACATACATTGGTAATCACAATTGTTGTCAATGTAGTAGCTGCTTCCCAGAAATAAACCATTCGTGGTTTAGATTTTTTAAAACGATATTGCTAACTGATCTTCTTCACCTTTATTCTGTCAGTCCTGGATTGATTGTAATCGTGTGGGGGAAAGGAGAAGGGCCAAGTGCTGTAGTGCAGGACAGCACCAAGGTTGAAAAGAGTAGGACAGAAAACAAAGTAAATTTAGAAGTATTGATTAAGTGATGCCAAGTGTGCATTTTAAAACAAAGTACTGGTGGAGTCTGCGCCCTGGGTGTTGGCTTGCTATCCTTCTATCTGTAGGCCCAGTGGACCCCACCATATTTAGCCATATTTTAATTTCAGAAGTGATCTACTTTCAATGTCTCCAATTTTCTTGATTGTTTCTTATGTCACCTGAAACTGTCTGAATTATCCACACACTCTTTGTTATTCTAATGCCCTTAGTTTATTGTCCATTGTCTGATGTAAAGATCTATCCATTGCCTGTTTTTCTTTTGAGCAGGTTACAGGTCATTCCATTTATACTTCCTCTCTTGTATTTTTCCCCTTCGCCATTGTTCTTATTCTATTAAAATGCTTGTGCAACTTGATTTTTTTTTCAGTTCTGATATAGGGCTATATCCCTGAAGTGTTAATTATCTGTTCTCTCTGCAGATGCTGACTGATCCGCTGTGTGTTTCCAGCATTTTGTTTCTGTGTCATGTTTCCAGCTCTTGCAGTTTTTTATAAGCCAGTATAGGGGGAAGGTGTCAGAATTTTTAAGCAATTGGAGCTCTTGAATTTCTACACAAAGTGAACGCCACAGAAGTTTTCTTCAAAATCCGAGCTGACAGTAGGTAGGTGCGGATAAAAGCTGGGGTTGTTTAACGTGAGCAAATAGCTGTGTAAAAAGATTCTCAGTGAGCGCCCAGCACTCTATGAAGAAATTCCATTCGCTCTGTGCTAATTTTCCCTTTCTCCCCTTTGAATCACTCATTTATTCTCTCCTTCAATCATCAGGATATGCATCCAATTTCTTTGTACAATAGATGATTAAAAAGAACAGTCACATTCTAAGAATAACATCAAAAATTTTGTCACTGAAAAAATGTTTAAATGAAATAAAATCCAAAAAGACTATTTTTCCATATTGTACAGTAATGGCTATGGTTGCTGAGGTGATTAATGCAATAAATGATACTGCACTGATTAAAGCACTTGGCTCTCCCATCCAGCTCTAATGAGCTCTATACTGGCCTGAAAGCCTCATAAGTGTTCTATGTAATTCATCACTTACCCATGGCAGGTGTTGCTAACGTCTGTCTCCCAACAAGTTGCGCAGGTCCCAACCCATCGAGGAAGTCGCTGAACTGACTGTCGGCTCCCAACCTCATCCCAGGGAATAAACTGAAGCAGACAATAACAGTTAGAGCTAATGGAAATATTCAACTAAATTACTGCTTAGGGTTAATCTGGTAATTGAATGCTCCAAGTCAGAATGGCTAATTGGAAGCACAGATTGAGAAACTGCCGGATGAAAAACCAGAGGCTGCAGCCCCTAATTTCCAGACCTGCCCTCCCTGTGAATACTTGATCCTGGAATCAGCCCTCTTACATCAGCAGTCAATTCAAGGTACATGTTTCACCATTTCAGTTATGCTCTTTTCTTTCCATTTCATTTTGCTCCCCTCCTCTCCTCTCCCGAGGGTATTGACTCATGTTGGAATACCTTGCCAAAGTGACCAGTGATCATGTGGGAGCTTACAACTACAATCTGCATTTATATTGTGCCTTTAATGTTGAAAAATGATGCAAGGCACTTCACAGAGGCACAAGGAAAAACAGACAAAGAAAGAGAGATTAGGAAGGGTGATCAAAAGCTTGGTCAAAAGATGGGTTTTAAGGAGGGTCTTAAAGGAGGAGAGGGAGGTGGAGAGGTGGAACAAAGGGAAGGGGAGATGGACAAGAGGCCAGAGTCAAGGGAATGGAGAGTTTGGGTGGGGTATAGATCTGGAGGAGGTTACAGGGATAGGGAGGTGTGAGATGATTGAGGGATTTAAACATAAGGATGAGAATTTTAAATCTGATACAGTGAGGGACCAGAATCCAATGTAAGTCAGTCAGTGAGGATATATGTGATTGGCAGTGGGGACTTTATAGCATATAAGATACATGCAGCAGAGTTTGGAATGTGCTGAAGTTTATAGAGGATGGGAGGCTGGCCAAAAAGAGATTGGGATAATCGAGGCTGGAGGTGACAAAGACAAGTATATTCAGCTGCAGATTACATATTATGTAGAATTTACAGCACAGAAAGAGGCTCCACACAAGCCTCCTCCCACTCTATTTACTTCATCTCACCCCATCAATACATCCTTCTATTCCTTTCTCCTTAAATGCATGGGTTGAGATCAGGGCAGAGGTGGGTGATATTATGTGTGCGGTCTTTGTGATGGATTGACAGCTTAGCTCAATGTGAAACCGAGGTTGCAAACAGTCTGATTCAGTGGCCAGGGAGGAGGCTGCAGTAAGTGGCAAAGATATGGAGTTCATGGTGGAGCCAAAGATGATGGTCTAAAAATTTGGCCACACAGCACCTGTTTTGCAGGCGCTAAATGGCTTTCTAAGTCTCCAATATGGAAGCGCGTGGTCATTACAAGCTGGAAGTTCGCCGCCTGCCATATTGGTAAAGGCCAAAAAATTGGTGAGCAGTGTTCATGCCTGAAACAGGCGTTAGCCCCTTAGCATATGCAAATTAGGCCCCTACTGCAAGTTCGATTATCCTGAGGCAGCAGGAATGCTCCTCCAGAACACACATACGAACATACAAACGTATGAATTAAGAGCAGGAGTAGGCCATTCGGCCCCTCGAGCCTGCTCTGCCATTTGATAAGATCATGGCTGATCTGATTGTGACCTCAACCCTACTTTCCCGTCTACCAACTATAACCTTTGACTCCCTTGTTAATCAGGAATCAATCAAACTCAGCCTTAAAAATATTCAATGACCCTGCCTCCACCGCGCTCTGGGGAAGGGAATTCCACAGACTCAGGACCCTCTGAGAGAAAACAATTCCCCCCATCTCTGTCTTAAATCGGAGACCCCTTATTTTTCAACTGTGTCCCCTAGTTCTAGTCTCTCCCACAAGGGAAACATCCTCATTCAAAGGACACTGCCGCAGCCAGCCACTGCTCCTCCTCCAATCATTGCCTCTACCCCCACCCCGCCCATCACTACCACCCGACCCGGCCGCCCGCCGCTACCTCCCGACCCGGCCGCCCGCCGCTACCTCCCGACCCGGCCGCCCGCCGCTAGCTCCCGACCCGGCCGCCCGCCGCTACCTCCCGACCCGGCCGCCCGCCGCTAGCTCCCGACCCGGCCGCCCGCCGCTACCTCCCGAACCGGCCGCCAGCCGCTACCTCCCGACCCGATCTTCCACCGCTACCTCCCGAACCGGCCGCCCGCCGCTACCTCCCGACCCGGCCGCCCGCCGCTACCTCCCGACCCGGCCGCCCGCCGCTACCTCCCGACCCGGCCGCCCGCCGCTACCTCCCGACCCGATCTTCCACCGCTACCTCCCGACCCGGCCGCCCGCCGCTACCTCCCGACCCGGCCGCCCGCCGCTACCTCCCGACCCGGCCGCCCGCCGCTACCTCCCGACCCGGCCGCCCGCCGCTACCTCCCGACCCGGCCGCCCGCCGCTAGCTCCCGACCCGGCCGCCCGCCGCTACCTCCCGACCCGGCCGCCCGCCGCTACCTCCCGACCCGGCCGCCCGCCGCTACCTCCCGACCCGGCCGCCCGCCGCTACCTCCTGACCCGGCCGCCCGCCGCTACCTCCCGACCCGGCCGCCCGCCGCTACCTCCCGACCCGATCTTCCACCGCTACCTCCCGACCCGATCTTCCACCGCTACCTCCCGACCCGGCCGCCCGCCGCTACCTCCCGACCCGGCCGCCCGCCGCTACCTCCCGACCCGGCCGCCCGCCGCTACCTCCCGACCCGGCCGCCCGCCGCTACCTCCCGACCCGGCCGCCCGCCGCTACCTCCCGACCCGATCTTCCACCGCTACCTCCCGACCCGATCTTCCACCGCTACCTCCCGACCCGATCTTCCACCGCTACCTCCCGACCCGATCTTCCACCGCTACCACCCGACCCGGCCGCCCGCCGCTACCTCCCGACCCGATCTTCCACCGCAACCTCCCGACCCGGCCGCCCACCGCTACCACCCGACCCGGCCGCCCACCGCTACCTCCCGACCCGATCTTCCACCGCTACCTCCCGACCCGATCTTCCACCGCAACCTCCCGACCCGGCCGCCCGCCGCTACCTCCCGACCCGGCCGCCCGCCGCTACCTCCCGACCCGGCCGCCCACCGCTACCACCCGACCCGGCCGCCCGCCGCTACCACCCGACCCGGCCGCCCGCCGCTACCACCCGACCCGGCCGCCCGCCGCTACCACCCGACCCGGCCGCCCGCCGCTACCACCCGACCCGGCCGCCCACCGCTACCACCCGACCCGGCCGCCCGCCGCTACCACCCGACCCGGCCGCCCACCGCTACCTCCCGACCCGGCCGCCCACCTTCCTGGTCACCCCCCTTCAATCACCTTCGTGAGCGCCCCTGCTGGCATAACAGCGGCCTGATCATCCATTCCGCTTCACCGCGAGCTGCCTATCAGTGTCCTCAGCTGCCGGTTCGATGCTAATGAGGCCTGAGGCCTAATATCTTCCTAATATTTAGCTGGAGGAAGTTCTGCTCATCCAAGACTGAATCTTGGATCAGTCTGCCAGTGATTGCCGGCAAGTTGTTCAACCTAATCCTGTCCTCATCTCATGCTCACACATGGACATTTTCCAGCATCCCTACCTGTGCCCTAGCTGAGATCAATATTATTTTATCTTAAACCCTGCTAAAAACCTAGCTCAACACACTGCAGAAGTCTGTACGTGGCAGATGGAAGGTTAATTCACTTGTCAGATTCATGGATATGACTGTTGTTGAGGTGACCGATCGAACACTTAGCATACTCATATCAGACTCCTCTCTCCCCTGTTAACCCATTTAAAATAAACAGGCTACAATAGGGGAGAGAGGGATTGTGTTCTTACAATAACATCACTGGTAGAAATTTCAACTCCACAGTTTCTAAAATATCACTGCAATTTGTAAATGCAGAGCATTTTGTTGCATCTAAAACACAGTATAGTTCATATATACTGTAGGATTGGGGAGGCATGGTATGCGAAAGATGGCTGAGATGGGAGAGTCAAATACACAACGGAGACCTTGGCCCTGATTTTAACTCCTCCCGCCTGGCAGAAACTGGGTGGGGGGATGGGCAGGGGGGTAGCTAAAATGAGAGCAGTGACATAATCTGGACCCAATCTGCAATTTTAATTGGAGGCTTGTGTGGGGGAGCAGCGATGGCTTCCCCATCAGGCCAGGTAAGTTTTAAAATGTTATTTTAGGTTTTCTGGTGGGCCAGGAGGAGCGGGAGTTCTCCTCCGTAACTCACAAGGAAGCCTTGGGCCCTCCTTTCCCTGGGCTCTCTCCTCTTCCCAATCGCATCCAGTGCTCCCCCCAACCCCCTACACCTGGCCCATGCCCCTCCCCCCCCCACACTCACCACTTACCTGGTTGCTGGAGACCATAATCATAGGTCCCAAGCTGCAGCCTCCTGCCGCCGAATTACTGCTCTGCCCAACGGCCAGGGAGTGGATCTGGCTGGGCTCAGGCAGGAGTCGAAGAAAATTCATGGAAATGAGGCCCAGCTCTTAAAATCGGCCGGGTCTCGTCCTCTCAGTTACGTCCGGGTGCACCACCCGCTTCGGGGCTCATGCGCATCGTTCCCACCCCCCCAACCTCCATTAAAATCGGGGCCTTTGACTTTTTTACAAAATATACAATGATTCAAGAGCCATTTGTTAATTACTCAAGTCATTTAACATTATTGGTAAGACTTCAGGACAGTGTTCTAATCAAAGAAAACTACGCAGGCAATAATAAACCATGATGTGGAGATGCCGGTGATGGACTGGGGTGGACAAATGTAAGGAATCTTACAACACCAGGTTATAGTCCAACAAATTTATTTTAAAATCACAAGCTTTCGGAGATTATCCCCTTCGTCAGATGAATGAGTCATTCATCTGACGAAGGGGATAATCTCCGAAAGCTTGTGATTTTAAAATAATAAACCAGGCAGTTGATGTATTTCTCAACAGTGACAGTTTTATCCAAGGCAAAAACCAAATGTTAAAGCATACCCATTTTTTGCCATGACCTTATGGCTATTTCATTTTATCTTAATATAGGCCTGGAGTTTCACTTTGGACGCAAACCGGAAGTTAGACCAGAAAATGCACTAAAGCTGTGTCCATTTTGCCAATGTCAAGTTACGCCCAAATATCCTCCAAACTCATTAGAACATGCCTGAACTTAAAATGGGAGTAAATGGGTGGAACTCAGCGTAAACAAGGGAACGCCGAACCTACAACTGTATATTTCATCTTAAAATTTGAGTTTCAACTCATTTAACCATCATTCATGCACATCAGGAACATCATCTTTAAGAACCTGCAAACGGGGAAGCTTTTCAATTTTTAATGTGACTTATACTTGCATAGAATTACATAGAACGTACAGCACAGAAACAGGCCATTCGGCACAACTGGTCCGTGCCGGTGTTTCTGCTCCACACGAGCCTCCTCCCACCTCTCTTCACCTAACCCTATCAGCATATCCTTCTGTTCCTTTCTCCCTCGTATGTTTATCTAGCTTCCCCCTTAATGCCCCGAGACTATTTACATCAACTGCTTCTTGTGGTAGCGAGTTCCACACTCTAACTGAGTTAAGAAGTTCTCTGAGTAAAGAAGTTTCTCCTGAAACCCTCATGGATTTATTAGTCACTATCTTATATTTATGGCCCCTAGTTTTGGACTCCCCTACAAGTGGAAACATCTTCTCTACATCTATCCTATCAAACCCTTTAATAATCTTAAAGACCCCTATCAGGTCACCCCTCAGCCTTCTCGTTTCTAGAGAAAAGAGCCACAGCCTGGACAATCTTTCCTGATTGGTATAACCGCTCCATTCTAGTAACATCCTTGTAAGATTTTTTTGCAACTTTTTCACTGCCTTTATGCCCTCTTTATAATATGGAGACCAGAATTGTGCAGAGTACTCCAAGTGTGGTCTAACTAAGGTTCAGTACAAGTTTAACATCACTTCTCTGCTTTTCAATTTTATCCCTGCAGGTTGTTTTTTTATGGCCTTACTAACCTGTGTTGCTACTTTCTGAATTATGTATCTGTATTCCTCGATACCTTTGCTGCTCTATCCCATTTAGACTCTTATTACCCAAGCAGTATGTGGCCTCCTTATTCTTCGTATCAAAATGCACCACCTCACACTTATCTACACTGAAATTCATTTGCTAATTACATGCCCATTCTTCAAGTTTATTAGTGTCTTCTTGTATTTTGTCGCAGTCCTCCTCAGTATTAACAATACTGTCCAATTTGGTGTCATCCGCAAATTTTGAAATTGTACTTCCAATTCCCAAATCCAAATCGTTAATGTAAACTGTAAACAACAGTGGTCCCAGCACCGATCCCCGTGGAATACCACTTCCCACCTTTTGCCAGTCTGAGTAGCTACTCTTAACCCTTACTCTCTGTTTTGTAGCCAGCTTGCCATCCATTCTGCTACTTTTCCCCTGACTCGCAAGCTCTGACCTTAGTCATGAGTCGAATGTGCAGTACCTTATCGAAGGCCTTTAGAAAATCCAAAATATATTACATCTACTTTATTATCTACTCTTTAAGTTACTTCTTCAAAGAATTCAATAAGGTTGGTCAAGCATGACCTTCCCTTTTGAAGTCCATGCTGACGACTCTTTATTATATTTTCAGAAATAGGCAGGATCAGACAGGGGAGAAATACAAGGCAGGCTAAGGTGGATTTGCAGTGCATATGCGTAAATGCACAGAGCGTGGCAAATAACATTAGTGAGCTTCAAACACAAGTTGCTTGTGCAGTATTGGGTGTGGCAGTATTGATCAAAGATCCTGTTACAGCCCTGGAAAGGAATGATGTGCTTGAGGGTTCAAAGATAGAATCTATCTGGGTAGAGTTAAGGAACAGGAGAGGAGCTGTTACACTGCTGGGTGTAAACACTAGGGCACCAAATATTGGGAAAGAGATAGAGGAGCAAAGGGACATCAATTATCCTAAAATAGACTGGGAAAGTAACAGTGTAAAGAGGAAAGATGAGGAGGAATTCCTGAAATATGTACAATAGAACTTTCTTAATCAGTATGTTTCCAGCCCAACGAGGAAGGAAGCAGTGCTGGATCTAGTTCTGGGGAATGACGTGGGGGCAAGTGGAGCATGTTTCAGTGAGAGAGCATTTGGGAAAGTGATCATAGTATCATATTATGTTACAGCACGGAAGTAGGCTATTCGGCCCATCGTGCCTGTGCTGGATCTTTGAAAGAGCTATCCAATCAGTCTCGTCCCGTTCTCCAGCCCTTTCCCCATAGCCCTGCAATTTTTCCCCTTCAAGTATTTATCCAATTCCCTTAGAAAGTTTTTGAAAGAATCTGTTTCCCCCACCCTTTCAGGCAGTGCATTCCAGATAATATTAACTCGCTGCCTAAACAACTTTCTCCTCATCTCACCTCTGGTTCTTTTGTCAATTCCCTTAAATCTGTGTCCTCTGGTTACTGACCCTTCAATGGAAAAAGTTTCTCCTTATTTACTCTATCAAAACCCTTCATGATTTTGACCACCTCTATTAAATCTCCACTTAACCCTTCTCTGCTCTAAGGAGAACAACCCCAGCTTCTCCTGTCTCTCCATGTAACTGAAGTGCCTCATCCCTGGTATCATTCTAGTAAATCTCCTCTGCACCCTCTCTAAGGCTTTGACATCCTTCCTATAGTGTGGTGCCCAGAATTGAACACAATACTCCAGCTGAGGCCTATCCAGTGATTTAGAAAGGTTTAGCATAACTTCCTTGCTTTTGTACTCTATGGCTCTATTTACAAAGGATCTCATATGCTTTTTTAACAGCCTTCTCAACTTGTCCTGCCACCTTCAAAGATTTGTGTACATACACCCCCAAGTCTCTCTGTTCCTGCACACACTTTAAAATTGTACCATTTAGTTTAAATTGCCTTTCTTCATTCTTCCTTTCAACATGCATCACTTCACATTTCTCTGCGTTAAATTTCATCTGCTATGTGTCTGCCCATTTCACCAGTCTGTCTATGTCCTCCTGAAGTCTGTTGCTATCCTTCTCGTTTTATGCTACATATCCAAGTTTCGTGTCATCTGCAACTTTGAAATTATGCCCTGGATACCCAAGTCCAGGTCATTAATATATATCAAAAAGAGCAGTGGTCCTAATCATTACCCTTGAGGGATGCCACTTTATGGGCCCGATATTACCATGGCGGTGGGCTCACGGCGGGGGCGCCCGGTGAAATCAGTCTGCTCCGCACGCAATCGCAGGCTGATTGGATCCACTTACCTGGTCTTCCGGATTCCCCGCTGCTAAGTTGCGCGGCGGACGGGCTGTGCATGCTCAGTAAGGTCTGTCAGCTGGAGGAGCTCTATTTAAAGGGGCAGTCCTCCACTGACAGATGCTGCAAGAAATAGGAAAAATGACAGCATGGAGCAGCCCAGGGGGAAGGCTGCTGCCAGGTTAATGATGCCTCACTCCAGCTCTTATTGGATGGGGTGAGGAGGAGGGGGAGGACAGAGATCTTCCCCACGGCGGGCGGGAGGAAGTGGCCTGCCTCTGCCACCAAGAAGGTCTGGCTTGAGGTGGCAGAGGAGGTCACCTGTACCACCAACATATCGCCCACCTGCATACAGTGCAGGAGGCGCTCCAATGGCCTAAGTAGGTCAGCTGAAGTGAGTACACTTACTCATTCCCCTACACTCCATCTGCCACATCACCGCCCCCACCCCACATCTACTTCTGCACAGCCAACACTACTCTGTCACATCACCCCTCACACCCACTCAAACCTCATCCTCATCTTACCTGCACTTACTCACCTCGCCAATACTCATCCCGCCACTACCACTCAACCCAATCCTCATACAATCTCATGGCTCTATCTCATACTCACCCTCTCATGCATCTCTTTCACAGTCAGCCTCACTCAACCTGCCACTACCTGTGCTGCAGCCACAGGGCATGCATAACATATGTGCAGTAGGCAGCGTAAGGCAAACGTGTCGTGAGCATGAAGGGGATGCAGAAGGGTATTTGAGGGTTTGTCATGGTTTTTACTTATATTTAATTTCTGATCAACTCACATTACATATTATATTGGCACCACTACTGCCACGTCTTTGCGAATCTTGTCTGGTTTGTGCAATAATGCCCTTTCCTGAGGATCACTATGAAGACCCACAACTGATGCCACCCATTGTGTCACTGCAGAGTGGGTGTAGGTGTATTTGCAGGGCTCTTTTGTGCAGATGCCTGAGAGACGTCGGCAATGTCCCCGGTGGCACCCTGGAAGGATGCGGAGGAGAAGTTGTTGAGGGCAGTGGTGACTTTGACAGCAACAGGTAAGAAGATGGTGCTCGGGCCAGCCGGGAACAGCTCGGCATGAAGGAGGCTGCAGATGTCCACGACTACATGTCGAGTGACTCTGAGCCTCCGTGTGCACTGCTGCTCAGAGAGGTCCAGGAAGCTGAGCCTCGGTCTGTGGCGAGGGTAGTGCCCTCTGCGACGCATCTCTCTCTGCGGTTGCCCTCCCTCCTGCTGTGCAGGTGGATGTGTCACAGCACTGTGTTGTGGAGCTCCACGTGTGAGAGGTGGACGGTGTGGCCGATGAGGCTGGTGATGCTGTTCGCCCTCCGAGGAGGTCATGACTGCAGCTATGGCGGCCCCCATCCGGAAGATGTACATCTGAGGGGGTCCGCAAGATAGGTACATGTGTCTGGACACCGGGGTAAGTGTGCAATTGGTGAATTTTATTGTTAGGAGGAGGGTGGTGGAGGACAATCTTTGTCCAAGGTGACAGAGTGGCCTCCTACAATGAGTGAGGGTCTCCCCCCCCAACCTGTCAAATGGACCTTTGCAGCTGCCACAGGCTGATGGCTGCAACATGTCCATTTGAACTGGGAGTGTTTCCCTCAGTACGGGAAACAGTCCCAGCTGTTTGCAAAATCCCACCCCTTCTAAAATATCATATTAATCAGGTCTCTGAACGACCTGAAATACCTAAATAAATACCTTAAGTGGCACCCCGCTAGCTTTAATTGCTGGCGGGAGTCCCACATGTGGGGGCTGCGCGCGCATGTGAGCGCGTCAGTGGGGAACCCGGAAGTGGGCGGGTTGGAGCCGGGCTCCGGACCCGCCCCGGGAATCCCCGATTTTCGCAGCCCCTCCGCCAGGAACGCACCCGATAGCAGGTCCGAAAATCGAGCCCTATATGTCCCTCCAATCCGACAAACAACCGTTCACCACTACTCTCTGCTTTCTGTGTCGTTAACCACTGCCCCTTTAACCACATGGGCTTCAATTTTGTTAACAAGTCTATTATGTTCTCCTTGTCAAATGCCTTTTGAAAGTTCATGTACACAACATCAACTGCACTACCCTCATCAACCCTCTCCATTACTTCATCAAAGAACTCAATCAAGTTAATCAATGACTGTCATTTATTAATCCATATCTTTCCAGGTGACAATTAATTTTGTCTCTAAAAGTTTCCCCACCACTAACGTTAGCTGACCAGCCTGTAATCACTGGGTTTATCCCTCTCCCCTTTTTTGAACGGGGTGTAATATTATGATTACAATATCATCAGGTTTAGAGTAGTTATAGAAAAGGACAAGGAACAATCAAACATAAAAATACTTAACTGGAGGAGGGCTAATGATAGTAAGTTGAAAAGGGTGGATTGGAATTGGCAGGTAAAACAGCAAATGAACAATAGGAGGCATTCAAAGAGGAGATTATTTGGGTACAGAGATTGCCATGAGGGGGAAAGGAAGGTCACCCAAAGCCAGAGCTCCCTGGATGACTAAAGCTGTAGACATTAAAATGAAATAGAAAAAGTCGGCTTATGATAAATGTCAGGTTCATAATACAGTAGAGAACCAGGCTGAATACAGAAAGGGCAGAGGGGAACTGAAAAAAGAAATACTCCTAAAAGGCAAGAGCTCTACGTGTGTAAATAAACAACCTCGGTCAATAAGGGAAGTGAGAGATAGTATAAAATTAAAAGAAAGGGTATATATGAAGGCAAAGAACAGTAGAGATCCTGTGGATAAGAGAGATATAAAGAACAGCAAAGGGATACAAAGAAAGTGGTAAGAAGTACAAAAAGGGAATATAGAGAAAAAGCTTTGGAGGGAGATCAAGGTCAATACTAACAGTTTTTACAAATATACTAAGAAGAGGGTGGCTAAGAGTAATGTGGACCCCTTAATGACAGACACAGGTGATATTGTAATTGGAAATCAGGATATGGCAGTATTATTCCAATGCTCTCCTGGCCGGCCTCCCATCTTCCACCCTCCATAAACTTGAGCTCATCCAAAACTCTGTTGCCCGTATCCTAACTCGCACCAAGTCCTGTTCTCCCATCACCCCTGTGCTCGTTAACCTACATTGGCACCCGGTCCGAGAAAGCCTCGATTTAAAAATTCTCATCCTTGTTTTCGAATCCCTCCGTGGCCTCGCCCCTCCCTATCCCTATAACCTCCTCCAGCCCTACAACCTCAACTCTTTTAAAAAGTACTTGGACCTGCATCTAAAGTGCTGTAAACTGCAGGGCTACAGACCGGGTGCTGGAAGGTGGGATTAGAATGGGCACCTGGTTGTCCTTCGAGCCGGCGCGGACACGATGGGCCGAATGGCCCCCTTCTGTGCTGTATCTTTTCAATGGTTCTATGGTTCTATGGTAACCGTCCGAGATCTCTGCACTCCTTCAATTCTGGCCTCTTGCGCATCCCCGATTTTAATCGCTCCATCATTGACGACCATGCCTTCAGCTGCCTCGGCCATAAGCTCTGGAATTTCCTCCCTAAACCTCTCTGCCTCTCTCTCCTCCTTTAAGGCTCATTAAAACCTACCTCTTTGACCAAGCTTTGACCTGTCCTAATGTGGCTCGGTGTCAAATTTTGATCGATAATGCTCCTGTGAAACATCTTCGGACGTTTTACTACGTGAAAGGCACTATATAAATGCAAGTTGTTCTTGTTGTTACTAAATAGCTATTTTGTATTGGTCTTTACAGTAGAGGATGTGGATAAAGTACAAGAGATAAAAGGAAAAATAAATATAGAAGGAACAACTAAATTCAATATAAATTTTAAAAATGGTGATGGAGAAATTAATGAGATGAAAGATAGACAAATCTCCAGAACCTAATGGTTTCCACCGCAGGGTATTAAAAGAAGTAGGTGAGAGAATTGTTAATGCGTTTGTCATGATCATTCTAAACTCTCTCGATTCAGGAACTTTCCTCTTGGATTGGAAAACTGCCAATGTCACTCCATTATAGAAGAAGGGTAGGAGAGATAAAGGAGGAAATTATAGGCCTATCAGTCTAACGTCAGTTGTGGGGAAGTTTCTAGAATCTGTTAATAGGGACTGAATGACTGAGAATTTGGACAAATGTGAGGATGTGACTAGTGCAGTCCCTCAGGGATCTGTACCGGGGCCATAGCTTTTCACTATATTTATAAATGACGTGGATGAAAGAATAGAGAGCCATATATCGAAGTTTGCTGTTGGCACTAAGTTAGATGGCACAGTAAATAGTGTAAATGGGAGCAAAGAGTTGCAAAGGGACATTGATAGATTAAGTGAGTGGACAAAACTGTGGCAGATGGAGTTCAATGTGAGAAGGTGTGATGTCATCCACTTTGGACCTCAGAAAGATAGATCAGAGTATTTTATAAATGGTGAGAAGCTCGGAATTGTGGATGAGCAGAGAGATTTAGGGGTCCATGTACAGAAATCACTAAAAGCTAGTGGACAGGTACATAAAGGGGTGGAAGTTATGTTACAGCTGTACAGAGCTCTGGTTAAACCCCATCTACATTCAGTTCTGGACACCACACCTCAGCAAGGATATATTGGCCTTGGAGGGGGTGCAGTGCAGATTTACCAGAATGATACTGGGACTAATGGGGTTAAATTATGAGGAGAGGTTGCATAGTCTAGGCTTGTATTCTCCTGCTTATAGAAGGTTAAGGAGTGATCTAATTGAGGTGTTTAAGATGATTAAAGGATCAGATAGGGTAGATAAGAGAGAAATTATTTCATCCAATGGGAGAGTCCAGAACAAGGGGTTTTAACCTTAAAATTAGAACGAGGCTGTTCAGGGGTGATGTCAGAAAGCATTTCTTCGCACAAAGAATAGTGGAAATCTAGAACTCTCCTCCTAAAAAAGCTGTTGAGGCTAAGACAATTCATAGAATCATAGAATGATTACAGCACAGAAGGAGGCCATTCAGACCATCGAGCCTGTGCCGGCTCTTTGTAAGAGCAATCCAGTTAGTCCCATTCCCCCGCTCTTTTCCAGTAGCCCTGCAAATTTTTTCCCTTCAAGTATTTATTCAATTCCTTTTTGAAAGCCTCGATTTGAATCTGCTTCCACCACCCTTTCAGGCAGCGCATTCCAGATCATAAATACTCGCTGCATAAAAAAGTTTTTCCTCCTGTCGCCTTTGGTTCTTTTGCCAATTACCATAAATCTGTGTCCTCTGATTCTCGATCCTTCCGCCAATGGGAACAGTTTCTCTTTATTTACTTTATCTAAACCCTTCATGATTTTGAATACCTCTATCAAATCTTCTCTCAACCTTCTCTGTTCCAAGTAGAACAACCCCAGCTCCTCCAGTCTATCCGTGTAACTGAAGTCCCTCATCCCTGGAACCATTCTAGCAAATCTTTTCTGCACCCGCTCTAAGGCCTTCACATCCTTCCTAAAGTGCAGTGCCCAGAACTGGACACAATGCACCAGCTGTGGTCGAACTAGTGTTTTATAAAGGTTCAACATAACTTCCTTGCTTTTGTACTCAATGCCTCTATCAAACCCAGGATCCCGTATGCTTTTTTAACTGCTTTCTCAACCTGTCCAGCCACCTTCAAAGATTTCTGCACATATACCCCCAGGTCTTTCTGTTTCTACATTCCCTTTAGAATTGCACCATTTAGTTTATATTACCTCTCCTTGTTCCTCCTGCCAAAATATCTCACTTCGCATGTCTCTGTGTTAAATTTCATCTGCCATGTATCTGCCCATTCCACCAGCCTATCTATGTCCTCTTGAAGTCTATCACTATCCTCCTCACTGTTTACTACACTTCCAGGTTTTGTGTCATCTGCAAATTTTGAAATTGTGCCCGGTACACCCAAGTCCAAGTCATTAACACGCATCAAAAAAAGCAGTGGTTCTAGTACCGACCCCTGGGGAACACCACTGTACACCTTCCTCCAGTCCGAAAAACAACTGTTCACCACTACTCTCTGTTTCCTGTCACTCAGCCAATTTCGCATACATGTTGCCACTCCCCCTTTTATTCCATGGTCTTCGATTTTGCTGACAAGCCTATTATGTGGCACTTTATCAAACACCTTTTAAAAGTCCATATACACAACATCAACCACACTGCCCTCATCAACCCTCTCTGTTACCTATATAAGAACATAAGAAATAGGAGCAGGAGTAGGCCATACGGTCCCTCGAGCCTGCTCTGCCATTCAATCTATAAGTGCAGGAAATTGGGACTAGCTTAGTGGTATAAACTGGGCGACATGGACATGTTGGGCCGAAGGGCCTGTTTCCATGTTGTAACTTCTATGATTCTATGATTCTAATCAGATCATGACTGATCCCTATATCCCTTGATTCCCCTAGAGTCCAAAAATCTATCCATCTCAGCCTTGAATATATTCAATCACTCAGCATCCATAACCCTCTGGGGTAGAGAATTCTCATCAAAAAACTCAATCAAGTTAGTGAAACACGATTTGCCTTCATCAAATCCATGCTGGCTTTCCTTTATTAATCCACATTTGTCCAAGTGACTATTAATTTTGTCCCAGATTATTGTTTCTAAAAGCTTCTCCACCACCGAGGTTAAACTGACTGACCTGTAGTTGCTGGGTTTATCGTTACATCCTTTCTTGAACAAAGGTGTAACATTTGCAATTCTCCAGTCCTCTAGCACCACCCCCTGTTTCTAAGGATGATTGGAAGATTATGGCCAGCACCTCTGCAATTTCCACCCTTACTTCCCTAAGCAACCTAGGATGCATTCCATCCGGATCGGGTGACTTATCTACTCTAAGTACAGCTAGCCTTTCTAGTACCTCCTCTTTATCAATTTTTAGCCCATTCAGTATCTCAACTACTTTTACTGTGACTTTGGCAGCATCTTCTTCCTTGGTAAAGACAGATGCAAAGTACTCATTTAGGACCTCAGCCATGCCCTCTGCCTCCATGCGTGGGTCTCCTTTATGGTCCCCAATCGTCCCCACCCCTCCTCTTACTACCTGTTTACTATTTATGTGCCTATAGAAGACTTTTGGATTCCCTTTTGTGTTAGCCGCCAGTCTATTCTCATACTCTCTCTTTGCCCCTCTTATTTCCTTTTTCACTTTTCCTATGTACTCTCTATGTTGAGCCTGGTTCTCACTTGTAGTATCAACCTGACATCTGTCATACGTCCCCTTTCTCTGCTTCATCGTAATCTCTATCTCTTTTGTCATCCAGGGAGCTCTAGCTTTGGTTGCCCTACCTTTCCCCCTCGTGAGAATGTACCTAGACTGTACCTAAACCATCTCCTCTTTAAAGGCCGCCCATTGTTCGATTACAGTTTTGCCTGCCAATCTTTGATTCCAATTTACCCGGGCCAATTATAAATTTCAAAACTGAGATTGATAGAATTTTGTTAGACAAGGGTATTAAGGGTTACGGAACCAAGGTGGGTAGATGGAGGTAAGATACGGATCAGCCATGATCTAATTGAATGGTGGAACAGGCTCGCAGGGCTGAATGGCCTACTCCTGTTCCTATGTTCCTATATTCCTAAATAAGAGGGACAAAGAGAGTGTATGAGAATAGATTAGTGGGTAACATAAAAGGCAACACTAAAGTTTTTTATAAGTATATAAATAATAAAAAGGATAATCAAAGAAAGGGTGAGGCCCATTAGGGACCAAAAAGGAAATCTTCTTATGGAGGTAGAGGGCATGGTTGAGGTACTAAATGAATACTTTGCACCTGTTTTCACAAAAGAAGGCGATGCTGCGAATGTCACAGTAAAGGAGGAGGCAGTAGAGAAACTGAATCAGATAAAAATAGATGAAGAGGAGGTGATTAAAATGTTGGCAGTGTTCATGGTAGAAAGTCACCTGGTCCAGATGGAATGCATTCTAGGTTGCTGAGGGAAGTAAGGGTGGAAATAGAGAAGGCTCTGTCCTCAATCTTCCAATCCTCCCTAAATATGGAAGTGGTGTCAGAGGACTGGAGGGTTGCAAATGTTACAGCCCTGCTCAAAAAAGAGGAGAGGAATAAACCAGGTAACTACAGGGCAGTCAGCCTAATGTCAGTGGTGGGGAAACTATTAGAGACAAGATTCCGGAAATAAATGAATTGGCACTTGGAAAAACATGGGTTAATAAATGACAGTCAGCACGGATTTGTTAAAGGAAATTATGTTTGACTAACTTGATTGAGTTCTTTGATGAAGTAGCGGAAAGAGTTGTTAAGGGTAATGTATATGGACTTTCAAAAGGCATTTGATAAAGTACCACATAATAGGCTTTTTAGCAAAATTGAAGCCCATGGGATTAAAGGGGCAGTGGCAGCATGCATACAAAATTGGCTAAGGGATAGAAAGCAGAGAGTAGTGGTGAACGGTTGTTTTTCAGACTGGAGGGAAGTATACAGTGCTGTTCCCCAAGGGTTGGTATTGGGACCACTGCTCTTTTTGATATATGGACTGTGGATATCCTGGACTTGTGTATACAGGGCATAATTTCAAAGTTTGCAGATGACAAGTAACTCTGAAAAGTAGTAAACAGTGAGGAGGATAGCAGCAGACTTCAGGAGGGCATAGACAGACGGGTGAAATGGGCAGACACATGGCAGATAAAAATTTAACACAGAGAAGTGTGAAGTGATGCATTTTGGAAAGAAGAATGAGGATAGGCAATATAAATGAAATGGTACAATTTTAAAGGGGGTGCAGGAACAGAAAGACCTTACAAGAAACTTTGAAGGTGGCAGGACAAGTTGATAAGGCTGTTAAAAAAGCATATGGGATACTGGGCTTTATAAATAAAGGCATAGAGTACAAAAGCAAGGAAGTTACACTAAATATTTATAAATCACTGGCTAGGCCTCAGCTGGAGTATTGTGTCCAATTCTGGGCACCACACTTTAGGAAGGATGTCAAGGCCTTGGAGAAAGTGCAGAGAAGATTTACGAGAATGGTACCACGGATGAAAGACTTCAGTTATGTGGAGAGACTGGAGAAACTGGGGTTGTTCTCCTGAGAGCAGTGAAGGTTATGGGGAGATTTAATAGAGGCGTTCATAATCATGAAGTGTTTTGATAGAGTAAATAAAGAGAAACTATTTGCACTGACAGAAGGGTTGGTAACCAGAGGACACAGATTGAAGTTAATTGGCAAATAAGCCAGAGGTGAGATGAGCAGATTGTTTTTTTACGCAGTAAGTTATTATGATCTGGAATGCATTGCCTGAAAAGGTGGTGGAAGCAGATTCAATAGTAACTTTCAAAAAGGAATTGGATAAATACTTGAAGGGGAGAAAATTGCAAGGCTACAGGGAAGGAGCAGGAGAGTGGGACTAATTGGATAGCTCTTTCAAAGAGCCGGCATAGGCACGATGGGCTGAATGGCCTCCTTCCATGCTGTAAGATTCTATGATCTTATTCTATTCCTCAATTCTACCCAGAGAGTTTCTACTGCCTTCTCATCCTTACTGTTATCACCTCTTTCTATTCATCCACGGTGTTTCATTATTGGCTAGTTTATTCTTATTTTTAAGTGGAATATGTTTGTCCTGAACTCTATTGATCACCTTTTCAAATATTTCCTACTGCTGTTTCCGATTGCTTAGTTCATCCAGAACATTGAACAGTTCAGAGATTGAATGAAACAGTGACTTTAGCCTTCATTAGCCGTACATGTAAATTGAGATATCTCTGACCATTCGAATCACTGTCACAAAACCCTTCCTCCTCCCATGATAAACCTGCTCATTCACCTTGTTTATAAGCTTGACTTTCCACTCCTTCAGTTTCTGATTTCCACCACGCTGCATTGGATTTGTGGACAGAGACCACACAACTCGCTCAGAGGTACAGGGAGAAGGCAATGTGGTCAGAGGGAGGGTCATGTTGTGTTGCTCTTCTGCACTTCTTATCTGGTGGTTTTGGAATGGCTTTGGGGGGAAGATGTGGTACAAATGGGAGTCACTCATTGAGAGATAGCCAATACAAATGAGAGCCAAATAGGGAGTGATAGCCAGTATAAGAACCAGAGGAAAACATTTTACACAGCGAATTGTTATAATTTGGAATGCACTGCCTGAGAAAGGTGGTGGAAGCAGATTCAATAATAACTTTCAAAAGGGAATTGGATGAATACTTGAAGGGGAAAAATTTGCAGGGCTATGAGGAAAGAATAGGGGAGTGGACGAATTGGCTAGCTCTTCCTAAGAGCCAGCACAGGCACAATGAGCCAAATGGCCTCCTTCTGTGCTGTATCATTCTATGATTCTACAAATAGGAGCCACCTAAGCGATGATAGCCAGTACAAATAGGAGCCACCTAGGGAGCGATAGCCAGTACAAATAGGAGCTACCTAGGGAGCGATAGCCAGTACAAATAGGAGCTACCTAGGGAGCGATAGCCAGTACAAATAGGAGCTACCTAGGGAGCGATAGCCAGTACAAATAGGAGCTACCTAGGGAGCGATAGCCAGTACAAATAGGAGCTACCTAGGGAGCGATAGCCAGTACAAATAGGAGCTACCTAGGGAGCGATAGCCAGTACAAATAGGAGCTACCTAGGGAGCGATAGCCAGTACAAATAGGAGCTACCTAGGGAGCGATAGCCAGTACAAATAGGAGCTACCTAGGGAGCGATAGCCAGTACAAATAGGAGCTACCTAGGGAGCGATAGCGAGTACAAATAGGAGCTACCTAGGGAGCGATAGCCAGTACAAATAGGAGCTACCTAGGGAGCGATAGCCAGTACAAATAGGAGCTACCTAGGGAGCGATAGCCAGTACAAATAGGAGCTACCTAGGGAGCGATAGCGAGTACAAATAGGAGCTACCTAGGGAGCGATAGCCAGTACAAATAGGAGCTACCTAGGGAGCGATAGCCAGTACAAATAGGAGCTACCTAGGGAGCGATAGCGAGTACAAATAGGAGCTACCTAGGGAGCGATAGCCAGTACAAATAGGAGCTACCTAGGGAGCGATAGCGAGTACAAATAGGAGCTACCTAGGGAGCGATAGCGAGTACAAATAGGAGCTACCTAGGGAGCGATAGCCAGTACAAATAGGAGCTACCTAGGGAGCGATAGCCAGTACAAATAGGAGCTACCTAGGGAGCGATAGCCAGTACAAATAGGAGCTACCTAGGGAGCGATAGCCAGTACAAATAGGAACTACCTAGGGAGCGATAGCCAGTACAAATAGGAGCCACCTAAGCGATGATAGCCAGTACAAATAGGAGCTACCTAGGGAGCGATAGCGAGTACAAATAGGAGCTACCTAGGGAGCGATAGCGAGTACAAATAGGAGCTACCTAGGGAGCGATAGCCAGTACAAATAGGAGCTACCTAGGGAGCGATAGCCAGTACAAATAGGAGCTACCTAGGGAGCGATAGCCAGTACAAATAGGAGCTACCTAGGGAGCGATAGCCAGTACAAATAGGAGCTACCTAGGGAGCGATAGCGAGTACAAATAGGAGCTACCTAGGGAGCGATAGCCAGTACAAATAGGAGCTACCTAGGGAGCGATAGCCAGTACAAATAGGAGCTACCTAGGGAGCGATAGCCAGTACAAATAGGAGCTACCTAGGGAGCGATAGCCAGTACAAATAGGAGCTACCTAGGAAGCAATAGCCAGTACAAATGGGAGTCACCCAGGGAGTTATAGCCAATGCAAATTTTTTTTTTTATTCGTTCATGGGAAGTGGGCGTCGCTGGCGAGGCCGGCATTTATTGGCCATCCCTAATTGCCCTCGAGAAGGTGGTGGTGAGCCGCCTTCTTGAACCGCTGCAGTCCGTGTGGTGAAGGTTCTCCCACAGTGCTGTTAGGAAGGGAGTTCCAGGATTTTGACCCAGCGACGATGAAGGAACGGCGATATATTTCCAAGTCGGGATGGTGTGTGACTTGGAGGGGAATGAAATTGAAGCCAACTAAGGAGTGATAGCCAGTAAAAATTTCAGCCAGCGAAGGGGTGATTGCCAGTACAAATGGGTGCCAACTAGGGAGTGATAGCCAGTACAAATTGCAGCCACCCATGAAGTTAATACCCACTGTAAATGGGAGCGAATTAAGGAAAGATAGCCAGTACAAGTGGGAGCCAACTGAGGAATAATGGCCAGTACAAAGGGAGCCAGCTAGAGAGTGATAGCCATATCAAAAGGGAGCCAGCTAGAGAGTGATAGCCATATCAAAAGGGAGCCAGCTAGGGAGTGATAGCCATATCAAAAGGGAGCCAGTTAGGAAACGATAACCAGAACACATGGGAGTCACCCCGGGATTTAATAGCCAGTACAAATGCGATCCAACTGAGCAATAATAGCCAGTACAAATGGGAGCCAGCCGGGGAATAATAGCCAGACTCCTCCGTTCTTTTAAATTACTGACCCATCAACAACCTTCCTTTCTTCTCCAATGTCCTTGAACGTACTGTCACCTCCCAAATCGGTGCCCATCTTTTCCGCAACTCCATGTTTGAACCCCTCCAATCAGGATTCTGCCCCTGCCACATCACTGAAATGCCGCTTATCAAAGTCACAAATGACATCCTATGTCATAGACTGAGGTCAGTCTAACCTCGGTGGTGGGCAAATTATTGGAATCAACTTTGAGGGACAGGATAAACAGTCATTTGGAAAAGCACGGAGTAATCAAGGACAGTCAGCATGGATTTGTTAAGGGAAGGTCGTGTCTGACTAACTTGATTGAATTTTTTGAGGAGGTAACAAGGAGGGTCGATGAGAGTAGCACGTTTGATGTAATCGACATGGATTTTAGCAAGGCTTTTGACAAGGTCCCACATGGCAGACTGGTCAAAAAAAGTAAAAGTCCATGGGATCCAAGGGAATGTGGCAAGTTGGATCCAAAATTGGCTCAGTGGCAGGAAGCAAAGGGTAATGGTTGACGGGTGTTTTTGCGACTGGAAGGCTGTTTCCAGTGGGGTTCTACAAGGCTCAGTACTAGGACCCTTGCTTTTTGTGGTTATATATTAATGATTTGGACTTGAATGTGGCGGGCTTGATCAAGAAGTTTGCAGATGATACAAAAATTGGCCGTGTGGTTGATAGTGAGGAGCAAAGCTGTGGACTGCAGGAAGATATTAATAGACTGGTCAGGTGGGCAGAAAAGTGGCAAATGGAATTCAGTCCAGAGAAGTATGAGGTTATGTATTTAGGGAGGACAAACAAGGCAAGGGAATACACAATAAATGGGAGGATACTGAGAGGTGTAGAGGAACAAAGGGACCTTGGAGTGCATGTCCACAGATCCCTGAAGGTAGCAGGACAGGTAGATAAGTTGGTTAAAAATGCATATGGGATAGTTTCTTCTATTAGACGAGGCATAGAATATAAGAGCAGGGAGGTTATGCTAGAACTGTATAAAACATTGGTTAGTCCACAGCTTGAGTACTGTGTACAGTTCTGGTCACCACATTACAGGAAAGATCTGATTGCACTAGAGAGGGTACAGAGGAGATTTACGAGAATGTTGCCAGGGCTGGAGAATTTTAGCTATGGGGAAAGATTGGATAGGCTGGGGTTGTTTTCTTTTGAACAAAGGAGGCAGAGGGGAGATTTAATTGGGGTATATAAAATTATGATGGGACTGGATAGAGTGGATAGGGAGGACCTATTTCCCTTAGCAGAGGGATCAGTGACCAGGGGGTATAGATTTAAAGTAATTGGTAGAAGGATTAGAGGGGAGCTGAGGAGAATTTTTTTCACCCAGAGGATGGTGGGGGCCTGGAACTCACTGCCTGAAAGGGTGGTAGAGGCAGAAACCCTCAACTCATTTAAAAAGTATTTGGATGTGCACTTGAAGTGCCCTAACCTACAGGGCTACGACCAAGTGCTGGAAAGTGGGATTAAAGTGGGTAGCTCTTTTTCGGCCGGCACGGACACGATGGACCGAATGGCCTCCTTCTGTGCTGTAACTTTCTATGATTCCATGATTCTATGATAAACAGTAAACCAGCAGAGTTTCTGGGAGAAGATAGGAGGATTATATGGCCTACTCCTAAGGTTTGATAATGATCTACAAGGGATGTCAGTGCAAAGAAATAGCGACTGGAACGACATCCACTATAAGTGATTCATGTATAACTTTAATGACTAGTGTAATTAACATAGGCAGAGGGATCAATTAACCTATATATCATGGTATAGAGTGGGTGTTTAGGTAAATAAGCAGTCAATAAACTGTTCTTGAAAGGTTCTGAGAACAGACAGATCAGGAAGTTTTGTTTATGGAATGTACCTGTGAAGTGAGCAACTGAGGCTGTTTACATAAATAAGCTGTTCTTGAAAGAATCCAAGAGCAGATTAATCATGAAGTCTAGCTGTGAAACGTACCTTTGAAGTAGGCAAACTGGGAGTTTTAAGAAGTGTTTTTTTTCCAGAGTTAGGTGGGAGAGTTCGAAAGAGAAAGGGACCCACAGTTACTCTTGTATACAGTATAGATTGATCACCTGTACTGTATATGAATAAAGTCTGTTCTGTATACTCCACTATCAAGTGTCTCGTATTTACTCAAAGCGTGTCGTTGTGAACCTTAGGAGGAAGGAGGTCAACAGCAATGAAGTGCTGCAGATCCTCTGTCTGGAACTGAAGCTAGTGGGCTGTAATGCATAATAGAAACAGGGCACTTCAAGAAATCAGTACCATAACTGTAGCTGATTTGCTCCAGCAATTAATGTAAATGAGGCAATTATAGCCTAAAATGTGTTTCAAAAGGAAATTCCCGCGGATGCTCCCCATTTTAAAATTCTGCGCCAGAATTTTGTTGTTTTAACTATGGCTGTTAATTTCCACCCATGATGCTCCGCTAAGCATATTTTCCAATCTTGTAATGTCACCTGCAACTACTGAATGAATAAAAATTCACTACAGGAAGAGCAGAAAACAATAGGTTTTTGAAGTTATTTTTAAGGGAGGGAAATCTTATAGGAAAATCAAACTGTTAAAAATAACTATCTTTGAATTCTGGGATTTGGTTGATTAGGGGTAATGAAAAATAAACAATACTTCAATAATTGGAACAGGTAACATTCATAAAAGTTGTAAGTGCTGAGAAAAGCTAGGCTGTTTAGGAGTGAAATCAGGAAGCATTTTTTCACCAAAAGAATAATGGATTTCAGGAACTCTCTTCCCCAAAAGGCTCTGGATGATTGAATTGAAATTGTCAAAACTGAGATTGATAGATTTTTACTTGATAAGGATATCAAAGGCTATGAAACAAAAGCAGGTAAATGGAGTGAAATAACAGATCAGCCCACTCCTGTTCCTATGTTCCGAGAATATTCAGACAGTGGAGATATTGGTGACAGAGCTACCCTGTGCCCCAGGATCAGCCCTTTTGGAGCTCACCTCTCCCAGAGCACACCGAGGCACTCCAGCACAGCAGCGTACTTACTTTCCCTCCGAACTGTAGCTGTTCATGCTTCCGTCGGTGGATTCCCGGCTGGCTTGTCGAGTCATACGTCGCATTTCCACTGCCATGCCAGTCTCTGTGCTTCTCTGTATGGCATTTTTGGATTTCTTGCCCCCAGCTTCTGTGAACAAATATAACTTTGAAATAGCTGAGCAACATTTTAGTATCAGGTTCATCCAATAACTGCAGAGAAACAGAAATTTGGTCTTGAAAGATGTTTGAAAAGTCCACTGCTGCTCATTAAGGGTGCTTCATTTTTTAAACTTGCCAAAGTTGCCATATTGAGAAGTTTCAGGCAAAGATAAGATGTAGGAACAGCCTGCTGCAAAAACTCAATTAAAATATTGACAGCTGATAATCTACTTGCATGTTCTCCTCTTTCTTTAATTTTATTTTTATTATTGCACTTCCAATCTTCTCTCTTTAATGTGCTGCGGTACAGTCTCACAGGTGCTGTCATCCTGCTGGTACTTTCTCCAAATGGTAATGCTTTATATACATGCCTAGCACTGAAGTCAGGATTCTCTGCTTTTGGCAGAAACCTGGGGCTAGAGCTCCACTCATTTACCTCAGTAATATCAGCGCAATCTAGATGGAATCTGCCGAACCAATGCAAAAGATGCAAAACGTAAGTGAGTTATGACCAAAACCACTCACGTTTGTGTTTTCCACGATCTTTTACGCTGGTTTAACATTCAATTTAAACCAGCGGATCAGGCCCCGGCCACAAAACTGACCACATACCCCCAGGTCAAAATTGCAAGATTCCACCGATTGTGCTGGTTGGGGAAGGCTCTTCAAATTACACTCATTTTCTTCGGCACACAGGCAATACTAGGCACATTTTTTAAGTTTGTTCATATCAAAAAATATTTAATTTACTAAGAAACTGTCTAGCGTACACCAATGAAACTATTAAATGGTTCAGTATAGTTTTTTAAAGTCATTTTCATTGATTTTAAATCAGGTTACTCACAGGTGGAGGAATGGACACCGTTATTAAAAATGCTTATTTTTGGTGATAAACCCATTTTCAGCTGTATTAATAAAACTGCACCAGGTTACCACTCTTAAATACATCAAGAAATACTTTTTAATGTAAAGAAAAATCAGCCTCATTTAAATATTTTGAAGGGTTGCCAATGGGATTCTCACTTGTGATGGGTCACACCCCTCTGATGTAAGGATGATAACAGCTGCTGCTGGCCTCGGGTACCGGTTGTTTCCAGGACAGCTGAAGAGGAGTCTGATTTAAAGAACAATGTAAATTTTGTGGGATCCCAGAATGCAGTCAGTTAACTCGTAAGGGCTGGAATACAAAGGAGTGGAAGTTATGTTACAGTTGTACAGAGCTCTGGTTAGACCCCATCTGGAGATACTGCATTCGGTTCTGGGCACCGCACCTCAGGAAGGATATATTTGGCCTTGGAGGGGGTGCAGCGCAGATTCACCAGAATGATACTGGCTTGTATCTGGCTTCCCTTGAATTAGAAGATTAAGGGGTGATCTAATTGATGTGTTTAAGATGATTAAAAGATTTGATAGGGTAGATAGAGAGAAACTATTTCTTCTGGTGGGAGAGTCCAGAACAAGGAGGCATAACCTTAAAATTAGAGCTAGGCCATTCAGGAGTGATGTCAGGAAGCACTTCTTCATGCAAAGAGTAGTGGAAATCTGGAACTCTCTCCCCCAAAAAGCTGTTGCGGCTAAGTCAATTGTAAATTTCAAAACTGAGATTGATAGATTTTGTTAGGCAAGGGTATTAAAGGTTACGGAACCAACATGGGTAGATGGGATGAAGGTACAGATCAGCCATGATCTAACTGAATAATGGAACAGGACCAATGGCCTCCCTTTATTGCTCCCTCTGAATGCACCTGCCCATATTGGATGGATGTATTCGATGGGCATCATCACTCCCAGCAGAAAATCATGAATGTGTTGGCAGCTGGCAAGGAGCCAGCAGGATGGATCCCTGAATGATTTCCCTCCACCACCTATTCCAGACCACCTCAAATCAGGCAGATAGCCCACCAAAAATCGGTTTTAAGCATTACATGGCTGTTTGCCCATGGCAGCGTCCCAGCTACGTCAGATTTTGTCCTTAGCTGATGTCCACATATAAGCACATTGCAACAAGAAACACTGGAAAGTGAGCAGAAGTGGGAACAATGGTTGAATTCCTCCCCCCATCCCAGAGGCACTCTGAGATTCCCGCACATGGGAGAACTACATCTGGAACGTCCCAGCTTTGTGCGGCTTTAGTACCACGTTGGGCAGTTAGACGTTGGACAGCTATTATTTTCAATCAGTCTAATGTCACTTGTAATAGCAGAACCATCCAGCCAGGAAACAGCAGCCGAAAACCATTGTTTGATATATTAGTGTATATGATACTCCTCCGCTATTTAAAGCTGAAACAGGAGATAATGGAATGCTTACCAGCATGTTAAATATCGGAACACTGATACTGCAAGCAACATTCCCTAGGCTAATATTATCAGGTCACTTGACTGTGTCCTTGTTCACCCCTCTGTGTACAAACAGATGATTACGATGACAACAGGGCCCCTTCTTTTTACCCATAGCCTGATAATCATACAGCTCCACTGTTTTTCCATGAATTCACATTTTCAGCAAACAAAATGCCAACACACCACCGTTATGTGAACTGTATCCAAATTGAATAGGAATTGGAGGTGGGTAAAGAGGAACTGCTACTCGGCACAAAGTTTCTGTCCATAAAAATAGAGAAGCAAACCTCAAAGTGGGGATGTGACTCACAGGCTGGCAGCTCTTTGTTTATCAACTCATCAAAGCTGGAGAGTTTGGGGTTCCACTTATAGCCCAGTGAATCCCTACAGGGTGGTCCCAGGTTCAGTCCCTGGTCTATGCTGTATTAAGAACATAAGAAACAGGAGCAGGAGTAGGCCTTACGGCCCCTCGAGCCTGCTCCGCCATTGAATAAGATCATGGCTGATCTTCTACCACGACTCCACTTTCCCGCCCTATCCCCATATCCCTTGATTCCCTTAGAGTCCAAATATCCATCAATCTCAGTCTTAAATATACTCAATGACTGAGCATCCACATCCCTCTGGGCTAGAGAATTCCAAAGATTCACAACCCTCTAAGTGAAGAAATTTTTCCTCATCTCAGTCCTAAATGGCCACCCCTTATCTTGAGACAATGAACCCTAGTTCTACACCGTCCAGCCAGGAGAAACAGCCTCTCAGCATCTCAGCCCCGTCGAGCCCTCTAAGAATTTTATACGTTTCAATGAGATCACCTCTCATTCTTTGAAACTCCAGAGAATATAGGCCCATTCTACTTAATCTCTCCTCACAGGACAACCCTCTCATCCCAGGAATCAATCTGGTGAACCTTCGTTGCACCCCCTCTAAGGCAAGTATATCCTTCCTTAGGTAAGGAGACCAAAACTGTACACAGTACTCCAGGTGTGATCTCACCAGAGCCCCATATAATTGCAGCAAGACCTCCTTACTCTTATACTCCAACCCCCTTGCAATAAAGGCTAACATGCCATTTGCCTTCCTAATTGCTTGCTGTATCTACATGTTAACTTTCTGTGATTCATGTACAAGGACACCCAAATCCCTCTGAACACCAACATTTCTTAGTCTCTCACCTTTTAAAAAAATTCTGCTTTTCTATTCTTCCTACCAATGTGGATAATTTCACATTTCCCCACATTATACTCCATCTGCCATCTTCCTGCCCACTCACTTAATCTGTCCATATCCCTTTGCAGCCTCTTTGCGTTCTCCTCACAGATTACTTTCTCACCTAGCTTTGTATTGTCAGCAAACTTGGATACATTACATTCGGTCCCCTCATCTAAGTCATTAATATAGATTGTAAACAGCTGAGGCCCAAGCACTGATCCTTGCGGCATCCCACTAGTTACAACCTCCCAACCCGAAAATGACCTGTTTATTCCTACTCTCTGTTTTCTGTCGGTTAACCAATCCGCAATCCACACTAATATATCACCCCCAGTCCCATGAGCCCTAATCTTATGTAACAACCTCTTGTGTGGCACCTTATTGAATATCTTTTGAAAATCCAAATATTCTACATCCACTGGTTCCCCTTTATCTACCCTGCTAGTTACACTATCAAAAAACTCTAATAGATTTGTCAAACATGATTTCCCTTTCATAAAACTTTGTTGATTCTGTCTAATTATGTTATGATTTTCTAAGTGCCCTGTTAATACATCCTTAATAATAGATTCTAGCATTTTCCTGATGACTGATGTCAGGCTAACTGGCCTACAGTTCCCTGTTTTCTCTCTCTCGCCTTTCTTGAATAACAGGGTTACATTTACTACCTTCCAGTCCATGGGGACTATTCTAGAATCTAAGGAATTCTGGAAGATCAAAATTAATACATCCACTATCTCTGCAGCCACCTATTTTAAAACCCTAGGATGTAGGACATCAGATCCAGGGGATTTGTCAGCTTTTAGTCCCATTAATTTCTCCAGTACTTTTTCTTTACTAATCTTAATTACTTTAAGTTCCTCACTATCATTAGACCCTTGGTTCCCCACTATTTCTGGTACATTTTTTGTCTCTTCTACTGTGAAGACAGATACAAAATATTTGTTTAATGTCTCTGCCATTTCCTTATTTCCCATAATAATTTCTCCTGTCTCTGCCTCTAAGAGTCCCAAGTTTACTTTTGCTACTCTCTTCCTTTTTATATACTTGTAGAAACTCTTACAATCTGTTTTTATATTTTTTGCGAGTTTACTCTTGTATTCAATTTTCTCCCTTATCATCAATTTCTTGGTTATCCTTTGCTGATTCCGAAAACCCTCCCAAACCTCAGGCTTACTACTCTTTTTGGTGACATTGTAAGCCTCTTCTTCTAATCTAACACTATCCTTAACTTCTCTAGTTAGCCACAGTTGGATCATTTTTCCCGTGGAGTTTTTATTCCTCAAGGGAATGTATATTCGTTGAGAATTATGAAATATTTCTTTAAATGTTCACCATTGCTTATCTACCGTCATATCTTTCAATCTAATTTCCCAATCTACCTAAGCCAACTCGTCCCTCATACCTACGCAATTGGCTTTGTTTAAATTTAAGATCCTAGTTTCGGACTTGACTACATCACTCTCAAACTCAATATGAAATTATATCATATTATGATTACTCTGCCCCAGTGGATCCTTAATTATAAGATTACTAATTAACCCTGTCTCATTACACAATACTAGATAGCCTATTCCGTAGTTGGTTCCTCAACAAATTGTTCTAGAAAACTATCTCGAATGCATTCCATGAACTTGTCCTCCAAACTACTTTTGGTTGGTCCAGTCTACATGAAGATTAAAGTCCCCCATGATTATTGCATTACCCTTGTTACATACTCCTCTAATTTCCTGATTTATACTCTGTCAAACACTATAACTACTGTTAGGGGGCCTAACAGGGGATTTTAGGGGGTATTGGCCTATCTGAGCCAGGTCAACACATTTGGGCTTACATTATTGAACAACGTGTCAATCCAGGCTTAACACATAAAGAATGGCCACTTGGGCAAGGCACTCGAGCGCTGCTGTCGTCCATCAAACTGCACCTGACATGACTCACTTATCTTCCGGAGAAGGTTGCTAAGATGACAGATGAGTAGAAACAGAATAATTAGTCGATGAGTGGAATTTTGCTGCCCTGATTTCTGAAAACGTCTGGCAGGTTAATGCCAGTGTAACAAAGACCCTGTTCTTATTGTACACTTTCACTGCACAAGATGAACTAGAACTACAGCATCAAATGAAACAGCACCTATTAAGTGAATTACGGCTCACTGGATCATTTATTCATGCTTGTGTGTCTACTGATCAGTTTATTTGTCTTTCTGCCTATCTATCTCTCCAGCTATCTACACTACTATTAAAAAGTTCTGAGCTTAAGATATCGACGTCCGTGACAAACAGAAGAACCTTGACTGGATGTCCATTTGGTGCTCACACGTAAGTGTAAACATTAGGTCTGATTTCCGATTCCTGGGTGAGGAGCAGCACTCGCAGGGAGCACTAATCAAGAAATCACAGGCTCACAGCATCTGGTTTTCTATCTGTTTAAGGGGTTGGTAACCAGAGGATACAGATTTAAGGTGATCAGCAAAAGAGCCAGAGGCGACATGAGGAAACATTGTTTTAATGCAGCGAGTTGTTATGATCTGGAATGCACAGCCTGAAAGGGTGGTGGAAGCAGATTCAATAGTAACTTTCAAAAGGGAATTGGATAAATACTTGAAAGGGAAACATTTACAGGGCTATGGGGAACGAGTAGGGGAGTGGGACTAATTGGATAGCTCTTTCAAAGAGCCGGCACAGGCACGATGGGCCAAATGGCCTTCTCCTGTGCTGTACCCACTATGATAAATGAATGACCAGTAAATCAGGGGCTATAGGCCTGTGATTTTCTGATTAGTACTCCCAACGAAAGGAGCATTAATCTGAAAATACATTTTGAAACCTCTGTTCCTTCTCTGTGGTTATTTGATGAAACTCAAAATATTCACTCATTGAAGACAAAACTTTACCCATTTATGAGTGATGTTTCTTTCAAAAGGTTAAATTGCTGTTGTGCTAATAGGCAATTTTAGGGGCTCCCTGGTGATTCAGCTGGTTGGAGCAATGAGCACCTGTGCTGTATAGATTAGGGAGGTTCCAGATTCAATCTCTCATCTGTTGGGTTAGCTGCTCTCATCTGGGACAGGAATAAGGGCATTCTAATTAACTTCAGCTAGGGAGGGCAGAAAACAAAGTAGCCAGATTCCTGCTAGCCAGTGGCTCCTTCTGGAAATAGATGTCAAGTGAGGACAGGAACGAAATTGGATGTGAAGATTGGCCACTCGAAGAAGATGCCAGAGGACACCCCAGCAGCTATGGAATGCATCTCAGCAAAAAATCAACGTCTTCTGGAGAGGAGGAGGGAAGAAACTGACAGAAAAAGAAGGAAGGGAATTAAAGGTAGAATCGAGTATCCCCTAATATTGCTCTCATTACAAATATGACAATCAGTGAGAAACAATTACTGTTCAAATTTACGTGGAACCCTCAACAGTAGTCAAAGACATTACCACTCCTACAGATGCATACCAGAAAGCAGCATATTAGACCTAGACCTTTTACAACCATAGATGGAGCCATTAGCCCAAAGAGACTGTGCTGGCTGTTTGCTATAGCAATCCAAAACTAATCTCACAGCCTTGCTTTCTCCTCATAGCCCTGTATCTTACCCTGCTTTAAATATTTTTCCACTTTTCTCATAAAATATGCAATTATCTCTGTGACAACCAGTACCTGTGGCAAATAATTCCATACTCAAACAACCCTCTATGTAAATAAACTTCTCCTAGCATCTCTCCTCACCCTCTTAGAAATAATTTTAAATTGATGACCCCCTCACCACTGACCCCCCAACTAGAGGAAATGGTCTTTCTCTACTCACCCTTTAAAAACTCTTCATAATTTAAAAAACCTCTATTGGATTAACCCATTAAACTTTGACTTCCTTTATTGACTTATAATAGCTGGGAGGAGGGAAACATTTATTATGATGAAGGTTTGTAATAATGAGATTCAACTGTATCTAAATAACATCTATCCCTGGCCAATATCCCCAAGAACATCGCTAAAACTGATTATCAGGTCATTTATCGAATTCTTGTTTGTGGGACCTTACCCTGAGCAATTTGGTTGTTGCCTTTCCCTACATTATAACAGTGCCTACTATTAAAAAAGTACTTCATTAGCTGCAAAGTGCTTTGATCCTGAGGTAGTGAAAGGCCAAAATAATTGCAAGTTCTTCTTCTATTAAATCTCCTCTTAGCCTTCTTTGCTCCAGTGGAAATACTCCAAGTATCTCAATAACTTTTGGTAGGAAGAATGAGGAGAGGCAATATAAACTAAATGGTATAATTTTAAAGGGGGCACAGGAACAGAAAGACCTGGGGGTGCACATGCACAAATCCGTGAAGGTGGTAGGACAAGTTGAGAAGGCTGTTAAAAAAGCATATGTGATCCTTGGCTTTATAAAGGCATAGAGTACAAAAGCAAGGAAGTTATGCTAAACCTTTATAAAACACTGATTAGTCCGCAGATGGAGTAGTGTGTTCAATTCTTGGCACCGCACTTTAGGAAGGATGTCAAGGCCTTAGAGAGGGTGCAGAAGAGATTTCCTAGAATGGTATCAGGGATGAGGGACTTCAGTCATACAGTGAGACTGGAGAAGCTGGGACTGTTCTCCTTAGAGCAGAGAAGGCTAAGAGGAGATTGGATAGAGGTGTTCAAAATCATGAATGGTTTTGATAGAGTAAATACGGAGAAACTGTTTCCAGTGGCAAAATGGTCGGTAACCAGAGGACACAGATTTAAGGCGATCGGCAAAAAAGCCAGAAGCTACATGAGGAAAAAATTTTTACGCCATGAGTTGTTGTGACATGGAATGCGTTGGAAGGGTGGTGGAAGCAGATTCAATAATAACTTTCAAAAGGGAATTGGATAAATACTTGAAGGGGAAAAATTTGCAGGACTACGGGGAAAGAGCAGGGAGTGTTCTAATTGGATAGATCGACCAAAGAGCCGGCACAGGCACAATGGGCCGAATGGCCTCCTTCTGCGCTGTATCATTCTATGATTCTATAACTCATAACTATTGTTTCTCTCCCCGGCAACATCCTGGTAAATCTGCACTGTACGCTCTCTACAGGTTTAATTTGTTTCTATAATGGGACGCCCATAACTACACATGGTACTCTAACGGTGACCTGACCAATGTTCAGTATAAATTCATCATTAATTCTTTACTTTTGTACTTTGTGTCCTATATATAAAACCATAACATTCTAATGGCCTTTTTGTGGCTTTATTTACCTGCACTCATGCTTTCAGGGAATTATACTCTAGAAATTCGTTGGCACAGCTCCTGATTTTCAGGTACTAAACGGGCGCCTAAGCTTCCAATAAAGTGGGCATGAAGTATGTGCTCATTACGAGTCGGAGGTGCGCTGCCTGCCATATTCCATTTGCCATAGGCAAAAAATGGGCATCCAGGGCCTGCACCCGAAACAGGAGTTAGGCCCTTTGCAAATGCAAATAAGGGGCTTAAAACCCATTTGAGGCCCCCTGTGCAAAATTGGGCTGCCCTAAAAGGGCAGGAAAACCAGCTCTACATGCAGATTCACCAGCTGCCAGGCATGCTCTTCCCAGCTCCAGATTATAACCACGGGACGGTACCGGCCACTGATTGCCCCCCTCCCGATCGATCTCCCCATCCCAATCACCTCACGGCCCTATGTCCTGATCAACCCCCCTCCTAGTCACCTTCTTAACCACTTTATCGACCTGTCCTGTTACATTCAGGGATCGGTGGAAATGTACTCAAAAGTCCCTCTGTTCCTCTACACCTCTCAGTATCCTCCCATTTATCCTGCCCTGAAGATGTGATCTGACCACGTTTTTACTTTATTTCCATTGCAAAATATATCCGGTACATGGGACAGAACAGTTCAGGCACTTAAAAGTAACTCTGCTCTGCACATAAATCACTTGGAACTTACCTTCTGTGTCACTTAGTCAGCTCATTATTCTTACTGGGGCCTTACTCAACATTACACACAAGCTCGACTAAAAGCAGACATAGCTATTGCCATCAAAAAAGTGAATTATCGTGATTAAAATCTTAATTTGCAATTCCACTGTTTACAGCTGTTTTTTCCAGCTGGTAGAATGGGTAATGGAGAGACCTGACCACAAAAATGAACACTCACCAGTCTGGCTGAGCTGAGATGTGCTTCTGCTCCTTCTTGTCAATCCGACAATGGCCACCATTTTGGCACCCAGACTCGATCTTCGTTTCTTGCCCCCTGTTCCTACGGTTCCCACAGCAGTATCCGACTGACTGCCATCATTATTTTCCAGATTATACATCTCCTCATTTACACTTGTGCTCTTCATAATATTTCTCCCTGACGTCCCCATTTGTCTGCTTTGCATTTTAGAGGTAAATGCGCTTTTTTTCCACAACCAATTCATCATGGGAGAAAAAGAAAAGGGAAGAAAACAGATTGAAAAATAAGTTGGTACACTTTGCCTTAAATTATAATTCCACTGAATGAAGAAAAACAATTAAGCTTTTATACTGTAAATTTCTGTGGCCGTGACTCTGAATGGATTAGATTTGCCTAGATCCAACGGGCGCTAAATTGCGTTGTGTGGTGCACGTTGTTTTGGCGCTACACAGCCTCTCCAACATTCAAGATGGCATCTTGGCCGCACACACGTTTCCAGCGTGGCGTGCGCCGGAAGCCATCTTGGAGTTAGCGCAGGCAACGAATGCTAGAATCATGTAAATTAGGGAGAAAATGGATACAATCAGTGTGCAATGCTGATTTGAAGTGATAGACACCATTTTGGCACTTAACACTCAACTCAACGCACAGTCTTAACCCCGACCATCTGAACGTGTCTTAGAGTGGGAGGACCCCGCCAGCGCTATTTAAAGGGACCATGCAGGATTTACAGGTTGCCGAGACATTTGTAACTGTTTTTGGAGGTCTCCTAGACTTCAATACTAGGACGTGGGGACATAGCCTAACATTTAAAGCCAGGACGTGCAGGAGTGAAGTTAGAAAATGTTTCTACACGCAAAGGGTGGGAGACATTTGGAACGCTCTTCTGCAAACGGCAGTTGATGCTAGCTCACTTGCGAATGTTAAATCTGAGATTGATAGATTTCTGTGAACCAAGGGTATTAAAGGATATGGGGCTAAGGCGGATATATGGAGTGAGGTCACAGGTCCACCATGATCTCATTGAATGGCGGAACAGGCTCGAGGGGCTAAATGCCACAACCACTTGCTGCCTCCTGATATGCGCCACCTTCTCCTACAAGAAAGTGGGATGTGTGTCTGGGTGATGTGCCTGTCATGGTTGAATAGCTGCCAGTGTGTGTGGCCTGTGAGTTGTGGGTGGGCGGCTTGAAACAGTGGTAATGTGTAAGGGTGAGAAGAAGCATCTGATTGGAAGAGTTGAGTACTGAGGGAAAGAGTTTGTTGGTATGTGGGTGATGAGGGGTGTTGTGCATGGAACAGCTAGTGGTGCAGTTGGTAGGAGACGCCACTTGACAGATAACCTCACTCACCTTGACCACTCATGTCAAAGCATTGAACTTATAGAATCGTAGAAAATTTACAGCATAGAAGGAAGCCATTCAGCCCATTGTGTCCGTGCTGGCTGCACTGCACTGCATCCATGTTCATGATGTTGTGCGCCTGACATTGACTTCGTCCCCCGCTGCCTCCCACTGCCTTTTGGGTATATGCCTGGAGGGCCTCTTGCACCCCCTTCCCCCCCACACCACCTGCGGATGTCCCTCCTTCTGCCCACGTCTTGCACCAAGGTCTCTAGTGCATCAGCAGAAAACCTTGGTGCATGCACTCTCGCCGGCCTCATATCGGCAGATTGGTGAGGTCTGGAGTGCAGATTGGAGGATGTGGGATTTAGTAGTGCGTAACCTTCATCCAATGTTTTAACATAACTCATCAGTTTGTAAACATAGGGACGGGAGCTACATCTGTGTTTTGCATGTGCGATGTCTGATCTCCATTCAGACTCCGTGCAGACAGTGGACTGTTATTTTCAGCAAATAACAGGTACCAGCTACCAGCTACCTTTAAGAGATTTTTAAGAGACAGCCTGCCTTTAAGAGATTGGGGCTCCCCTGCTGGTGGAAAGTGCGAATTGCATTGAATCCTCGGTTCAGCGCTGATTCGGAATGCTGCTTGCAGGCAAGTCCTCAGGCCTGATGAAAGTCTCGTCTTGCCTGCGCAGGGGCCATTGGGTGCGGGGTAACAGTGGATCACGCTACCCCCGCCCAATAATAGGCCCTATCCAATTTTTTTCCCCCAACACCTCTTATTAGCATTGAGATTACATAGAATGTATAGCATAGAAACAGGCCATTCGGCCCAACAGGTCTGTGCTGGTGTTTATGCTCCATATGAGCTTCTTCCCTCCCTACTTCATCTAACTCTATCAGCATATCCTTCTATTCCTTTCTCCCTCATGTGTTTATCTAGCTTCTCCTTAAATGCATCTATGCCTCACCTACTCCTTCTGGTAGCTAGTTCCAGATTCTGACCATTCTCTGGGTAAAGACGTTTATTCTGAATTTCTTAATGGATTTATTAGTGACTATCTTATATTATTGATGAAGGCCTCCAGTTCTGGACACCCCAGCAAGTGGCAACATCTTCTCTACGTCTACCCTATCAAACCCTTTCATTATCTTGAAGACCTCTATCAGATCACCTCTCAGCCTTCTCTTTTCCAGAGAAAAGAGCCCCAGCCTGATCAGCCTTTCCTGGTAAGTATATCCTCTCAGTTCTGGTATCATCCTAATAAAACTTTTTTGCACCTTCTCCAGTGCCTCTATATCCTTTTTTAATATGGAGACCAGAACTGCTCACAACTGTACTCCAAATGTGGTTTAACCAAGGTTCTATACAGGTTAAACATAATTTCTCTGCTTTTCAATTCTATCTCCCTGGAAATGAACCCCAGTGCTTGGTTTGCTTTTTTGTGGCCTTATTAATCTGCGTCGCTACTTTTAGTGATTTGTTATCTGTAACCCCCGACCCTCTGCTCCTCTACCCCATTTAGACAAGCAGTATGTGGCCTCCTTATTCTTCCTACCAAAATTCACCACCTCACACTTATCTATATTGAAATTCATTTGCCAATTACATGCCTATTCTACAAGTTTATTAATGTCTTCCTGTATTTTGTCGCAGTTCTCCTCGGTATTAACTATACCTCCCAATTTGGTATCGTCCGCAAGTTTTGAAATTGTACATCCAATTCCGTGTCCAAATCGTTTATGTAAATGGTGAACAACAGTTTTCCCAGCACCGATCCTTGTGAAACACCACTTCCCAACTTTTTGCCAGTCTGAGTAACTACCTTTAACCCCATCTCTCTGTTTTCTGTATTGTAGCCAGCTTGCTGTCCATTCTGCTACTTGTCCCTTAACTCCACATGCTCTGAACTAAGTCATGAGTCTACAATGCGGTACCTTATCAAAGGCCTTTTGAAAATCCAAATATATTACATCTATTGCATTACCTTTGTCTACTCTTTCTGTTACTTCTTCAAAGAATTCAATAAGTTTGGGCAAGCAACTTCCCTTTTGAAATCTGTGCTGACTATTCTTTATTATACTTCCAGTTTCTAGATGTTTTTCTATTATATCTATGAATAAGGATTCCACTATCTTTCTCACCACCGATGTTGAGCTAATTGGTCTATAGTTCCCTGGACAGGTTCGATCTCCCTTTTTAAATATAGGAAACACATTAGCTGTCCACCAGTCCTCTGGCACTATTTCATTTTCCAATGATTTTTTATATATATGTAATTGTGTCTCTGCTATCTCTTCCCTAACTTCTTTTAATATGCATGGGTGCAAACCATCCAGACCAGGGGTCTTATCTTCTCTAAGTTTGATTAGTTTATCTCCCCCCTTTCTATCTTAAATGTCTTTACATTTTTTGATCTCTTCTTCTAATGTCATGCCCACCATGTCAGTCTCCCTGGTAAATACTGAGGGAAAGTAATTATTTAATATTTCTGCCATTTTGCTGTCATTATCTGTGAGTTTATCATGTGTATCCCTTAGTGGCCCTATCACTATCCTGATTATTCTTTTGTTATTTATGTGTCTGTAGAATATTTTACAATTTATTTTTATATTCCTTGATGATTTAATTCCATAGTTTCTCTTTCCCTTCCTAATTGTTCTTTTATTTCTTTCCTAACCTCTTCGTATTCCCTTTTGTCATCCTCTCCTTTGTTGTCTCTGTACTTAGTATATGCCTTTTCCTTTAGTTTCAATTTTGCCCGTATCTCTTTATTCATCCATGGTGTGTCATTACTGGCTAGTTTGTTCTTGCTTTTTAGTGGGATATATTTCTCCTGGACTCTATTGATCATTGTTTTAAATGTTTCCCACTGCTGTTCTATTTCTTTGTTTATTAGTAATTTTTTCCAGTTTATTTTCCCAGTTCCATTCTCATCTCCTGAAAATCAGCTTTTTTCCAATTTATTACTTTGGTCTTTGTTTTACTTATGTTCTTCCCAATCTTTATCTGAAATCTTATTATCTTATGATTGTTATTGCCTAGATGTTCCCTACTCTTACTTCTCTGATCTGTTCTGGCTCATTTCCCATTATTAGATCCAGCAGTGATTCCTCACTTTTTGGGCTTTTTACATACTGGGTAAGAAAGGAGTCCTGCACACATTGTAAAAACTCCATTTTCTGTACCCTTTTGCTTACCTCTTCTTGCCAGTTTATTTGGGGATAGTTAAAATCTCCCATGATTATTATTCTACGCTCTTTACTTATTTCATATATTTGCTCACATATTTATTCTTCCAGCTCCTTTCCACTATTAGGTGGTCTGTAGTATGCCCCTATTAGTGTGATCGATCCCATCTTTTATTTTATTTCAATCCATATGGATTCTGCTTCTATCCTTCAGTTAATTATGTTCCTTTTTTCTATTGCCATTATGTTATCTCTAATTAGTACAGCTACCCCACCCCCTCTTTCTTCTTCCTCCCCCTATCCTTTCTGATTATGTTATAACCTGCAATATTTAGTTGCCAGTCCTGTTATTTATGTAGTCATGTTTCAGTTATTCCTACTACATCTGGTTCCAAGATAAGGATTACTGCTTCCAGTTCCCATGATTTATTTTGGACACTGTGTACATTGCTGAACAGGCAGTTTAATTCACCTTTAATAGTTATTCCTTTTACTTTATTTTTAACAGCTCTCATACTTGTTTTGTACTTGTTCCTTGACCATTTATGTTATCTTTATTCCTTATCCTGGTCTGACCTTTACACTCATCTCTTGTTTATTTTAGCTTCCCCTCCCCCACCCCCCTCCCCACCACCCCACCCCCCATCCCCCTCCCCCCATCTTGATGCAATGGAAAGTTTTAACTGAAACTCGGTGAGCTTTCATCAGTCTTGATATGCAATTTATAGACGGGTAGCTAAAATGGAAGGCACATTTTAAGATGCACTCCAAATGACCCAGTGGGAAGGGGTACTGCCCAGTACAGTACTGAACTACACAGCTAAGGAAAGTCCCAGGTAACATTCCAAGTCTGTGGCAAGTTATTTGGTCTTAACTGGGTGGCAGTGTCGCTTGGATTAGGGAGGGGAAACCTGTGTCAGGATTCCTACTCCAGATCACTATTAATGACCCCAACAGGAGTCTTGGACGGTGGGTGGGGATTGGGCTTGGTTGTGATGTTCCTCATGTTGAATACTCTGCCAACACTCATTGCCAAGGCATGAAGACTGGCACCAGAGGGCATATGGTGCCCATGGAACCATACCTCAGAATAAAGCATCTCCCTCAGGAGAGGAAAAGTAGAAAATTAAAAATAAACACACATTTTATAGGTAGCACATTCAGACAAAAGACTCATCAGCACCCTGAATGCACTGTTGCCAAATGGGATTCTTCTTTTATTCCATGGTTTCAATTGCTGCTGTGACTGTACAGAATCTTGGCGATGAGGAAAGCGGAGTGCAATTGGCAAGTGTTGAGTAATAATTTGCCCAAATAGATTGTTTTAATTTTTCTACTCGAGTGATTTTTTGCTTTTCTGGATATCAATAATAGAGATTATTCTTCACACACTAAAGTGCATTGAAACCAGTATTAAGGACCACTTGGCTGGAAAGTTCATTTGCCAGACCACTGTCCTCATGACATCTAACAGAAAGACAACTGCAAGTAGTTTGATTTAATACTAATCTGTCTCATTATTTACACAGTATGCCTGAATATATAATAAAAAAAGTGAGGGATTAAGCTTATTCCAACCTGTGACAGAAACTATAGAGTCCAATTGGAGATGAGATGAGTGATTTAATTTCTTAAATTGACATAATGGAAAAGCTTACAACATTTAATCGTAAAAGTCAGCCCTTTCCAGACGGGGTAATGGGCAGAGAATAAGATATGTAATGGAGTTGGTGTAACTCTCGTACCTTCTTGCATTCTCTGAGACTACCATAACCAACTGGTTGTTTATTACTCGTCCCTGTGTATTCCTAGTGTATCTTTTACATATTGAGGACTACAGAGCAATAATAGGGTTTTAAAATATATCAGCTCTTTGTTGAGCTGGCATAATTTCATTTATTAGAAAATGGCAGACTGTGGGCTTCCAATCAAAGTTACTGTCCAGTTACAGATTGACAAAAAGCTGAGACCAAAACACCAGTGGTGAATCGAAACAGAATGTCTCCTCCAATGGCATGCAGGAAACTTCTAGAGCACTTCAATGTAGTATTGCTTTTTGTTCCACTATTTTCTATACTAATATAAATGTATAAATTATTTTGCCTATCACATATTAAAACACATTTAAAAAAGGAGTTGCTCACAATAAACGTGGAGATAATGGCCTAGAATTTGCTGGAGCGGGGCATCTTTTGTTGGACTTTTTCCCTCACCCTTCAGCTCGAAAGGTTTTTTGCACCGCAAATTGCTGGAAGTGCGAGGGCAACGAGGCATCTGGGACCTTGGTGAACGGTGAGTCTATCTCCTTAACCAATGAGAATTCAGGATTGAGAAAGAAGCAGAGGAATGAAGGAGAAGGAAATAGGGTGAATCAGTGTCAAATTAGATATAGAAAGAGAAATAAAGAGAGGGAAAGAAAGATTGGATTAAGAGAGAGAGAAAAAAAAGAGACAGAAAGGAGAAGTAAGGAAATACCCTCGGAACAATTTACCACCTGTAGGATTGAAACTCCAGAAACTAATTGTTCCCTTTCTGAGTCTCCGAGGTTGAGTGGCTTTGCAGGAACATAAATCTCATCATTAAAAAGGTTCTTACATCGTTAAGTACCAGCCTCAACTTTCTGCGGCGAGTTTAATTTATTTTAACAGCGTAAATGCAGCAATCTCTTGAAACTCATGGAGAGGTTGAGGGCAAGCTCCCATTTTTGCCAGGCTAACGGTGGAGTGGCGCAAATTGTTCAGCAGTTTGTGGCGATTCGCAACTCACGGGGTATCTCTCCCTCACCACGAATCGCTGAGTTACTTACACACTAATAAGAGTGTGTACATTTAACTCGCCATTAATTTCCCAGCAAATTCTGAGCCATTAATCATAACATTCACCTATCATGAGAAGCTCACTTGAGAAATCTTGTGTCAATCAAATAAAAAATAATTTTGTCCAGCATTAGTATCATATTCATCAAAGTTTTCATAACATTACCAATAATATCACTCATACAAAGTCTCCTTGATAATTTGCATTCTCTCTGAAATTACCACAGCCTTTATTTGATGTTTGAGGTAGTGAGACTGTCATACTAGGTTCAGCAAAATCTTTGGCAAGCTCCGCCCTTTTTTCATAAAACATTTTCTTTTTAAAAAAAATCATAAGTCAGCAACAGTAACGGTTGTCAACGGATTTGATGTTAAAAAAAAAAATCTTTGAGAAAGCTTTACCTGACGGTGCTTTAGGGTGACAAGAATTTGTATATTGAGAGGCTGACTGTGAGCCTTTCATGAATTGAGACAGTGAGGGGTAGAAATTGGACCTCATTGCACCTGTTCTAAAATGGGTAAAATGGGTGCAACCAGGCCCAATTTTGGGGACCACGTCCTGCACCCCAAGATGGCTGAAAAGCACCTGATCCAAAATCGGATCTGGCCATTTTTCAGGCGTCCAGGGCGGCTGCCTTAAAATAGGCATTAGGCTCCTTGCATATGCCAATGAGGGGCCTAACCACTCTGGGAAATTAGGCTGCCGAGTGGAGCAGGCGCAGGCCTTCAGGTTTTCTAGATGTGGATGCGGCCTAGCCAGCGGCTGCCACCGAAATTCATTCGGCCAGTTTGGTGCAGGGAGCGATCCCTGTGCCTGAAGAGAAAGACCCAAGAATCATGAGAAATTGGTCCTCTGGCCTCGCCTAAATAATCATGGCAAGATGCCGGTGCCTCCATAGGCAGTTCGCTCGTCAGAGAAATCATATTTTGGGCGGCCTGCCTCGCCTGCAGTGTCCTACCGGTAAGTCCCGGGGGGGGGGGGAGGACAGTGGGTGGAGTGTCGCATAGAATCATAGAAATTTACGGCACAGAAGGAGGCCATTCGGCCCATCATGTCTGTGCCGGCCGAAAAAGAGCTACCCAGCCTAATCCCAATTTCCAGCTCTTGGTCTGTAGCGCTGTAGGTTATGGCACTTCAGCTGCACATCCAAGTACCTTTTAAATGCAATGAGGGTTTCTGCCTCTACCGCCCTTTCAGGCAGTGAGTTCCAGACTCCCACCACCCTCTGGGTGAAAACATTTTTCCTCAGTTCCCCTCTAATCCTTCTACCAATTACTTAAAATCTTTCCCCCCTGGTTATTGACCCCTCTGCTAAGGGAAATAGGTCCTTCCTATCCACTCTATCTAGGCCCCTCATAATTTTATACACCTCAATTAAATCTCTCCTCAACCTCCTCTGTTCCAAAGAAAACAACCCCAGCCTATCCAATCTTATCTCATAGTTAAAATTCTCCAGTCCTGGCAACATCCTCGTAAATCTCCTCTGTACCCTCTCTAGTGCAATGTCCTGTAATGTGGTGACCGGAACTGTATGCAGTACTCTAGCTGTGGTCTAACTGGTGTTTTATACAGTTCAAGCATAATCTCCCTGCTCTTATATTCTATACCTCAGCTAAGTATTTTATCTGCCTTCTTAACCACCTTGTCTACCTGTCCTGCTACCTTCAGGAATCTGTGGACATGCAATCAAAGGTCCTTCTGCTCCTCTACACCTCTCAGTATCCTCCCATTTATTGTGTATTCCCTTGCCTTGTTTCCCCTCCCCAAATGCATTACCTCACACTTCTCCAGATTGAATTCCATTTGCCACTTTTCTGCCCACCTGACCAGTCCATTGATATCTTCCTGCAGTCTACAGCTTTCCTCCTCACTATCAACCACACGGCCAATTTTAGTATCATCTGCAAACTTCTCAATCATGCCCCCTACATTTAAGTCTAAATCATTGATATATACCACTAAAAGCAAGGGACCTAGTACTGAACCCTGTGGAACCCCACTGGAAACAGCCTTCCAATCACAGAAACACCCGTTGACCATTACCGTTTGCTTCCTGCCACTGAGCCAATTTTGGATCCAACTTGCCATTTTCCCTTGGATCCCATGGACTTTTACTCTTCTGACTGGTCTGCCATGTGAGACCTTGTCAAAAGCCTTGCTAAAATCCATGTAGACTACATCAAACGTGCTACCCTCATCGACCCTCCTCGTTACCTCCTCAAAAAATTCAATCAAGTTAGTCAGACACGACCTTCCCTTAATAAATCCATGCTGACTGTCCTTGATTAATCTGTGCCTTTCTAAATGACGATTAATATTGTCCCTCAGAATTGTTTTCAATAATTTTCCCACCACCGAAGTTAGGCTATTTGGCCTGTAATTGCTTGGTATATCCCTTTCTCCCTTTTTAAACAATGGTACAACTTTAGCAGTCCTCCAGTTCTCCTGTCTGGTAAATCTCAATCAAATACCTGGAGGAAATGGAGGAGTCAGGTTTTAAAAAAGACACAGAAATAAAAGTAATACTAGATAATAATAAAGAGAGGCACACAGTGCTTATCAAATCTGGAAAAGGGGAAGTTCTTACGCAGAAAGAACAGAGACTTCAGAGATAGAATCATAGAAAAGTTACAGCATGGAAGGAGGCCATTCAGCCCATCGAGTCCGTGCCGGCCCTCTGCAGGATTAATCCAGCTGGTCCCACTCCCCCACCCTATCCCTGTAGCCCTCCAATTTTTTTCCTTTCAAGTACTTATCTAGTTCCCTTTTGAAGGCCATGATTGAATCTGCTTTCACCGCTCCCTCGGGCAGTGCATTCCAGATCCTAACCACTCGCTGTAGAAAACATCAGAGTAGATTGTTAAATAAAGCATAAGTTACAAGCAATTATATCAGGACATCAAAGAATGTTGGGTGCACCTACTTTGCCTTGTGTTGAATGTAGGAAAAGAAACTAGGTTGCAAAACAAAGACAATCACCAGGGATACAGCATAATTGTTAATGCAAGCCAAGAAATAAATAATGATTCACACTAATGGTTGATAAAGTTTGGCAGAAAGATTAACTAAACAGCTGTCAGAGAACAACTACTTCAGTCTCACCAAATAAAGACCATTTATTGGCAAATATAGAAACTGGAGAATAACAGTTCTAGGAGTATAGGGAAAGGTGAGAGCTGCATACATATGTGAAAGAAGCGAAAAAGAAAACGCTACCGATCGTAGTCAGATTGTGTCGTGTTGTGACTTACCTAGATGGTGTTGAATCTCATCCTGTCAATGCATCTGAAACTGAATTCAGCAGTTATCCCATCTCTCCTCAAGTTTAAAGAGACGCAAATCCAAGCACTTAGTACCAAAAATCTCAAACACATCACCAGCTTCATAGGAGGGATAAAGGGAAAGACAGACAATCCCTCTCACCCCTGGCTTCCAACCATCCCAAACGTTATCTTTCTCTATTTCACTGACACTGATGTAGCAATTATTGCTCTAAGCTTTCCCCTCCTGTTCCTCTGAAGCTCTAATGAGCTGCATTACATACTTTTCCTCTGCTCTCGAGCCTCATTGTGTTGATATTAAGATGCATTGGGGAGAAATTCAACTTGTGCCAGTTTCTGGCACGGTATGTGTGGCGTGATTGGAAGCATGTCCGATGATGTGGGCATTGGGCCTCATTTGAACGAAACAGACAAGCTGCGGACGCCAATTAAAAGTTCCATAAACTGGGAATTAATGAAAAGGGCAGCAAAGTGTAGATCTACATAGGATCATGAGGAGCTTGACCATGTCCACAGGAGTAGAACAAACTTTTCTTTTACACTGGATCATTAAGAAATCATTGGAATTCCAAATATATAAATTGCAGGCTTACAATTCCGTATGTGGGATAGAGAATTCACTCACGATTTAAGAGTAGCAAAGCATCTAGTAATTATCATCAAATGCTGAAAGAAACAGAATTTTGAAGTACAAGGACACATTTTCAATTTATTTCAAATAAATTCATTTCAAATAAAAAATGGCTCGGGACAAAGATACCCTTCCCTATTGCAATTCAGAATTGTGACCAAATAGATGTTGGAGAAAGAGTAAGGAGAGAACAAGAGCTACGAACAGAATGGATAAACGAAAAAGAGCCAGCAGGCTTTGATTTTGGCAATGATATTGTGCTGATGTCACCAGATCCGGAGAAGCTGCAAAGGGGAAACAGATTAAATCAATGTTATTGCTGAGAATGTTGCTTAGGCATCAGCAAGAAAAAGACAGAAGTAATAAGGGAGGATCAGATTCAATTAAAAAAGCAAATGCTAAAAATACTTTGGTGACTACCAGAATAGCCAGAACATTCCTGTATCTGGGTAACATTGTTACAGATGAAAGAAGCAGCCGAGAAGAGTCAGAATGGGGACAGCGGACTCGATGGGCTAAATGGCCTCCTTCCGTGCTGAAACCTTTCTATGATTCTAGTGCACAGTCACTTTCAGAAAGCTGATAAGTCTGTATTTATTATTACAACATCAACAACTTGCATTTACTATATATAATGCAGAACTGTATATAAGGCAATTCACAGAGTGGCAAGGAAAAGGGAAAAAAATGAACACCGAGTCAAAGAAGGAAATATTAGGAGGGGTGACTAAAAGCTTGGTCAAAGGGTGGGTTTCATGGAGGGTCTTAAATGAGGAATGGTGAGTTGGAGGGATTCAGGGAGGGAATTCAAGGGAGTGGGGCCTGCCAATGGTGGGACAAGGTTGGTGGGGGGGGGGAGATGCATAAGAGGCTGGAGTCGGTAGAAGGGAAAATTGGGAGGAGTTGTAGCCCTGGATGAGGTTACAAAGATAGTGAGGGACGACGCCATGGATGAATTACTAATACAAAGGTGAAAATCCATATCAACACAGTGACTTCTATATTGCTGCATGGTGCTGAGATTTAGGCGGAGGAAATGTGGAGGAAACAAGCTATAAGCTTCCAAGATCTTAAAATGTAACAAGTTTGCATCCAGTAAAGAAGAGATGACCATAGGAAGCAAATACGAAAGCTAAAAAAGAGATAACTTTGATGTTTGGGATACCTGATTAGCAAGGGATATATAGACTAGCAAGGATATAACATGCTGGGCCAGATTTCGCTGTCTCAGGGTATCTGTTAGTTAGACTTGCCCTGCACCCGAAAGCTCAAAATTTTTTTGGCCACTGAGTTGCTGAAAGTGCGAGCTGATAACGGTGCAGTGAGGGAAAACAGGACATCTGCAACCTGAGTGAACAGGGCAAGTAACAGGGTATCTCCTGAATCAATGAGATTTAAGGATTGGGAAATAAACAGCGGAAGGACTGAAAAGGTGAATTAGAGAGGGTGAATTCACTGTCAAATCAGATACTGAAAGAGAAATCAAGAGAGAGAAAGGAAGACTGGCTTAAGAGAGAGACAAAAAAGAGACAGAATGGAAAAGTAAGAAAAAAAAAATTTAAAATTTGACATTTTTAAAATCTCCCTGAAAAATTCAAAAGATGAAGGAATGAGACTTCACACTTGTAATAGTTAATTTTTGGTGTCAGAGAGGTTAATTAGCAGTCATTAACACATCATGTCGTTAAAAGGATACTTACACTTGTAATTATTAGCCCTAAATATCTGCGGCAGGTTTAGTTCGTATCTCCCGAGAAAATACAGCAACTTCATGCCATTCAATGCATTTCAATGGTGAGGCTGTCAGCAAGGTGCCGTTTTCACAAAGCTAACGGCAGAGCAGCACATCTCGGACAGCAACTTTTGGATATTGGTATTTAACTCGCCTGAAGTTGCTGTACCATTTACACATAAATAACGGTGGGCGCCATTAGTCTCACCGTTACTTTGACAGCCAAATATGGACCCATGAGTGCCAGTTAACAGCAAGAAAAATATAACAGGGAGGAGTCAGGGAGACCTTGAGGCCATGAACGGTACGGGTAGATCTTCACGGAGGATTATGGTTCATGGTGTCACAATACAAACATAGCAATGCTATATGAGTCATAGAGTCATAGAGTTATACGGCACGGATAGAGGCCCTTCGGCCCATCGTGTCCGCGCCGGCCATCAAGCCCTGTCTACTCTAATCCCATATTCCAGCATTTGGTCCGTAGCCTTGTATGCTATGGCATTTCAAGTGCTCATCCAAATGCTTCTTGAATGTTGTGAGGGTTCCTGCCTCCACATCCCTTTCAGGCAGTGAGTTCCAGACTCCAACCACCCTCTGGGTGAAAAAGTTCTTTCTCAAATCCCCTCTAAACCTCCCGCCTTTTACCTTGAATCTATGTCCCCTTGTTATAGAACCCTCAACGAAGGGAAAAAGCTCCTTAGTATCCATCCTATCTGTGCCCCTCATAATTTTGTACACCTCAATCATGTCCCCCCTCAGCCTCCTCTGCTCCAAGGAAAACAAACCCAATCTTCCCAGTCTCTCTTCATAGCTGAAGCGCTCCAGCCCTGGTAACATCCTGGTGAATCTCCTCTGCACCCTCTCCAAAGCGATCACATCCTTCCTGTAGTGTGGCGACCAGAACTGCACACAGTACTCCAGCTGTGGCCTAACCAGTGTTTTATACAGCTCCATCATAACCTCCTTGCTCTTATATTCTATGCCTCAGCTAATAAAGGCAAGTATCCCATATGCCTTCTTTACCACCTTATCTACCTGTTCCGCCGCCTTCAGGGATCTGTGAACTTGCACACCAAGATCCCTCTGACCCTCTGTCTTGCCTAGGGTCCTCCCATTCATTGTGTATTCCCTTGCCTTGTTAGTCCCTCCAAAGTGCATCACCTCGCACTTTTCCGGGTTAAATTCCATTTGCCACTGTTCCGCCCATCTGACCAACCCATCTATATCGTCCTGCAGACTGAGGCTATCCTCCTCGCTATTTACCACCCTACCAATTTTTGTATCATCAGCGAACTTACTGATCATACCTTTTACATTCATATCCAAGTCATTAATGTAGACCACAAACAGCAAGGGACCCAGCACCGATCCCTGTGGTACCCCACTGGCCACAGGCTTCCAGTCACAAAAACAACCTTCGACCATCACCCTCTGCCTTCTGCCACTAAGCCAGTTTTGTATCCAATGGAAAATATTGCTGACACTCAGTGATTCGAGGAGATGGTTGGTTTACTGTGTTAAATTATAATCTAACGGTTGGGAATTTTGTTGGAGTTGCTCCCACTGGGCAGAGCCAGATTAAGAACTCTTGGGACCCTGGGCACTATGAATATTCGGCACCCTTCTGCACCCCAACACTCCCTCCCCTGCCCCGATCCATTAAAACACAAGCATGTAGCAAAATGCATAAATAGACCTGTAAAATGTATAAGGAAATATAGGTTTTGAAGGTATTTAGGAGAACCAGATTCAAAAGGGTTAAATAGTCAAGGCTTTAGCTGAAAGTACTGTACCACAACATAGGCTGCTTTTAAATTAAGCTACTGCAGCTACAGGATGACTAACAGCCATGTGAATCTTGTTACTGCAAGCTAAGGGAGGGAAATAACGGTACTCCCACTCCTTCAGACATACTAGAATGCTGAAGCTACCGAGTACTTTATTACCTTCAAAGTCTATAGGGTGATTCATCAACTGCAAGTAGAGGGAAACATTGTGCTAAGGATCTTGTTATTGCAAATAAGGAGAGATAAGGGGGCCACAAGGCACTGTCTCATCTGGACAAGTACGAGTTGTCCCTATTATTGGGCAAATTAAGGGGAGTATTTTGGAAGATACCTGATTGGATGTATTTTGCCACAGTTCCATTTTTTGGGGTCTAACTGTGGGGTCTGAGGCTTTGTTAAGTGTAAAGGACAGAAAAGAACGAATCAGGCAGATAAATGAAACTGAGACCTGGCTCAAAAAAGGGCAGGATTGGGTATTAAATATTCCTGGATATAAGGTGTTCTGGAAAGATAGGGAAGGAAAGAAAGGAGGGGTGGGGGGTGGCAGTGTGAATAAGGAGAATATTGCAGTGCTAGAGGGAAAGGATGTCCTGGAGGGATCAAAGACAGAATCTATTTAGTTAGAGTTAAGAAACAATAGAGGTGCCATGACACTACTGGGTGTATTCTATAGGCCACCAACTAGTGGGAAGGAGACAGAGGAGCAAATTTGCAGGGAAATTACAGAGAGGTGCAAAAGCCATAGAGTAGTGATAACGGGGGATTTCAACTATCCTAATATAGACTGGGATAGTAATAATATAAGGGGCAAAGAAGGGGTGTGATCAGGAGAACTTTCTTCATCAGTTACGTTTCCAGCCCAATGAGGAAGGAGGCATTGCTGGACTTGGTTCGGGGAATGAGGCAGGCCAAGTGGAGTAAGTGTCAGTGGGAGAGCAGTTAGGGAGCAGCAATCATAGTATCATAAGGTTTAGAATAGCTATGGAAAAGGACACTGATCATTCTAAAGTAAAAATACTCAATTGGAAGAGGGCCAATTTCAATGGGATGAGAACAGATCTGGCCTGGGTAAATTGGAATCATAGATTGGCAGGCAAAACTGTAATCGAAGAGTGGGCGGCCTTGAAGGCGGAGATGGTTTGGGTACAGCCTAGGCACATTCCCACGAGGGAGAAAGGGAGGGCAACTAAAGCCAGAGCTCTCTGGATGACAAAAGGGATAGTGAGTAAGATGAAATGGAAAAAAGGGGCACATGACAGATGTCAGGTTGATAACACAAGTGAGAACCAGGCAGAACATAGAAAGTTCAGAGGGGGAGTGAAAAAGGAAATAAGAGGGGCAAAGAGAGAGTATGAGAATAGACTGACAGCCAACACAAAAGGGAATCCAAAAGTCTTCTACAGGCATGTAAACAGTAAAACGGCAGTAAGAGGAGGGGTGGGACCGATTAGGGACCATAAAGGAGATGTACTCATGGAGGCAGAGGGGCTGGCCGAGATACTAAATGAGTACTTTGCATCTGTCTTTCCCAAGGAAGAAGATACTGCCAGAGTCTCAGGAAAGGAAGATACAGTTGAGATACTGGACGGGCTAAAAATTGATAAAGAGATACGAGAAAGGCTAGCTGTACTTAAAGTAGATAAGTCACCTGGTCTGGATGGGATGCATCCTAGGTTGCTGTGGGAAGTAAGGGTGGAAATTGCGGAGGAACTGGCCATAATCTTCCAAACATCCGTAGATATGGGGGTGGTGCCAGAGGACTGGAGAATTGCAAATGTTACACCCTTGTTCAAAAAGGGTGCAAAGATAAACCCAGCAACTACAGGCCAGTCAGTTTAACCTCAGTGGTGGGGAAACTTTTAGAAACGATAATCCGGGACAGAATTAACAATCACTTGGACGAGTGTGGATTGATTAGAGAAAGCCAGCATGAATTTATGAAAGGCAAATCGTGTTAAGCTAACCTGATAGAGTTTTTTGATGTGGTAACAGAGATGGTAGATGAGGGCAATACAGTTGATGTGGTGTATATGGACTTCAAAAAGGCATTTGATAAAGTGCCGCATGGTAGGCTTATCGTCAAGGTTGTGGCCCATGGAATAAAGGGGGCAGTAACAACGTGGATGGAGAATTGGCTAAGGGACAGAAACAGAGTAGTGGTGAACGGTTGTTTTACGAACTGGGGGGAGGTGTACAGTGGTGTTTCCCAGGGATCAGTGCTGAGACCACTGTTTTTCTTGATATATATTAATGACTTGGACTTGGGTGTACAGGGCACAATTTCAAAATTTGCAGATGATACAAAACTTGGAAGGGTAGTAAACAGCGAGGAGGATAGTGATAGACTTCAAGAGGATACAGACAGGTTGGTGGCATGGGCGGACACGTGGCAGATGAAATTTAACGCAGGAAAATGCGAAGTGATACATTTCAGTAGGATGACCGAGGAGAGGCAATGTAAACTAAAGGGCACAACTCTAAAAGGAGTACAGGAACAGAGAGATCTGGGGGTGTATGTGCACAAATCGTTGAATGTGGCAGGACAGGTTGAGAAAGTGGTTAAAAAGCATACAGGATCATGGGCTTTATAAATAGAGGCATAGAGTACAAAAGTATGGCCGTCATGCTGAACCTTTATAAAACACTGGTTCGGCCACAACTGGAGTATTGTGTCCAGTTCTGGGCACTGCACTTTAGGATAGATATGAAGGCCTTAGAGAGAGTGCAGAAGAGATTTACCAGAATGATTCCAGGGATGAGAGACTTTAGTTATGTTGATAGACTGGAGAAGCTGGGGTTGTTCTCCTTGGAACAGAGAAGGTTGAGAGGAGATTTGATAGAGATGTTCAAAATCTTGAAGGGTCTAGACAGAGTAGATAGAGAGAAACTGTTCCCATTGGCGGAAGGGTCAAGAACCAGAGGACATAGATTTAAGGTGATTGGTAAAAGAACCAAAGGTGACATGAGGAAAAACTTTTTTACACAGCGAGTGGTTATAATCTGGAATGCACTGCCTGAGGGGGTGGTGGAGGCAGATTCAATCATGGCCTTCAAAAGGGAACTGGCTAAGTACTTGAAAGGAAAAATTTGCAGGACTACAGGGATAAGGCAGGGGAGTGGGACTAGCTGGATTGCTCTTGCATAGAGCTGGCGCGAACACGATGGGCCGAATGGCCTCCTTCCGTGCTGTAACCTTTCTATGATTCTAATTGAGATTCATGGGGCTCGATATTAGCACCCGCGATCGGGTGCGTTCCTGGCAGGGGGGGCTCCGAAAATCGGGGATTCCCGGAGCGGGTCGGGAGCCCGGCTCCAACCCGCCCACTTCCGGGTTCCCCACAGACGCGCCGACGTGTGCACGCAGCCCCCGCATGTGGGACTCCCGCAGGCAATTAAAGCCGGCGAGGTGCCACTTAACAATATTTATACTGGTATTTCAGGTCATTAACTGACCTGATTAAGGAGATATGGGATGGGATTTTACAAACAACTGGGACTGTTTCCCGTACTGGGGGAAACACTCCCAGTTCAAATGGACATGTTGCAGCCATCAGCCGGTGGCAGCTGCAAAGGTCCATTTGACAGGTGGGTGGGGGGAGGGGGGGGGGGGGAGACCCTCACTCATTGCAGGAGGCCACTCTGTCACTTAGGACAAAGTTTGGCCTCCACCACCTTCCTCCTAACAATCAAATTCACCAACCTGCACACTTACCCCGGGGTCCAGAGACATGTACCTACCTTGTGGATCCCCTCAGATGTACATCTTCCGGATGGGGGCCGCCGTAGCTGCAGTCATGACCTCCTCGGAGGGCGAACAGCATCGCCGGCCTCGCCGTCCACCTCTCACACGTGGAGCTCCACAACACAGTGCTGTGACACATCCACCTGCACAGCAGGAGGGAGGGCAACCACAGAGAGAGATGCGTCGCAGAAGGCACTACCCTCGCCACAGGGTCCACAGATCGAGGCTCAGCTTCCTGGACCTCTCTGAGCAGCAGTGCACACAGAGGCTCAGAGTCACTCGACATGTAGTCGTGGACATCTGCAGCCTCCTTCATGCCGAGCTGTTCCCGGCTGGCCTGAGCACCATCTTCTTACTTGTCGCTGTCAAAGTCACCACTGCCCTCAACAACTTCTCCTCTGCATCCTTCCAGGGTGCCACCGGGGACATCGCCGACGTCTCTCAGTCGTCTGCACAAAAGAGCCCTGCAAATACACCGACACCCACTCTGCAGTGACACAATGAGTGGCATCAGGTGTGGGTCTTCATTGTGATCCCCAGGAAAGGGCATTATTGCACAAACCAGACAAGATTTGCAAAGACGTGGCAGTAGTGGTGACAATATAATATGTAATGTGAGTTGGTCAGAAATTAAATAAAAGTAAAACCATGACAAACCCTCAAACACCCTTGTGCATCCCCTTCATGCTCATGACACGTTTGCCTTACGCTTCTTACTGCACATATGTGATTCATGCCCTGTGGCTGCAGCACAGGTAGTGGCAGGTTGAGTGAGGCTGACTGTGAAAGAGATGCATGAGAGGGTGAGTATGAGATCGAGCCATGAGATTGTATGAGGATTGGGTTGAGTGGTAGTGGCGGGATGAGTACTGGCGAGGTGAGTAAGTGCAGGTAAGATGAGGATGAGGTTTGAGTGGGTGTGAGGGGTGATGTGATAGAGTAGTGTTGGCTGTGCAGAAGGAGATGTGGGGTGGGGGTGGTGATGTGGCAGATGGAGTGTAGGGGAATGAGTAAGTGTACTCACTTTGGCTGACCTACTTAGGTCATTGCAGCACCTCCTGCACTGTATGCAGGTGGGTGATATGTTGGTGGTCAGGTGACCTCCTCTGCCACCTTGAGCCAGGCCTTCTTGGTGGCAGACGCAGGCCGCTTCCTCCCGCCCGCCGTGGGGAAGATCTCTGTCCTCCCCCTCCTCCTCACCCCATCCAATAATACCTGGACTGAGGCATCGTTAAACTGGGAGCAGCCTTCCCCCTGGGCTGCTCCTTGCTGTAATTTTTCCTATTTGTTGCAGCATCAGTCAGTGGAGGACTGCCCCTTTAAATAGAGCTCCTCCAGCTGACAGACCTTACTGCGCATGCGCAGCCCGCCCGCCGCACAGCTCAGCAGCGGGGAATCCGGAAGACCAGGTAAGTGGATCCAATCAGCCTGCGATCGCGCGCGGGGCAGACTGATTTCACCGGGCGCGTTACCCATGCGCCCAATCACCCCCCCGCCGCGAACCCACCGCCCTCCTAATATCGAGCCCATGGCCTCAGATTTCAGAAGTATTTCCCAAACCTTCTCCATTCTAAAAAGCTCAGTTTCCTCTTTCTTGCCAAGTAAGTCTTGTCTCCTCAACAACTCTTAACTCTCTGCAATGCCCAAGACTTGGCCATTTCTCCCATAATTAAAGAAGCTTTTCTAGCACCTCCCTTGCACTCTTGAATAGGTTACAAGAAAAGTCTGTTGCCTCTTAGGTGTCGTTGCTCTCGTTTTGTTTCTTTCCTCTCAGCTTTCTCTCCATTCTTGACTTTCGATTTTATTGATATTACTGTACCACAACCAAAATCCACTGGATTTTCTTCTCTTGTTCTTTAATAAGGTTCAAATATGCCATCCAACATACACCCCTCCTCCCTGCCATCCTCACTGTGTTGAAATCAAGACTCATTTAATCCTTTCTTGTAGATTGTATAATCTACTGGCTTGTAAAATTCAAGCCTGCCATCTCTAACCATTAATTCTTGATTTATCTCATCAACTTCCCTGCTGCACTATAGACTTTGGCACTTAACCTAGGTATTTAAATGTAAAAAAAACTAACAGAGCTCCTCTGATGTTTCATGTGGTAGAGTGGTGTATAACTGAGCTATGCAGATCAGCAGAACCCATGCTTGATTGCTGGTCTGTGCTTGGTTGGCTGACTCAGCAAGGACACAATTGCCCTGGGCTAATGAGGAGAAAATTCCTGATTACGAGCTAGTAACTTCTGGGAAGTACAAGTGAATTGGCATCAGATGAGGACAAGACTCGCTCAGCTGTGATGCTCCCACTGTTGAATAGTTTATCAACACTCACTGTCTAAGGTCATATATCAAGAATGGCCACCTGGGTATAGTATCAGAGGGCTACTTTCATCCATAGAACTATAGCCCGGGAAGGTGAGAGAATTGGATGGGGACAAAATCCTACATTTTACTAATCATATGCAATAGCCAGAATCCTGCTTTTACAAGGAATGTGAATATTAACATTACTTTCACTCCATTCTTTAATTATGTGTAGAACGTTGCTTGAGCAGCACTACTTAGTCACTGTAAAGAGCTCCTGCTGGTCAAACAGCAAGCTCCACTTCCATCGCACCAAATTTAGTGCAAAGTGCATTCACCCTTTCTATCCAGGCTTCATCTACAGGGAGGATGTGTGTTATTAAAATTCAGTTCAGTGACTTGGTTTAGAAAAAGTCTTTTTATTCTGATTGTATAATGAATAACATAATGAATGATATTTAATTATGAGATCTGAAGAACGTGCATGGACACACAGAAGCAGCGGTTGTGAGGCGCACAAAGACCAACTTAATCCGTTTTTCAGGCATTACTCAAATTACGAAGGCCCCAATATGGCGGGCAGGAAGGGTGTGCACATTTCTGGCCATCCATCATATTGGGTAAGGACAAACAAGAGACGCCACTTACACACACCTGATGCAGGCATTAGGCCCTATGCATATGCAAATAAGGGGCTTAATGCCGGTTTGAGGTCCCCTCTCCAAGATTTGTTGTCCAGAGGCAACCGGCGCCATTGCTGGCTGCACTCAGGGAAACCACGCCCAGGACTTGCCTGCCAACCATGAACGTAAGAAACTTACCTGAATGTGGAGCCGGGAGGAGCAAGAGTGCTTCTCCTGACCCGATATTAAAAGAACCGATCCTCGCCGCTCCCCCTCCTGACATTGCTGCCGCTCCCAACCTCCGGAACCAGTTACCTTACACTAGCAGCGGCTACATTTTCCACGACTCTTCATCGGCGGGTTCTGAGGTCGTGCCAGCTCCATTATAATGAGACCCGATGGCCAATACCTGGGGAACCTCGGGCCTCATTATTCAGCCTCGGGGAATATACCCATTGCTCCCCCGCGCACCTAGCAATGGCCGCGCCCGAATTTCTGGGCCTTAATGTCCAACAGAATCAGTTCTCTCCTAAAACAAAATATGACCCTTGAATTTTAATAAGATGTCTTAGAGATGTTGAAATTTTGCTTTTTCCGTTTTAACTAACCAAAACTAAAGCTGATGTCTGCCACCCAGCATCTATATTTCATGCATGGTTGGATTTTGCTCCACCTCATCTGCATGCACTGGTTATTATTTACTTTGGAAGGAGCTGATTCAGCTGATCTAAGATCAAATTATTATAGTAGGTACAGCACAGGAGGAGGCCATTCAGCCCATCGTGTTTGTGCCGACTCTTTGAAAGTGTTATCCAATTAGTCCCATTCCCTTGCTCTTTCACCATAGCTCGGTAATTTTTTTCTCTTCAAGTATTTATCTAATTCCCTTTTGAAAGTTACTATTGAATCTGCTTCCACCACCCTTTCAGGCAGTGCCTTCCAGATCATTACAACTCGCTGCATAAAAAATGTTTTTCCTCATGTCGCCTCTGGCTCTTTTGCCGATCACCGGAAATCTGTGTCCTCTGGTTACTGACCCTTCGGCCACTGGAAACAGTTTCTCCTTATTTACTCTATCAAAGCCATTCATGATTTTGAACACCTCTATCAAATCTCCTCTTAACCTTCTCTGCTCTAAGGAGAACAACCCAAGCTTCTATAGTCTCCACATAACTGAAGTCCCTCATCCCTGGTACCATTCTAGTAAATCTCTTCTGCACCCTCTCTAAGACCTTGATATCCTTCTTAAAGTGTGGTGCCCAGAATTGAACACAATACTCTAGCTGAGGCCTAACCAGTGTTTTATAAAGGTTTGGCATAACTTTCTTGCTTTTGTACTCTATGACTCTTTATATAAAGCCCAGGATCACATATGCTTTTTTAACAGCCTTCTCAACTTGTCCTGCCACCTTCAAGGATTTGTGTATGTGCACCCCCAGGACTCTCTGTTCCTGCACCCCCTTTAAAATAGCTTATTTTGCCTCTCCTCACTCTTCTGACCAAAATGTATCACTTAACACTTCTCTGTGTTAAATTTCATCTGCCATATGGCTGCCCATTTCAGCAGTCTGTCTATGTTCTCCTGAAGTCTGTTTCTATTCTCCTCATTGTTTACGACATTTCTGAGTTTTGTGTCATCTGCAAACTTTGAAATTATACCCTGTGTACCCAAGTCCAGGTCATTAATACATATCAAAAAGAGCAGTGGTCCTAATACTGACCCCTGGAGAACAGCACTGTATACTTCCCTCCAGTCTGAAAAACAACCGTTCACCACTACTCTCTGCTTTCTGTCCCCTAGCCAATTTTGTATCCACACTACCACTGTCCCTTTAATCCCATGGGTTTTAATTTTGCGAACAAGCCTATTATGAGGTACTTTATCAAATGCCTTTTGGAAGTCCATACCGCACTACTCTCATCAACCCTCTCCGATGGTGCAGCAGTTGGGCTGCTGCGATTGGCCTCGGCTAAGGACAGCAAAAACAAACCAAGGCCTCCACTCAAAATTCACTGAACCCTACTGGAAAGTCCTGAGGACAGTTAGTGATGCCTCATTGGTGGAATAGTGTCACATTTCAGGATTGTTTTACATTTTCCCACAAAACAGATTTGGAAAAGAGTTACATTTAAGAATGGTGTTTTAAAGCAAAGTGTATTCACACAGGTTTAAAAAGCAAAGTGTATTCACACAGGTTTAAAAAGCAAAGTGTATTCACACAGGTTTAAAAAGCAAAGTGTATTCACACAGGTTTAAAAAGCAAAGAGTATTCACACAGGTTTAAAAAGGCACTGAGGTAACAGATGTTTAAAATCTTAATGAACTAGGCATTGAAGTTGTTTCCCCAAAGACTGTGAGCAATAAGCAACTCATTAGCCCGTCTTGGTAACCAATAAACACATCACATGCTATGTGTGTGAGGTTCTCAGCGGGGGTTACCATGAGACCATAACAGACCATAAGAGATTATAAGAGATAGGAGCAGGAGTAGGCCATTCGGCCCCTCAAGCCTGCTCTGCCATTTAATGAGATCATGGCTGATCTGGTTTTTACCTCAACTCCACTTTCCCGCCCTTTCCCCATATCCTATCTGGCACTGGCTCTCCCGTCAGGTTCCAAACACACGGAGATTAAAAGAATAGAGACACAGGCACACGTAGGTAGTCAGGTTTATAAGCACAAAGCTGCAAAGGTAAGCTTACACCAGGCTCATATGGTTAGAATGCCGGAGAATAGTTAGAAATTATTTTTTATAAGTCGCTGATGTGGGGAAGCAAAATGTGTTCATGATTTTGTATTATTACACAAAGACAAGTTGTACTGATTGAATTTAATGAGTCTGATTATAATTCTTGTTTTGTATGTTCACTTGCTGTGTGTGAAATAAAGCAGCTTAGCGATTCGTATCTGACCTCATCTCACCAAGTGTTGTTTTGGTCCGCCTTCAAAAAGGTTGTAGAGGTGCACATAGGGACAAATGCAAATAGCATGAATATTTAGTTCAGATTACAATGGGGTACTATTATTACATTCCTGGGTTACGCTATTGTACAGTTAAATATTGAACATTACAGGCACACCTCTAAATGCAAGAAGCCCAAATCGCGTACAGGAGTGACTAGCATTGCTGCACCCAAGAGAATATCTCAGGCAAGACCTGAATTTGTAACAAATAGCATGCTGGTTCTCACCAGCTGGACTCACATGTGAAGAATGTTAATTTGGCCAAGGTGACTGACTGCACCCATGGATCTGTGTCCCCCCTCCCATCACAACCACAAGACAATCTCTTATTAAGAAAGCTGTGTCTTTTGGATGTATGATGGTGAACCGAATCAATTGGGAAATAAGAAAGTTTCACTTCAAATTCAATGGCAATTGGCTGGCCCAAAGCTGTATTTAAAATACTCCACCTCATGACTCAACCCATCAATTGTTCTGGCTTGTTCCTACATATATCCTAGTGGCTGGTTACATAGTGATGTAGAACTACGATGAATGCTTGCCTTCACGGCAATGCAAGGGTATTTAGTGGAGGGGCAATTCAATGATAAAATGCAAATAATGCAAAGTTACAGTTGAATTTATTTTAAAATGCACATGCAAATATAGGTTCATCTTAGTATTAATTCTTATAGGCTGGATAAAAGCACAAAGTCTGGCTAACAGCTCAGGATCTACTTCAATATGGATCCTATTATAGTCATCTGTTGCAGGGTTGGTACATCATATTACCACAACACGGCAAACTCACTGATCATGCAACAAATTAATGTCCTGAAGTTGTAAAAGATTTAAATGTACTGAGTAACATATTACTGTGATAGTCTCTGGATAATTGAGAGAGTTAAAATAAAAGTTATTTTCAATTTAAATCTGCCACAGCCAGTCACTCGCACCAAAGTTCCGAACCATTGCATGGCCTCATTAAGGCCAGTTTATTACATTTCCAGCCTCTGCATTATTTCATGGATGAGAATTTCAACTACAAAATAACACTTTTTGTTTCTATGCTTATTTCCCTACACAGATAATATAAATGAATTTATTTTGTAATTGAATCAACGTTGATTCAATTACAAAATACAGCAACTCTTAATCAATATCCTAACCACTTAATTCCTTCATCATTAATCAGAAATATTTGCCTGAAAATAACCCCCATTGAACTTCAGGTTATGTAGGAAAGGTTTAATTGCTAGTTATTTACATTATTGATTGTAATTCAACTAGACAAAGAGGCAAAGCACTCAGATAGGATTTGCAGATAGGGGCCTCAAACTAGTCTCCTCACTTCCTACTATTTAATTGTGCACTCCAGGCTTTTCTAGAGGTTGAACAGTGAAGATGTCAACATTTGCAATGTGTACAAATGATAGCTAACAGAATAAAGTGAACAGCAACAAAATGCAACGGCTGCACTAAAATTCATTAACTGTTCACTGCAAGTCAAATGGTTGACCTGTCCAAAAATAAATGCAAAAAAATGGAATCCCATATTCAATAATCCTATAGACTTTTACATGGAATATAAGTCAAATTACAATAAAGAATCTGGAGCATCCTTAGAATTACTAAAATAGATATGGATTGACCTCCTGACAAATTACGGGGCTCTGTTGAAGAATACTCAATGAGGTTACAGCAATGAACTAGTTTTCCTTTCTGTCTGCAGTCACATCTGGTTTGGGCTGTTTGGTTGCTAAATGCAATGCAGTAAAGGTATTTGAATATTAAAGATGTGCAGATATACGTAGCGAAGCGTCACACTCAGCACTATTTAGGGAATGTGTTTATGTATGTCTACTATAAATGCATCTTAATGTTCTTCGAATGAATTTTGCTATAAGATAGCTGGTGGGAGAAATAAGTATCTCTCAGACCAAGGTTGGCACAGATGATCAAGGAGAGGGTTTAAGATACTAACCTGCATGCGAGAACTGGAAAGGAAAATGGGCTGCTTATCTGAGTGCTACTCCACTGGAATTTTATGTTGATGGATAGAATTCAACACTACATTTTTATTACAATGTTATCACTGTGACCCAACTGTAAGTGGATTAAACAGTTGACCCCTGAAAATAAATAGTACACAGTGTTGGGGTCAGTGCGAACAATTCTGAGATGCTGGAACAGATTCATTTGCAGCAAGTTAGGACTGAGAATTTTAGTATTTAGAAGAAAGTGAAAGAAAGAAGCTGAATAATATTTGTATTTATTCTCAGGATGTGGGCGTCGCTGGCGAGGCCAGCATTTATTGCCCATCCTTATTTGCTCTTGAGAAGGTGGTGGTGAGCCGCCTTCTTGAACCGCTGCAGTCCGTGCGGTGAAGGTTCTCCCACAGTGCTGTTAGGCAGGGAGTTCCAGGATTTTGACCCAGCGACGATGAAGGAACGGCGATATATTTCCAAGTCGCGATGGTGTGTGACTTGGAGGGGAACTTGGAAGTTATGCTGTTCCCTTGTGTCTGCTGCCCTTGTCCTTATAGGTGGAGGAGGTTGTGGGTTTGGGAGGTGCTGGAGAAGAAGCCTTGGTAAGTTGCTGCAGTATATCCTGTAGATGGTACACACTGCAGCCACGGTACGCATGGAGGCAGTAGACATTTAAGGTGGTGGATGGGCTGCCGATCAAGTGGATTGATTTGTCCTGGATGGTGTCGAGCTTCTTGAGTGTTGTTGGAGCTGCACTCATCCAGGCAAGTGGAAAAAATTCCATTACACTCCTGACTACCGCCTTCTAGGTGGTGGAAAGGCTTTTTTGCCAAGTTAGACGGTGAGTCACTTGCCACAGAATATTCAGCCTCTCAGCTGCTGTAGTAGCCACAGCAGTTATATGGCTGGTCCAGTTCAGTTTCTGGTCAATGGTCACCCCAGGATGTCGATGGTGGGGGTTGCGCTGATGGTAATGTCAAGGGGAGGTGGTTAGAATCTTTCTTCTTGGAGATGGATATTGCCTGGCACTTGTGTGGCACGAATGTTACTTGCCACTTACCAGCCCAAGCCTGGATGCTGTTCAGGTCTTGCTGCATGCGGGCATGGAATGCTTCATTATCTGAAGAATAGCAAATAACGGAACACTGCAATCATCAGTGAACAGCCCTGCTTCTGACCATATGATGGAGCGAAGGCCAGTGGCAGGGGAATGTGCATCAGGACGAAACATTAAAGAGGAGAAACAAGGTGCACAGAGGACTGGGAGGGACAAATAGAATTAGAGTAAAGAATAGTTCAGAAATAGGAGGCATCAGGAAAGGGGCAAATGCAAGGCAGCCTAAGATGAGTTTGGAGTGTATGTACATAAATGCATGTTGCGTGGTAAATAAGATTGGTGAGCTGCAGGCACAAGTCGCCACATGGGACTATGATATAGTGGCAATAATAGGCCTCAAAGGGAGGATGTGCTCTTACAAAGAACCGGCACAAACTCGATGGGCTGAATGGCCTCCTTCTGTGCTGTAACATCTATGATTCTAGTGAATATTCCTGGCTACAAGGTATTCAGGAAAGATAGGGAAGGAAAGAAAGGAAGGGGTGGTAGTATTGATCAAATAAACTATTACAGCACTGGAAAGGGATGATGTAGTTGAGGGGTCAAAGACAGAATCTGTTTGGTTAGAATTAAGGAACAATAGAGGAGCTATTACACCACTGGGTGTATACTATAGGCCACCAAATAGTGGGAAGGAGATGGAGGAGCAAATTTGCAGGCAAATTAAAGAAAGATGCAAGAACTATAGTGTAGTGATAATGGGGGACTTCAATTATCACAATATAGACTGGGATAGTAACATTGTAAAGGGCAAAGAGGGGAAGTAATTCCAGAAATGTATACAAGAGAACTTTCTTGAACAGTGGAAGGAAGCAGTGCTGGATCTAGTTCAGGGGAATGAAGTGGGGCAGGTGGAGCATGTTTCAGTGGGGGAGCGTTTGGGGAACAGTGATCATATTATCATTAGGTTTACAATAGTTATGGAAAAGGACAAGGACTAAGCAAATGTGAAAATACTTAACTGGAGGAGGGCCCATTTCAGTGAGTTAAAAAGGGATCTTGCCCAGGTGGATTTGAATCAAAAGTGGGTGGGCAAAACAGTAATTGAACAATGGGAGGTTTTCAAGGAGAAGATGGTTTGGGTACAGAGTAGACACATTCCTATGAAGGGGAAAGGAAGGGCATCCAAAGCTAGAGCTCCCTGGATGACAAAAGATATAGAGATTAAAATGAAACAGAAAAAAGAGGCTTACAACAAATGTAAGGTTCATAATATAGTAGAGAACTAGGCTGAATACAGAAAAGGAAATAAGAGGGGCAAAGAGAGAGTATGAGAATAGATTAGAGGCTAACATAAAAAAGGGAACCCAAAGGTCTATTATAAACATATAAATGGTAAATGGGTAGTCAAAAAGTGGGACCGATTAGAGACAAAAAAAGAGATCCTCTTGTGGAGGCAGAGGGCACGGCTGAGGCACTAAATGAATACTTCACATTGGTCTTCGCCAGAGAAGAGGATGCTGCCATTGTAGCAGTAAAAGAGGAGGTAGTAGCGATATTGGATAGGATAAAAATAAAGAGGAGATTGATAGCACTCAAAGTAGAAAAGTTACCCGGTCCAGATGGGAGGCATCCTAGGTTACTGAGGGAAGTAAGGGTTGAAATTGCAGAGACTCTGACCACAATCTTGCAATTCTCCTTAGATATGGGAGTGGTGCCAGGGGACTGGAGGATTGCAAACGTTACACCCCTGTTCAAAAATGGCAATTACAGGCCAGTCAGCGTAACGTCGGTGGTGAGGAAACTTTTAGAGGCAATAATCTGAACAAAATGAATTAGCACCTGGAAAAGTGTGGGCTAATAAATGGAAGTTAGCATAGATTTTTTAAAGGCAAATTGTGTTTAACTAACTTGATTGAGTTCTTTGATAAAGTGACAGAGAGGGTTGATGACTTTCAAAAGGCATTTGTAAAGTGCTACATAATAGACTTGTTAGCAAAATTAATGCCCATTGGATTAATGGTACAGTGACAGCGTGGATACAAAATTGGCTAAGAGACAGAAAGCAGAGAGTAGTGATGAAAGGTTGTTTTTCAGACTGGAGGGAAGTATACAGTGGTGTTCTCCAGGGGTCAGTATTGGGTCCAATGCCCTTTTTGAAACTCAGAAATGTAATAGACAATGTGGAGGATAGTAAAGACTTCAGGAGGACATAGACAGAGTGGAGAAATGGGCAGCCACGTGGCAGATAAAATTTAACGCAGAGAAGTTTGAAGTGATACATTTTGGTCGGAAGAATGAGGAGAGGCAATATAAACTAAATGATACAATTTTAAAGAGAGTGCAGGAACAGAGAGACCTGGGGGTGTATGTACACAAATCTTTGAAGATGGCAGCACAAGTTGAGAAGGCTGTTAAAAAAGCATATGGGATCCTGGGCTTTATTAACAGAGGCATAGAGTACAAAAATTTATACTAAACCTTTTCAAACACTGGTTAGGCTGCAGCTGGAGTATTGTGTCCAATTCTGGGCACCACACTTTAGGAAGGATGTCAAGGCCTTAGAGAGGGTGTAGAAGAGATTTCCTAGAATGGTACCAGGGATGAGGGACTTCAGTTATGTGGAGAGACTGGAGAATCTGGGGTTGTTCTCCTTAGAACAGAGAAGGATAAGGGGAGATTTGATAGAGGTGTTCAAAAATCATGAACGGTTTTGATAGAGTAAATAAGGAGAAACTGTTTCCAGTGGCAGAAGGGTCGGTAACCAGAGGACACAGATTTAAGGTGATCGGCAAAAGAGCCAGAGGCGACATGAGGAAACATTTTTTTTACGCAGCGAGTAATGATCTGGAATGCATTACCTGAAAGGGTGGTGGAAGCAGATTCAATAGTAACTTTCAAAATAGAATTGGATAAATACTTTGAAGGAAAACAATTGACAGAGCTATGGGGAAAGAGACTAATTGGATAGCTCTTTCAAAGAGGCTGCACAGGCACGATGGTCCGAATGTGCTGTACCTACTATGATACTATGATACAATGGTGAAGCAGCTGAAGATAGCTGGACCTGAAGAACTCTTGCAGCAATGTCCTGGGGCTGAGATGATTAGCCTCGAAAAACCACAACCCTTTGTCTTAGGTCTGAACCCAGCCACTGGAGTGTTTTCCCTGATCCACACTGACTTAAGTTTTACTAGGGATCTTTGGTTCCACCCTCGGTCAAATGCTGCCTCAATGTCAAGGGCAGTCATCTCTGGAATTTAGCTCTTTTGTCCATATTTGGATCAAGGCTGTAATGAGGTCGAGTGGCCCTGGTGGAACCCAAACTGAGCATCGGTGAGCAGGTTATTGGTGAGTAAGTGCCGCTTGATAGCACTGTCGACGACACCTTCCATCACTTTGATGATGATTGAAAGTAGGTTGATAAGGAGTTAACTGGTTGGTTGGATTTGTCCTGCTTTTTGTGGACGGGGCATACATGGGCAATTTTCCACATTATCGGGTAGATGCCGATGTTGTAGCTGTACTGGGACAGCTTGGCCAGAGTCACTGGTTAGGCTGCAGCACAGGTCTTCAGCACAGCTGGGATGTTGTCGGGACTCGCAGCCTTGGCTGTGTCCAGTGCGCTCAGCAATTTCTTGATATGACGGCATCTGTGATAATCCACGTGACACTTTTGGCTGAAGGTGGCTGCGAATGCTTCAGCCTTGTCTTTTGCACTCACGTGCTAGGCTCCATCATCATTGAGGGTGGAGATCTTCATGGAGTCTCCTCCACCCGTTAGTTGCTTAAATGTCCAACACCATTCGCGACTGGATGTAGCAGGACTGCAGAGCTTTGATCTGATCTATTGGTTGTGGGATCGCTTAACAGCATGCTTCCACTGTTTAGCCGTGTGTTGTAGCTTCACCAGGGGTTGGCCCCCTATTTTCAGGTACGCCTGGTGCTGCTCTTGGCATGCTCTTCTACACTCCTCATTGAACCAGGGCTGGTCAACTGGCTTGATATATATCACCAGCTTGTCTATATCCTCTTGATGTCTATCACTATCCTCCTCACTGTTCACTACACTTCCAAGTTTTGAGTCGTCTGCAAATTTTGAAATTGTGCCCTGTACATCCAAGTCCAAGTTATTAATATAAATATATATCAAGAAAAGCAGTGGTCATACTAGTCCTGGGGAACGCCAGGACACCTCCCTCCAGTCTGAAAAACAACCGTTCACCACTACTCTCTGCTTCCTGTTACTTTGTCAATTCTGTATCCATGCTGCTACTGCCCCCTTTATTCTATGGGCTTGAATCTTGATGACAAGCCTATTATGTGGCACGATATCAAACACCTTTTGAAAGTCCATATACACCACATCAACCACATTGCCCTCATCTACCCTCTCTGTTATCTCATCAGAAAACTCAATCAAGTTAGTTAAACACGATTTGCCTTTAGGGAAATCCAGCACGGAATTGTTTATTGATCCACACTTGTCCAAACGACTGCTAAATCTGTCCCGGATTATCGTTTCTAAAGGTTTCCCCACCACCGAGGTTAAACTGACCGGCCTGTAGTTGCTGGGTTTATCCTTACACCCTTTTTTGAACAAGGGTGTAACATTTGCAATTCTCCAGTCCTCTGGCACCACCCCCATATGTAAGGATCTTCGGAAGATTATGGCCAGTACCTCCGCAATTTCCACCCTTACTTCCCTCAGCATCCGAGGATGCATCCCATCCGGACTGGGTGACTTATCTACTTTAAATACAGCCAGCCTTTTTAGTAACTCCTCTTTATCATTTTTTAGCAGATGTTACTGTATCACACTGTGATTCCCTCATTTAAGGAGTTTGTTAGATGTTATTGTCACACAATAATTCTCTCACATTTACAGATTGTTAGATGTTATTGTACCACACTGTGATTCTCTCATTTAAATAGTTTGTTAGATATTACTGTAATACTGATTCTCTCATTTATAGTTTGTTAGATATTACTGTAATACTGATTCTCTCATTTATATTTTGTTAGATGTTACTGTTACACACTTTGATTCTCATTTAAACAGTGTGGTAGATGTTACTGTAACACTATTATTCTCTCGCATTTACAGTTTGTTAGATATTACTGAAACACTGTGATTCTCTCTTATTTAAACAGCTTGTTAGATGTCACTGTAAAACACTGCATTTCTCTTGGATTTAAACAGTATGTTAAATGTTACTGTAACACACTGGTTATCCCTCATTTGCAGTTTTTTTAGATGTTATTGGAACGCACTGATTCTCATTTATGGTTTGTTAGTTGTTACTGTTCCACACTCCTTTTCTCTCTCATTTGCAGTTTGCAGATATTACTGTAACACACAGTAATTCTCTCTATTTAAATGGCCAGTTGGATGTTATTGTAACACACGGTGATTCTGACTCATTTAAACAGTCTGTTAGATGTTACTGTAAAACAGTGCAATTCTTTGGCATTTACAGTCTTAGGTGTTACTGTAACACACTGTGATTTTGTCTCATTTAAAGAGTTTGTTTGATGTTGCTGTAACAGTGATTCTCTCACATTTCCAGTTTGTTAGATATCACTGTCACACAGAGTGATTCTCTTGCATTTTGTTTTAGATGTTACTGTAATACAATGATTCTCTCCCATTTTAACAGTTTGTTAGATGTCACTGAAAAATACTGCAATTCTCTCTCATTTCAACAGTGCGTTAGATATCACTGTATCACACTGTGATTCCCTCATTTAAAGAGTTTGTTAGATGTTACTGTAACACAGTGATTCTCTTGCATTTACAGTTTGTTAAATGTTACATCAGAACATGAGAAATAGGAGAAATAGCAAGAGTAGGCCATACGGCCGCTCGAGCCTGCTCCACCATTCAATAAGATCATGGCTCATCTTCGACCTCAACTCCACTTCCCCGCCCGATCCCCATATCCCTTGATTCCCAAAATTCCCAAAAATCTATTGATCTCAGTCTTGAATATACTTGACGACTGAGCATCCACAGCCCTCTGGGGTAAAGAATTCCAAAGATTCACAACCCTTTAAGTGAAGAAATTCCTCCTCATCTCAGTCCTAAATGCCCGACCCCTGATCCTGAGACTATGCCCCCTATTTCTAGACTCTCCAGCCAGGGGAAACAGCCTCTCAGCATCTACCATGTCAATGCCTCTCAGAATCTTATATGTTTCAATGAGATCACCTCTCATTCTTCTAAACTCCAGGGAGTACAGGCCCATTCTACTCAACCTCTCCTCATAGAACAACCCTCTCATCCCAGGAATCAATCTAGTGAACCTTCGTTGCACCCCCTCTAAGGAAAATATATCCTTCCTTGGGTAAGGAGACTAAAACCGTACACAGTACTCCAGGTATGGTCTCACCAAAGCCTTGTACAATTGCAGCAAGACTTGTACTCCAACCCCCTTGCAATAAAGGCCAACATACCATTTGCCTTCCTAATTGCTTACTGTACCTGCATGTTAACTTTCTGTGTTTCGTGCACTAGGACACCCAAGTCTCTCTAGTCTCCAACATTTAATAGTTTCTCACCATTTAAAAAATATTTTGTTTTTCTATTCTTCCTACCAAAGTGAATGATCTCATATTTCCGCACATTATACTCCATCTGCCACCTTCTTGCCTACTCACTTAACCTGTCTAAATCCCTTTGCAGACTCTTTGTGTCCTCCTCACAGCTTACTTTCTCACCTAGTTTTGTATCGTCAGCAAACTTGGATACATTACATGACAGTTACTGTAACACACTGATTCTGTCTCATTTATCGTGTGTTAGATGTTACTGTAACACACTGTGATTCTCTCTCATTTACGCTGATAGATGTTACTGTACCACACTGGTTCTCTCGCATTTACAGTTTTAGATGTTACTGTAACACAGTGATTCTCTCTATTTCAATGGTGTGTTAATTTTTACTGTATCACACTGTGATTCCCACATTTAAAGAGTTTGTTAGATGTAACTGTAAAACACTGCAATTCTCTTATTTAAACAATGTTAGATGTTAATGTAACAAACTGATTCTCTCTCATTCAGCAGTGTGTTAGATGTTACTGTATCACACTGTGATTCCCTCATTTAAAGAGTTTGTTAGATGTTACTGTATCACACCGATTCTCTCGCATTTACAGTTTGTTAGATGTTATTGCAACACTGTGATGCTCTCATTTAAACAGTTTGTTGGAAGCTACAGTAGCACACTTTATGATTCTCTCTCATGTAAACACTGTTAGATGTCAGTGTAAAACACTGCAATTCTCTCATTTAAACACTGTGTTAGATATTACTGTAACACACTGTGATTTCTTCACTTAAAGAGTTTGTTAGATGTTACTATAGCAGACTGTGAGCTACTGTTACTGCAACATACTGCGATTCTCTCATTTAAACAATGTGTTAGATGTTACTATATTACACTGTGATTCCCTCATTTAAAGAGTTTGTTAGATGTTACTGTATCACACTCTGATTTTCCCTCATTTACAGTTTGTTAGATGTTACCATAACACACTGATTCTCTTGCATTTACAGTGTGCTAAATATTATTGTATCACACTGTGATTCTCTCTCATGTAAACATTTTGTTAGATGTTACTGTAAAACACCCCAATTCTCTCATTTAAACAGTGTGTCATGTTATTGTAACAGTGATTCTCACATTTACAGTGAGATGTTATTGTAACACTGTGATTCTCTCTCATTTAAACAGTTTGTTGGATGTCATTGTAACACACTTTGTGATTCTCTTGCATGTAAACAGTTTGTTAGATGTTATTGTAGCACACTGTGATTTTCTCTCCTTTAAACAGTGTGTTAGATGTCACTGTATCACACTGAGATTCCCTCATTTAAAGAGATTGTTAGATGTTACTGTATTACACTGTGATTCTCTCTCATTTAAACAGTTTGTTGGATGTTATTGTATCACACTGTGATTCCCTCATTTAAAGAGGGTTAGATGTTACTATAACACACTGGTTCTCTTGCATTTACAGTCTGTTCGATGTTATTGTATCACACTGTGATTCTTCCTCATGAAAATATTTTATTAGATGTTACTGTAACACTCTGCAATTCTCTCAATTAAACAAGTGTGTTAGATGTTGCTGTAACAATGATTCTCCTGCATTTACAGTTTTAGATGTTATTGTAACACAGTGTGATTCCCGTTCATTTAAAGAGTTTGTTAGACGTTACTGTAAAACACTGCAATTCTCTCCCATTTAAACAGTTTTTTAGATGTTACTGTAACACACTGAGATTCTCTCATTTAAACAAGTGTGTTAGATGTTACTGTAACACACCGTGATTCCAACATTTTAAGAGTTTGTTACATGTTGCTGTAACACACTATGAAACACTCGTATTTACAGTTTATTAGATGTCACTGTACCACACTGTGATTGTCTCATTTAAAGAGTTTGTTAGAGGTTACTGAAAAACACTGCCATTCTCCCGCATTTACAGCTTTAGATGTATTGTAATACATTGTGATTTCCCGCTCATTTAAACAGTTTGTTAGATGTTACTGTAAAATACTGCAATTCTCTCCCATTTAAAGAGTTTATTAGATGCTACTGTAAAATACTGCAATTCTCTCCCATTTAAAGAGTTTATTAGATGCTACTGTAAAATACTGCAATTCTCTCCCATTTAAACAGTTTGTTAGATGTTACTGTAAAATACTGCCATTCTCTCCCATTTAAAGAGTTTATTAGATGTTACTGTAAAATACTGCAATTCTCTCCCATTTAAAGAGTTTATTAGATGCTACTGTAACACGCTGATTCTCTCATTTAATCATTTTGTTAGATGTTACTGTAACACTGGGATTCTCTCTCATTGACAGTTTATTAGACGGTACTGTCACACTGTGATTCTCTCATTTAAACAGCTGTTAGATGTTACTATAACACAGTGATTCTCTCTCATTTAAACATTTTGTTAGATGTTACTGTAAACACTGCAATTCTCACATTTGAACAATGTGTTAGATGTTATTGTAGCACACTGTGTCTCCCTCATTTAAAGAGTTTGTTAGATGTTACTATAAAACACTGATTCTCTCGCATTTACTGTTTGTTAGATATTATTGTAACACTGTGATTCTCTCTCACTTGAACAGTTTGTTGGGTGCTACTTTAACACACTTTCTGATTCTCATTTAAACAGTTTGTTAGATGTTACTGTATCACACTGTGATTCTCTCTCAAACATTTTGTTAGATGTTACTGTAAAATACTGCAATTCTTTCATTTAAGCAGTGTGTTAGATGTTATTGTAACAAACTGTGATTCTCTCATTTAAACAAGTGTATGACATGTTACTGTAACATCCGACAGGCCAGTCAGTCTAACCTCGGTGGTGGGCAAATTATTGGAATCAATTCTGAGGGACAGGATAAACTGTCACTTAGAAAGGCACGGAGTAATCAAGGACAATCAGCATGGATTTGTTAAGGAAAGGTCGTGTCTGAATAACTTGATTGAATTTTTTGAGGAGGTAACAAGGAGGGTAGATGTGGGTAGTGCATTTGATGTAGTGTACATGGAATTTAGCAAGGCTTTTGACAAGGTCCCACATGGGAGACTGGTCAAGAAAGTACAGGCCCATGGGATCCAAGGGAAAGTGGCAAGTTGGATCCAAAATTGGTTCAGTGGCAGGAAGCAAAGGGTACTTTTGTGACTGGAAGGATGTTTCCAGTGGAGTTCTGCAGGGCTCAGTACTAGGTCACTTGCTCTTTGTGGTATATATTAATGATTTGGACTTAAATGTAGGGGGCATGATTAAGAAGTTTGCAGATGATACTAAAATTGGCTCTGTGGTTGCTAGTGAGAAGAAAAGCTGTAGACTGCAGGAAGGTATCACTGGACTGCTCAGGTGGACAGAAAAATGGCAAATGGAATTCAATCCGGAGAAGTATGTGGTAATGCCTTTGTGGAGGGGAAACAAGGCAAAGGGAGTACACAAAAAATGGAAAGATACTGAGAGGTGTAGAGTAACAAAGGGACCTTGGAGTTCGTGTCCACAGATCCCTGAAGGTAGCAGGACAGGTAGATGAGGTGGTTAAGAAGGCATATGGAATACTTTCCTTTCTTAGCCGAGGCATAGAATATAAGAGCAGGGAGGTTATGCTGGAACTGTATAAAACACTAGTTAGTCCACAGCTTGAGTACTGTGTACAGTTCTAGTCACCACATTACAGGAAAGATGTGATTGCGCTAGAGAGGGAACAGAGGAGATTTACGAGGATGTTGCCAGGACTGGAGAATTTTAGCTATGAGGAAAGATTGAATAGGCTGGGGTTATTTTCCTCCAACAGAGGATGCTCGGGGGTGATTTAATTGAGGTGTATAAAATTATGAGGGGCCTAGACAGAGTGGATAGGAAGGACCTATTTCCCTTAGCAGAGAGGTGAATAACCAGGGGGCATAGATTTAAAGTGATTGGTAGAAGGATTAGAGGGGATCTGAGGAAATTTTTTTTCACCCAGACTGGAGGGAAGTCTACAGAGGTGTTCCTCAGGGGTCAGTATTAGGACCACTGCTCTTTTTGATATATATAAATGACCTGGACTTGGGTATACAGGGTATAATTTCAAAGTTTGCAGATGACACGAAACTGCACCCCCTTTAAAATTGTACCATTTAGTTTATATTGCCTCTGCTCATTCTTCCTAGCAAAATGCATCACTTCACACTTCTCTGCGTTAAATTTCATCTGCCATGTGCCTGCCCATTTCACCAGTCTGCCTATGTTCTCCTGAAATCTGTTACTATCCTTCACATTGTTTACTACATTTCCAAGTTTCATGCCATCTGCAAACTTTTTACTCAAATCCAGGTCATTAATATGTATCAAAACGAGCAGTGTCCTAATACTGACCCCTGGGGGACACCACTGAATACTTCCCTCCAGTCTGAAAAACAACCGTTCACCACTACTCTCTGCTTTCTGTCCCTTAGCCAATTCTGTATCCACGCTGCCACTGTCCCTTTAATCCCCTGGGCTTTAAATTTGTTTGATTGAGTTCTTTGATGAAGTAATGGAGAGGGTTGATGAAGATAGTGTGGTTGATGTTGTGTATATGCACTTTCAAAAGGTGTTTGATAAAGTGCCACATAATAGACTGTGAAGCCAATGGGATTAAAAGGGTAGTGGCAGCATGGATATGAAATTTGCAAAGAGTCAGAAAGCAGAGAGAAGTGGTGAACAGTAGTTTTTCAGATTGGAGGGGAGTATTCAGTGGTGTCCCCCAGGGGTCTTAGATATTAGGACCACTAGACTTTTTGACATATATTAATGACCTGGACTTGAGTACAGGGGGCATAATTTCAAAATTTGCAGCTGACACAAAGCTTGGAAATGTAGCAAACAGTGAGGAGGATAGTAGCAGACTTCAGGAGGTCATAGACAGACTGGTGATTTGGGCAGACACATGACAGTTGCGATTTAATGCAGAGAAGTATGAAGTGTTGCATATTGGTAGGAAGAATAAGGAGAAACAATATAAACTAAATAGTACAATTTTAAAGGGGGTTCAGGAACAGAGAGACCAAGAGGTTCACATAAACAAATCTTTGAAGGTGGCAGGATAAGTTGATAAGGCTGTTAAAAAGGCATACAGGGTCTTTGGCTTTATAAATACTGGCATAGAGTATAAAAGTAAGGAAGTTATGCCAGACCATTATAAATCACTGGTTAGATCTCAGCTCGATTATGGTGCCCAATTGTGGGCACCACACTTTAGGAAGGATGTCAAGGCTTTGGAGAGGATTCAGAGGAGATTTACCAGAAGATATCAGGGATGAGGGACTTCAGTTATACGGAGAGACTAGAGAAGTTGGGATTGTTCTCTTCAGAGCAGAGAGGTTAAGGGGAGATTTAACAGAGGTGTTTAACATTATGAGGGGTTTTGATAGAGTAAATAAGGAGAAACAGTTTCCACTGGCAGAAGGATCATTAACCAGAGGACACAGATTTAAGATAATTGGCAAAAGAACCAAGGGGGAGATGAGGAGAATTTTTTTTAGCAGTGAGTTATGATGATCTAGAATGCACTGCTTGTAAGGATGGGAGCAGATTTAATAGTAACTTTCAAAAGGGAATTAGATATATACTAGAAGGGAAAAAATTTTGCAGTCTGTCAAAGAGCCGGCACAAGCACTATGGGCCGAATGGCCCCGCTATGCTGTAACATTCTGTGGGGGCTAAATTGGACCGCGTAGTGCCCATTGCCTAGGCACTACGCAGACCCCTAAATTCCGAAAATGGCATCCGGAATGCGCGCATACACTTTCTGGCGTGACGTGCGCAGGATGCCATCTTGGTAAAGGTGGCTGCGCACACACACCTAACGAACTCCGGCAGCATATAACGTAGGAGGGATATATGGTGGATCAGTGTGCAACGCTGATTTAAAGGGACAGATGCGATTTTGGAATTTCATGCTCCAGCCAACCAGTCTATTTCCTCCTGAAGTCTGCTACTATCCTCCTCACTCTTAACCTCGCACAGCTGAGCAGGTCTTAAACAGCATGGACAACCCCCCCGACCAGCGCTATGTAAAGGGATCATGCAGGAGTTACAGGTTAGTTGCTGGATTATTGCTTCCGGCTTCTGGCACCTGTTTTTGGAGGTCTCCTATACTTGAATACCTGGTCTAGGGGACATAGCCTAAAAATTAGAGCCAGGACTTGCAGGTGTGAAGTTTGAAAACGTAAAGGGTGGTAGAAGTTTGGAACGCTCTTCTGCAAACGGCAGTTGATGCTAGTTCAATTGTTAATTTTAAATCTGAGATTGATAGATTTTTGTTAACCAAAGGTATTAAGGGATATGGGGTTAAGGCGGGTATATGGAGTTAGGTCACAGATCAACCATGATCTCATTGAATGGTGGAACAGGCTCGAGGGGCTAAATGGCCTACTCCTGTTCCTATTTTCCTATGTTCCAACAATAAAGTTTCAACACTCTGCAGGGAGTGGGCTGGCTGGCTGACAGGCAACAGCAAGGGCACTGGTGGAGTGGCAGGGATGGGACAGGAATGCTGTCATCCTGAGAGAGGACAGCAGGTTCATGTTCCATGGAGCCACTGCCACTTGCTGCCTCCTGTTATGCACCACATTTTCCTGCAAGAATGAGGAAACTGTGTCAGTGAGTGTCCTACAAGATGTTTGGGTGATGTGGCTGTCATGGTTGAATAGCTACCAGTGTGTGTGGCCTTTGAGTTGTGGGTGTGCAGCTTGTAACAGTGGTAATGTGTGAGGGTGAGAGGAAGCATCTGATTGGAAGAGTTGAGTACTGATTGAGTTTATTGGTATGTGGGTGATGGGGGGTGCAGTACGCGGTGCAGTTGGTAGGAGACGCCACTTGACAGTTGACCTCACTCACCTTGACCACTCGTGTCAAAGCATTGAATGTCTTCCTGCACTGCATCCATGTTCATGGTGTATGCGCCTGACATTGACCTCATCCACTACTGCCTCAAGAGCATATGTCTGGAGGGCCTCTTGCATTTCCACCTCTCCCCCCTCCCCCCACTGTGGATATAGGATGTCCCTGCTTCTCTCCACCTCTTGCACCAAGGTCTCTAGTGCATCAGCAGAGAACCTTGGTGCACACTCTCTCACAGGCCTGGTCCCAACTCAGATCAGCAGATTGGTGAAGTCTGGCGTGCAGATTGGAGAATGTGGGATTTAGTAGTGCGCAACTTTTATTCAATGTTTTAAAATAACTCCTCTGTAAACATAAGGACGGGACCTGCATCTGCGTTTTACATGTGTGATCTCTGATCTCCGTTCAGACTCCGTATGGACCCGTATCTTATATTTTGCAAATATCAAACTTACACAAACGTTGAGCAGCCCAGTTGTTGCTCATTAAAAATTCCAGAGTTCCCATCATCACCATGCTTCACTATATTGCAGCACAGATTCACGTCACCATTGACTTCCACTTCCTGCAGCCACAATGCACCTGCCCTTTAAGAGGAGCAGGCAGCCTTTAAGTGGTGCGAGCCATTTGCAATACCTGGGCCCCCTGCTGGTGAGCAGCCACTCTTCAGCGCAGGTAGGGCTGGCTGCACACAGCAATCATAGAAATTACCAGGCAGCTTGAATGTTACGTGCTGCCTGCATCCCAATGACTGGGCGCGGGTTAATCACGCACCGTGACCCCCGCGTCCGGTTTCAGAGGTTATCCAATATAACCTCTATGATTCTATAAGCACTGTTGGTTTGGTGGTAGGAGACAGAGAGTAAGGATAATGGGGATGTACTCAAATTGGCAGGATGTGACTTGTGCTGTCCCCCAGGGATCTGTACTGGGGCCTCAACTTTTCAATATATTTTTAAATGGCTTAGATGAAGGAATAGAGAGCTGGATATCCAAGTTTGCTGATGACACTAAGTTAGGTGGTACAGTAAATAGTGTAGATGGGAGCAGAAAGTTGCAATGGGGCATTGATAGATTAAATGAGTGGGCAAAACTGTGGCCCATCGAGTTCAATGTGGGGAAATGTGAGGTCACCAACTTGGGACCTAAGAAAGATCGATCAGAGTATTTTCTAAATGGTGAGAAGCTAGGAACTGTGGAGAAGCAGAGAGATTTAGGGGTACATGCACAGAAATCACTAAAACCTAGCGGACAGGTACAAGAAATAATTAAAAAGGCTAATGGAATGTTGACCTTTATCTCAAGGGGGCTGGAATACAAAGGGTGGAAGTTATGTTACAGTTATATAAAGCTCTGGTTAGACCCCATTTAGAATATGGTGTTCAGTTCTGGGCACCGCACCTGAGGAAGGGGATGCAGTGCAGATTCACCAGAATGATACTGCGACTGAAAGGGTTAAATTATGAGGACAGGTTTTTTTTTTATTCGTTCACGGGATGTGGGCGTCGCTGGCGAGGCCAGCATTTATTGCCCATCCCTAATTGCCCTTGAGAAGGTGGTGGTGAGCCGCCTTCTTGAACCGCTGCAGTCCGTGTGGTGACGGTTCTCCCACAGTGCTGTTAGGAAGGGAGTTCCAGGATTTTGACCCAGCGACAATGAAGGAACGGCGATATATTTCCAAGTCGGGATGGTGTGTGACTTGGAGGGGAACGTGCCGGTGGTGTTGTTCCCATGCGCCTGCTGCTCTTGTCCTTCTAGGTGGTAGAGGTCGCGGGTTTGGGAGGTGCTGTCGAAGAAGCCTTGGCAAGTTGCTGCAGTGCATCCTGTGGATGGTGCACACTGCAGCCACAGTGCGCCGGTGGTGAAGGGAGTGAATGTTTAGGGTGGTGGATGGGGTGCCAATCAAGCGGGCTGCTTTATCTTGGATGGTGTCGAGCTTCTTGAGTGTTGTTGGAGCTGCACTCACCCAGGCAAGTGGAGAGTATTCCATCACACTCCTGACTTGTGCCTTGTAGATGGTGGAAAGGCTTTGGGGAGTCAGGAGGTGAGTCACTCGCCGCAGAATACCCAGCCTCTGACCTGCTCTCGTAGCCACAGTATTTATATGGCTGGTCCAGTTAAGTTTCTGGTCAATGGTGACCCCCAGGATGTTGATGGTAGGGGATTCGGCGATGGTAATGCCGTTGAATGTCAAGGGGAGGTGGTTAGACTCTCTCTTGTTGGAGATGGTCATTGCCTGGCACTTATCTGGCGCGAATGTTACTTGCCACTTATCAGCCCAAGCCTGGATGTTGTCCAGGTCTTGCTGCATGCAGGCTCGGACTGCTTCATTATCTGAGGGGTTGCGAATGGAACTGAACACTGTGCAGTCATCAGCGAACATCCCCATTTCTGACCTTATGATGGAGGGAAGGTCATTGATGAAGCAGCTGAAGATGGTTGGGCCTAGGACACTGCCCTGAGGAACTCCTGCAGCAATGCCCTGGGGCTGAGATGATTGGCCTCCAACAACCACTACCATCTTCCTTTGTGCTAGGTATGACTCCAGCCACTGGAGAGTTTTCCCCCTGATTCCCATTGACTTCAATTTTACTAGGGCTCCTTGGTGCCACACTCGGTCAAATGCTGCCTTGATGTCAAGGGCAGTCACTCTCACCTCACCTCTGGAATTCACCTCTTTTGTCCATGTTTGGACCAAGGCTGTAATGAGGTCTGGAGCCGAGTGGTCCTGGCGGAACCCAAACTGAGCATCGGTGAGCAGGTTATTAGTGAGTAAGTGCCGCTTGATAGCACTGTCGACGACACCTTCCATCACTTTGCTGATGATGGAGAGTAGACTGATGGGGCGGTAATTGGCCGGATTGGATTTGTCCTGCTTTTTGTGGACAGGACATACCTGGGCAATTTTCCACATTGTCGGGTAGATGCCAGTGTTGTAGCTGTACTGGAACAGCTTGGCTAGAGGCGCAGCTCGTTCTGGAGCACAAGACTTCAGCACTACAGCTGGGATGTTGTCGGGGCCCATAGCCTTTGCTGTATCCAGTGCACTCAGCCGTTTCTTGATATCACGTGGAGTGAATCGAATTGGCCGAAGACTGGCTTCCGTGATGGTGGGGATATCGGGAGGAGGCTGAGATGGATCATCCACCCATATTCTCTTCAGTATAGAAGATTACGGGGTGATCTAATTGAGGTGTTGAAGATGATTATAGGCATTGATAGGATAGATGGAGAGAAACTATTACCTCTGGTGGGGGAGTCCAAAACAAGGGGACAGAAGCTTAAAATTAGAGCTCGGCCGTTTAGGGGTGATGTCAGGAAGCACTTCTTCACACAAAGGGGAGTGGAAATCTGGAACTCTCTCCCCCAAAAAGCTGTTGAGGCTGGGGGTCAATTGAAAATTTCAAAACTGAGATTGATGGATTTGTGTTAGGCAAGGATATTAAGGGTTACGGAACCAAGGTGGGTAGATGGAGTTAAGAAAGAGATCAGACACAATCTAATTGAATGGTGGAACAGGCTCGAGGGGCTGAATGGCCTACTCCTGTTCCTATAGCACTGCCCTTGGTGGAGTATTTTATAACACATATGATTTGCATTCAAAGCTTGTTTTACAGTTGGTTAAGTACACATTACATTGTCAGAACTCAGCAAGTTAATATGCTTTGTATGTCTAGAGTTCTACCATTATATTCAACCAAACAAACAGTTGTCCTCACATTTTCTTTCATGTATTGTCGCAATCATCAGGCAGGAACTAGTAGATCAGCGCTGAAGGGCTCGTCTCACTGTGTGTCCCTCAGTACCAATAATTTCAATCAAACAGCGCGCTTTCCAGCAAGAGTGGGCAAAATCAGTGAGAGCTGGGAGAAATACTCCCACAGGAGCAGAAAATCTGGCAAGATAACATCAGAAAAAACACTCGCCCACTGCACCGAAGGCACCTAAGAAACACTCCAGTTACAACAATATATTACGACTGTAAGCAAAGGGCGATTTGTTTACTATAAGTTGGCACTTGCAAACCGTTATGGTACCGCCAGAGTTGGTGGCAATTATCTCCCAAACTGACACTTTTTACCCAGAACTTTGCAGTGATGAGGAACATGTTGATGGCGAGCTCGAAGAAAGTGTCGTTCATTCCTAAAATTCTACTCGGCAATGGTTTTAACGAGGCGATGACTGCATTACGAATGTAACATTTAAAAACGGTTAGCACAGAGCTCGGAAATAAGCCACAAGCTGATTCGGAACACTCCAAACTATTTACACACGTGCAAATCCAACACAGACTTTTATATCTGGAGCAATATGGTTTTAATGAAAACAGCTCTTGCTGCAATTTAGTAAAGACTGCACATCGAGAAGATAAAAAAAACACATAGCAAAAGGCACCGAGATCTTAGTACACCGTTAAATTAATTTGCAACATCTTAAACAAACATACATCTCCTCTCCGGCTTCACTAACATAGTTAGTTAGATGGACATTTAACAATAATGTTGCTTTTTTTAATGGAATTCATTAAGTTTTAATGTTTATATATACCATAGCAATAAACCATCTAATGAAACTCACCTTTTAAAATATTTTCATGGAACATCAATCTAGTTCGATAGTAACGATATTGGATAGGATAAAAATAGATAAAGAGGAGGTACTTAAGAGATTGGCCGTACTCAAAGTAGAAATGTCACCCAGTCCAGATGAGATGCATCCGAGGTAAATTGCAAAGATTCTGGCCACAATCTTCCAAACCTCCTTAGATATGGGGGCGGTGCCAGAGGACTGGAGGTTTGCAAATGTTATACCCCTGTTCAAAAAAGGGGAGAGGGATAAACCCGACCATTATAGGCCAGTCAGCCTGATGTTGGTGGTGGGGAAACTTTTAGAGACAATAATCTGGGGCAAAATTAATTGGCATTTGGAAAAGTATGGGCTAATAAATGAAAGTCAGCATGGATTTGTTAGAGGAAAATTGTGTTTGACTAACTTGATTGAGTTCTTTGATGAAGTAACAGAGAGGGTTGATGAATGTAATGCAGTTGCTGTTGTGAATATTGACTTTCTAAAGGCATTTGATAAAGTATCACATAATAGACTTGTAAGCAAAATTGAAGCCACGGGATTAAAGGGACAGTGGCATTGTGGATACAAAATAAGGGACAGAAAGCAGAGAGTAGTGGTGAATGGTTATTTTTCAGATTGGAGGGAAGCATACAGTGGTGTTCCTCAGGGGTCAATATTAGGACCACTGCACTTTTTAATATACATTAATGACCCGGACTTGGGTATAATTTCAAAGTTTGCAGATGACACGAAACTCAGAAATGTAGTAAACAATGTGAAGGATAGTAACGTACTTCAGGCAGTTGAAATTTAATGCAGAAAAGTGTGAAGTGATGCATTTTGGTAGGAAGAATGAGGAAAGGCAAAATAGAATCATAGAAAGTTACAGCACAGAAGGAGGCCATTAGGCTCATTGTGTCCATGCCGGCTGAAAAAGAGCTATCCTGCCTAATCCCACTTTCCAGCACTTGCTCCGTAGTCCTGTAGGTTACGGCACTTCAAAAGCTCATCCATGTACTTTTTAAATGAGTTGAGGGTTTCTGCCTCTACCACCCTTTCAGGCAGAGGGTTCTAGACCCCCACCACCCTCTGGGTGAAAAAAATTCTCCTCCGCTCCCCTCTAATCCTTCTACCAATTACTTTAAATCTATGCCCCCTGGTCTCTGACCCATCTGCTAAGGGAAATATGTCCTCCCTATCCACCCTATTTAGTCCTGTAATAATTTTATATGTCTGAATTAAAGCTTCCCGTGGCCTCCTTTCTCCAAAGGAAACAACCCCAGCCTATCCAATATTTTCTCATAGCTAAAATTCTCCAGCCCTGGCAACATCCTCGTAAATGTCCTCTGTACTCTCTCTAGTGCAATCACATTTTTCCTGTAATGTGGTGACCAGAATTGTACACAGTTCTCACGCTGAGGCCTAACCAATGTTTTATACAGTTCTAGAATAACCTCCCTGCTCTTACATTCTATGCCTTGGCTAATAAAGGAACGTATCCTGTATGCGTTTTTAATCACCTTATCTACCTGTCCTGCTACCTTCAGGGATCTGTGGACATGCACTCCAAGGCCCCTTTGTTCCTCTACACCTCTCAGTATCCTCCCATTTATTGTGTACTCCCTTGCCTTGTTTGCCCTCCCCAAATGCACTACCTCACACTTTTCTGGATTGAATTCCATTTGCCACTTTTCTGCCCACCTGACCAGTCCATTGATATTTTCCTGCAGTCTACAGCTTTCCTCCTCACTATCAACCACACGGCCAATTTTTGTATCATCTACAAATTTCTTGATCAAGCCCCCCATATTCAAGTCCAAATTATTAATAAAAACCACAAAAAGCAAGGGACCTATTACTGAGCCTCGCGGAACCCCACTGAGCCAATTTTGGATCCAACTTGCCACTTTCCCTTAGAACCCATGGACTTTTACTTTTTTGACCAGTCTGCCATGTGGGACCTTGTCAAAAGCTTTGCTAAAATCCATGTAGACAACATCAAATGCATTATCCTCATCAACCCTCCTTGTTACCTCCTCAAAAAATTCAATCAAGTTAGTCAGACACGACCTTCCCTTAACAAATCCATGCTGACTGTCCTTGATTAATCCGTGCCTTTCTAAATGACGATTTATGCTGGCCCTCAGAATTGATTCCAATAATTTGCCCACCACCGAGGTTAGACTGACTGGCCTGTAATTGCTCGGTTTATAGGCCTTCATGCAGCAGTGATATTGTGGCGGGATGCATAAACACAGAGATTAGAGAAACTTGTTGCAAAAATGGAATAGAATTAATGGAAGACTTTAATTTTCACATAGACTGGGAGAAGCAGAACAGCTCGAATCCCAAAGACAGTGAATTTCTTGAGTATATTCAGTAGTTTTCTCTTCTTGAATCAACAACAGAACAGGCCCTCTTAGATTTAATAATGAGTAATGAGCCTGAATTAGTCAATAATCTAACAGTAAGGGAACACCTAGCTAACAGTGACCATAATATGACAGAATTCGATATTGGGTTTGAGAAGGAGAAGGGTGAGTCACAAACCATGTTTTAAATTTAAGTAAGGCTGATTTTGGAGGGATGAGGCAGAAATTGACCACAATAGACTGGGCAGAACTATTAATTGATAAATCTACCGATGAACAGTGGGAGGTGTTCAAAAAAGTATTGGGTAGAATACAAGACCTGTATATACCCCTAAAGGGCAAGAACTCTACTTGTGTAATTAAACAACATTAATCAGCAAGAGAAGCGAAAGACAGTACAAAACTAAAAACAAGGGCTTATACGAAGGCAAAGAACAGCAGTGATCTCGCGGACTGGGAGAGATATAAAGAACAGTTAAGGGATACAAAGAAAGTGGTAGGAACTGCAAAAAGGGAACATGAGAAAAAGCTTTCGAGGGATATCAAGGACAACATTAAAGAGTTTCACGAATATATTAAGAGAAAAAGGGTGGCTAAGAGTAATGTGGGCCCCTTAATAATAGGCGCAGATGATATTGTAATTGGAAATCAGGAAATGGCAGACTTACTGAACAGCTACTTTATATGGGTCTTCACAATAGAGGATGAGGATAATATAGAAAAGATACAAGGAAAACAAAAAATAAATCAAGGGCAGGAACTAACTAGATTCAATATAAGTAAAGCATGGTGATGGAGAAACTAATGTTATTGAAGATAGACAAATTTCCAGGACCCGATGGTTTCCACCCCAGGGTATTACATCGGGTTACATCAAAACTACAGCACAGGCCATTCAGCCCAACTGGTCTATGCCGGCGTTTATGCTCCACACGAACATCCTCCCCACTTCATCTAACCCTATCAGGACATCCTTTGATTCCTTTCTCCCTCATGTGCTTATCTAGCTTCCCGTTAAATGCATCTATGCTATTTGCCTCAGCTACTCCTTGTGGTAGCGAGTTCCACATTCTTACCACTCTTTGGCTATAGAAGTTTCTCCTGAATTCCCTATTGGATTTATTAGCGACTATTTTATATTTATGACCTCTAGTTTTGGACCCCCCCCAACAAGTGGAAACATTTTCTCCATGTCTACCCTATCATTATCTTAAAGACCTCTATCAGGTCACCCCTCGGCCTTCTCTTTTCTAGAGAGAAAAGCCCCAGCCTGTTCAGCCTTTCCTGATAAGGATATCAGTTCTGATATCATCCTTGTGAATCTTTTTTGCATCCTCTCCAATGCCTCTATATCATTTTTATAATATGGAAACCAGAACTGTGCACAGTACTCCAAGTGTGGTTTAACCAAGGTTCTATACAAGTTTAACATAACTTCTTTGCTTTTCAATTCTATCCCTCTAGAAATGAACCCTAATGCTTGATTGCCTTTTTTATGGCCTTATTAACTTGTGTCGCTACTTTCAGTGATTTGTGTGTATCTGTACCCCCAGATCCCTTTGTTCCTCTATCCTGTTTAGACTCTTATTACCCAAGCAGTATGTGGCCTCCTTATTCTTCCTACCAAAATTCACCACCTCACACTTTTCTATATTGAAATTCATTTGCCAATTACATGCCTAGACTGCAAGTTTATTAATGTCCTCTTGTATTTTGACACATTCTTCCTTTGTATTAACTACACCCCGCAATTCGGTCTCATCCACAAAGTTTGAAATTGTACTAAAAGAAGTAGGTGAAGAAATTGTAGATGCGTTAGTCACGATATTCCAAAACTCTCTTGATTCAGGAATTGTCCCCTTGGGTTGGAAAATTGCCAATGTCACTCCATTATTTAGGAAGGATAAGAGAGATAAACTAGGAAATTATAGGCCTATTAGTCTAATGTTAGTTGTGGGGCAGTTACTAGAATCTGTTACTAGGGACAGAGTGACTGAGCATTTGGACAGATATGAGCTGATGAGAGAGAGCGAGCATGGATTTGTAAAGGGTAAGTCATGTCTAATGAACCTAGTTGAATTTTTTGAGGAAGTAACAAACGTGGTAGATACGGGAGTGTCTATGGATGTTATTTATATGGACGTCCAGAAGGCATTCGATAAGGTTCCACATAAGAGACTGTTAAAAAAATGAGAGCATATGGAATTGGAGGCAACCTATTGGCTTGGATAGGGAATTGGTTAGGAGGTAGGAGACAGAGAGTAGGGATTATGGGTACGTACTCAAATTGGCAGGATGTGACTAGTGCTGTGTCCCAGGGATCTGTACTGGGGCCAAAGCTTTTCACTATATTTATAAATGACGTGGATGAAGGAATAGAGAACCATATATCTAAGTTTGCTGATGACACTAAGTTAGGTGGCACAGTAAATAGTGTAAATGGGAGCAAAGAGTTGCAACGGGACATTGATAGATTAAGTGGGTGGGCAAAACTGTGGCAGATGGAGTTCAATGTGGGAAAGTGTGAGGTCATCCACTTTGGACCGAAGAAAGATAGATCAGAGTATTTTATAAATGGTGGGAAGTTAGGAATTGTGGATGAGCAGAGAAATTTAGGGGTCCAAGTACAGAAATCAATAAAAACTGTGAAAAGACAGGTACAAAAAATAATTAAATCGGCTAAATGAATGTTGGCCTTTATTTCGTAAGGGCTAGAATACAAAGGGGTGGAAGTTTTGTTACAGCTGTACAGAGCTCTGTTAGACCCCATCTGGAGTCCTACATTCAGTTCTGGGCACCGGACTTCAGGAAGTTCCTTGGAGGGGGTGCAGCGCAGGTTCACCAGAATGATACTGGCTTGTATCTGGCTTCCCTTGGACTTAAGGGGTGATCTAGTTGAGGTGTTTAAGATTTTATAGGGTAGATAGAGAGAAACTGTTTACTCTGGTGGGATAGTCCAGAGCAAGGGGCTATAACCTTAAGATTGGAGCTCGGCCGTTCAGGGGTGATGTCAGAAAGCAGTTCTTCATACAAAGGGTAGTGAAAATCTGGAACTTTCTCCCCCCCAAAAAGCTGTTGAGGCTGGGGGTCAATTGAAAATTTCAAAACTGAGATCGATAGATTTTTGTTAGGCAAGGGTATTAAGGGTTACGGAACCAAGGCAGGTAGATGGAGTTAAGATACAGATCAACCATGATCTAAGTGAATGGCAGAACAGGGTCAAGGGGCTGAATGGCTTACCCCTGTTCCTATGTAGGAGTGAGAACCCTGAGTTTTCCCCTCTCTAGTCCAGATGCACTGAATCTAATCGTAGCAGCCCAAATGCTGTCACAACTGAGATCAGCTCCCTCAGCTTAGACCAAGAATTCAATCTGAGGCCTTTTGTTCCATACAGGTTAGGACTACGCAAACATCGGGAATTTCCTCGGGTGTTCTCCCAATTGGCTGCCATAACTTCAGCGAGAGATCGGTGGAAATCCTGTTTATTCCCTGTAAATGGGGTTTCTGCCGATCTCCCACCGAAGTGACCAATCAGGCGAACCCCCGAGGAAATTCATGCAACAATGTTTTTGTTTTAAACAATGTCGCTGTGGATATTAACTGTAGTAAATTGTTTCTCAGAACATGGCCTCATAGACCACCCTTTACACACTTGGTCTTAATTTTCATTGATTATATAATATTGTGAAATGAACCACTGAATAATACTCACTTTCAGGCACTCTTATCTTGGGAACAATCTAATGATGCAAAATTGTTGATCTTGAATGCCTCATTGCTGAAACTAGCATCATATTAGAGTGAAGTTCTGTTCGTGTCACTTTATGCTTATTGGTACTGCTCCTTCAGAAAATGTTACAGAAGCGCCATGTACTTAACTTTTCACTTTAAGAACATCAACAAAAGCTACCTAATCAAGCATTGCTCTGAGTGCTTGATCTGAGTTTGCTACAGAACTTTGGCCCCCATAGCTCCTCAGCTGAGTTAATCCTACAAGTGTCTTGAAACTCAATTCTGTATTCATCCAACAAGTTTCTCATTACATCTCTAGTTCAGGCTTCACACTACAATGGATTTTTTGGATTGTTTAATGGATTGAGAACCAAATGGTTATTTTTGCTCATGACAAAGTTACGAAGGGTGTAGGGAAGAGGAGAACCAGATAAGCTCTTGTTGAATTTAGAAACCTAGGTGAAGGAACAAAGCCCATACTGCAAGATACCAGCAAGGTTGAAAAGTTTAGGAAATAGATCAAGAATCATTGCTTACGTGATGTCGTGTTTGTGTTTGAAAAACCTGCAGATTGTAGGGAGAAGGGAAGAGTGAATGAGGCAAGCAACCTTCACAGTTATGAGGTCCTGAGAAAGCCTTGGAGTAGGAAAATTCTAGACATCAAAATATAATTTAAGCAACTTATACTTATTCTTAGACTTATTCAACTATAGAATAGACTGACTGTTTATTCAATGGTGACTCATTTGAAACATTCAAAATGGAAACAAAAAGATTCTTAAATAAATAGACAACTGAAGAAAATTGGCTTCATTCCAAGGCAGGAGAGAAATGAAAATGGTCTGAAGGGGAGTACTTTTTGTTTCCTCCACTTTATGCTGAGAAAGCATGTGTTATGAATTTGGGTCTGCAACTGATACCTTCTTTGATTTAGTGATGTCAGTCGATCTGTTAGTGGTCTGAGCATTTTACTCTTATGGGAGTTGACTCACACTGCTCTGTATGATAGGGATCATGTTGCATGCCTAAATAATGCAGGGATGCAACAACTGCATCCCCTTATGACCTAGACTGGATACTCGTGTCTTTAGCAGTACTTATTTTTTCAATCTCTCCAATGGTGGACCGAGTGAACACTTGGTGAGACGAGACTTGATATGAGTCATTAAGCTGCTTTATTTCCCATCAGGTGAACACACAGAATAGGTATGATCGGATTCATTTATTTCAATCAATATAACTTGTCTTCACGTGATAATGTAAAAATGATTAACATGCTGTGCTACACTACTTGTTTGACTTAAATCTAATTTTCTACCACTTCTTTCTTATATTTCCTCTCGGAGCCCTTTGTTGCCTGACTGCCTGCTCAGTAACCTGTCTTTTTAAGAGCCTCTTTTCTCCATTTTTTAAATCTCTTCCTTAACAGAATGAGATTAAAGGGTTTTCCAACACAATGAGTGTGAGGTGTCCTTTAAAATACCTAGACAAGCTAACAAATTGCTTATTATTTGGTGCCTGATGAAAATACTTCTAATTAGTATATCAACCATTTTTCATCTTGGAGCCTTTTAAAAAAAATTGTCAGACTACACTTTTGCTTAGAAGAAAATTCACCTTTAAAAATAAAATTCATATTTTCAAATCTTTTTGGTGGAAAAATGCTCACCCTGAGGGGATGTTTTGGTTGGATTGGGTGGTTCCAGATCAACTGGTCTGATGTCATTGTTTTCAATGGAGCCACTACAAGGCACTTCTCCCTCACTGATGTCATAGAGTTGGTGAAAAAGTGAGGAAACCTGACTTGGCAGGTTCCCGTTGGAGGTAAAGATTTTTTTGTTTTTTAAAAAAAAAAATCACTCATTATTTTAATCAGTGTAGACATTTTCAATGTAAAGTGGAGGACTTTGAATAAAAAGCACTTCCACTAGAGTAGAAAGGCCACAGAATCGCTGGTGTGGGACATAAAAATGTCACATTGGTGGATTAAGGGGCACTCTGAGTATGGAGTTGGAGCAGAGCTTCACTGTGCATCTAACCTTGCCATATTTGGTGCTTGGTGCTGACACAGGGTGCCTGAAATAGAAAATGAACTATTTCTCAATGCTAAAATTCTTTACCTTGATAGAACACAAAATTCACCAAAAAAGCAGGTAAAGTAAAAATGTATCAACTCACGAGCTTAGGCTTTTTCACAACATACAACTGTACAAAGGTCAAAATGTTTATAAGTACAAAAGTGAGCAAATCTGCAAATCAATCAATATAAAATGTGCTATTGATGTTTACAACTAGTTTTAGGAGGATCTGCCAAGTTGTGTTCAATCTGGAAACTGTGAAATATGTGACCCCAACAGGCATCCATACTTTGATTTATGTGGTCAGATTATCTTTGGATTTCAAGCATCATGAAGAAACCCTCAACTCATTTAAAAAGTACTTGGATGTGCACATGAAGTGCCATAACCTACAGGGCTACGGACCAAGTGCTGGAAAGTGGGATTAAGCTGGATAGCTCTTTTTCGGCCGGCACAGACAGGATGGACCGAATGGCCTCCTCCTGTGCCATAACTTTCTATGATTCTATCTGTAACTCCCACAAATTGAGACCACAGTGGTTAGAAGACTATTTTACTTGGACAGGCATTGTTCAATCCAATATAAAGACAAAACCACAATGCAAATTATATTGAAACATGTGAAATTTATCCACAATAGATGTGGAAAACCATATCTATCCAAAAGTACGGTAAAAAAACAAGCCAATACTGTCTTTAAAAACAAGTTCACTTGAAGGAAAATGCTCACATTATTTAAAGTGGCACCGTTGCTGCATTTGGGAGGTTTAATTTTAATTTGGAAACAGCCTGCCCTAAAGAGTAGGCCTGAAATCCAGACCTGCTTTCAGCCCTAGTGGGTGCTGTCTCATTGCTGCAATGTGATTTTCCAGATTGGCATGTTATTGAACTTAAAGAATTTGTTGGTGGCAGATCGATCTAATATTATGATGAGGTAATTACACCACTGATCACTTAGTTGTGCATTCCTTTGTTTAATGAACTGTAAAGTCACATGAGATTCCCTTAGCAGATGACAGTGCCCCTTTTAATGTCACATTGACTTCAGTTTGGCACAAAACAAAGTTTCAGAGTTTTTTTTTAAAAATATTATTTTCGAAGCAATTTAAATATGAAAATATAGATACATAGGAATTTGAAAATCTTTTAAAACTTTTTAGGTGCTTTATATTGTCCTTTGATTAATTTTTCTTTACCCTTCTTTTCTGAAAGTGTATCACTGCATGTACTTGTGACGCTGACAGTTTCTATGCTTCTGACTCTCTCTGAGAGCGTACCAGGAACCAACTCTTCTATGTCAAAGATGGAGTAATCAATGGCCTTCTTCTCAATGGACTTAGGCAGTGGTCTTGGGTCTGTAACTATGGTCTGTTGGTTAGGCAGATTTTGGATTTCACAGGCTTAGCTTTAGGCCTCTGTTCCTCCTCATCCTCCCCATTCATACAGCTGACACACAGAAGCTCTCGAATGAATGATGAACTAAAACACAAACAGGGGAAAGGGGCAGAAGTAAAAGAAAATCAAAGTGATACTGACAGGAAAATTAATGTAAATTCAAGCAACACAAAAGGGTTAATGAAGGGAAAGAAATGTTTCATACATAAAGGTTAACAAAATTAATGAAAACCATGCTTTTATGCAAATAAGATTAACACAACAAAATCAATATAAACCTGGATCACTTGTAGAAGAATGCTGGCAACTGAACATCATTTTGAAAGGCTTAATAGTCTTTATTTGATTTGATATGCAGTACTCATAAGAAATCCAGACAACCCTGAACAAAATGATGTTTACATTAGCAAATTGCACTTAACCTTCTTGAAGAGATGGTGGGGTCGAGAAGGGTACAGAAGAGCTTTGTGCAGTGTAGCATGCGGGAAATTATTGTGCCCATGCTGAAATGTGCAAGGAGATGAGCTGCAATCAGATGGAAAAAGGGCACAGAAAGTACTTATCTGAGGTAATCAGCTGAGATGGGAGGATGTTCTCACCTCATACCATTAGGGAGACCTGTGATCAACAACTATGAGGTTGTTAAATGCCACCATTGGTGTCAGTTACATTACTTCTTTCATTAATCGTCACATGTGTGTAATAAATATATTGATTGTTACCTGGGACATTGAAACATGTCATGTAGAATTGCCTCCCTTCTGGTTTTGAAGTTGACTATCTGTTTTTTGAGAGTTGGCTGGAAATTTCTAAAATGCAAACCAGAGAGCAAGCCTCTGGCTTTTGAAATAAAAGTCCATTTTTTTCATCCATTTCTGTGCCATTAGTCACTAGGTATAATACCTGTAACTTTGTATCCATAGTTAAGCACAGGAAATTGGAGGTGTTTGTATGATTGACAGTTGCACGTAATTTAGTTCAAATAACCGATCAACACATACCACGAGGCTGACTGTACTCCGTCCCACTTGTTGGGGTCAGAGCATTTGCATAGATGAAGCAGGTGCCTGTGCCATTAACACTGTAACCAGGATGCATGCCTTAAGAAACTGGCCATGGGGCCTTGTCACAAACTAAGGGTGCCAGCCTGAAAATATTTGAAGAAGAAATGCTTCCTTTCTTTGAGCGGCTGGTTTCTGTACTACATCGATCGCTCTGCGTGCTTTGTGCTAAGCATTGCTAAGGTCACAAATGTGGAAATGACATCACCCGTCCCCAAGTGGGACAGAAATTTTGACAGGCAATCGAGTCCTGCCTTAATTTCCATCCTTACCCAGCCATACCAACATTAGGAGCAAATTCAGCCCCTACATGTTTTGAAGTTCTGAAATCTTTTCCAGTTTTTTTACCAACTGAACTTAATAACAAATATTACATGGTTACTGAAGTTTTTTAAAAAATTTCATCAGCAGCCAAGCAAACGTCAGAACTGGAGCCATGATTCCTGCTCCGTCCCCACACCTATCCTACCCCAATGTCAAGATGCAAGTTTTTTGAGAAAAATTTCATTCAATCGAATCAAATGGAGGAAGGTTTTTGTTAACAAACATCCTCATTAAAAATGATTTGGGTTATTTTAAGGCACAAGTTTAGTTTTCTGAGATGCTTTTTTGCAACAGACAGTATTAGTTGCAGATGCAATTTTCACTTCTTCTTAGCCACATCTGAACGAATGCCAACAGAGAACACAACTGCCTGAGGCTCCCACTGCTGTCCAAATCTCCCTGGGTGGATTGCACAGCAGCAAAGCCGCAGGAAAATAAGGAAAATAGCTAGGGGCACAAACAGTTGGATCTAAGTTGTGGGTCATGACTGTATCTGGTTCTGCAATGGCTGTGGAAGGTACATACAAACTAATAGATGAGACATGTGTCAAGCTGGATAGCTGAGACCACTGGCAGCCAGTAAAGGTGACAGCTTCTGTCTCAGTGGTGATGTTTTTACTGTCGTCAGAGAAAATGCTGCCTCTGGTAAAACTCATCTCTGTCCAACATGGTGCACCATCTAGTCTTTTCCTCATGTATCTGAATCTTCATGATGAACTTTCTTTGCCACCCACAAAAGATGAACCGAAGTGGTATTAGAAGAAATTATCTTCAAGTGATGCTGACTATGTTGGAAAATTTGATCAACTTTTTTCAATACTATTTTTAGGATATCATATCTGCATATAGATATTATCGATATATTTCTGTATAAATTAACCACTTAATCCTCTTTGCCAGACACTTGTTCTTTTCACTGATTTTGTTTCTCTGTCCCCCACCTCTCATGTGAAATCAATCAAAACTCCAGAAAACCTTTCTAATCCTACATCCTATTTCTACTCCTACATTATACAAGCTTGAATGGGTGCCTTCTTTGGCATGATATTTCCTGGGTCCCAGCAGTTCAAAAACTATTAATTTCCACTATTAATTTGGTCATCTTCAGCTGTGCTTATTTTTATAACCTGCAGTCCCATCCATATTTCACACCTTCCATTGCACTTAGTACAGTTGTTGAATTGCCAAAAGCAGATCTGCTCCATGCCTCTCCATTGTTTCTCACAAGTCCAACCAAGAGCTACCACCTCTTACATTGATGACTGTGCTCTTACTCTGTAGTCAGCACTAGAAAAAAAAAGGACCATGAAAGCTCCCAGATTATTATAAATGTCCTTCAGGGAGGAGAACCTGCCACCTCCATCCAATTCACCTACACTACGTGGTTGAGTCTCAATGCCCTTTAAAGTGGTCTAGCAAGCGATTCAGTTGTAAAACAACTGCATCATGAAGCCAGACCACCACCATGTTATGAGGGAACCAGGGATGGACAATAAATTATAGAGTGGTTACAGCACAGAAGGAGCCCATTCGGCCCATCTAGCCCATGCCGGCTCTTTGTAACAGTAGGCTAGTTAGTCCCATTCCCCCGCTCATTTCCCATAGCCCTATAAATTTTTTCCCTTCAAGTATTTATCCAATTCCTTTTTGAAAGCCATGACTGAATCTGCTTCCACCACCCTTTCAGGCAGTGCATTCCAGATCATAACTCGCTGTGTTAAAAATGTTTTTCCTCATGTCACCTTTGGTTCTTTTGCCAATCACCTTAAATCTGTGTTCTCTGGTTCTCGACAATGGAAACAGTTTCTCTTTATTTACTTTATCTAAACGCTTCATGATTTTGAACACCTCTATCAAATCTCCTCTTAACCTTCTCTGCCCTAAGAAGAACAACCTCAACTTCTCCAGTCTATCCACATAACTGAAGTCCCTCAATCCTGGAATCATTCTAGTAAATCTTTTCTGCACCCTCTCTAAGGCCTTCACATCCGTCCTAAAGTGCGGTGCCCAGAACTGGACACAATACTCCAGCTGTGGCTAAACCAGTGTTTTATAAAGGTTCATCATAACTTCCATACTTTTGTACTCTATGCCTCTATTTATAAAGCCCAGGATCCCGTATGCTTTTTTAACCACTTTCTCAACCTGTCCTGCCACCTTCAAAGATTTGTGCACATATACCCCCAGGTCTCTCTGTTCCTGCGCCCCCTTTAGAATTGTACCATTTAGTTTATATTGCCTCTCCTCATTCTTCCTGCCAAAATGTATCACTTGGCACTTCTCTGAGTTTAATTTTATCTGCCATGTGTCCGCCCATTCCATCAGCCTGTCTATGTCTTCTTGAAGTCTATTATTATCCTCCTCACTGTTTACTACACTTCCAAGTTTTGTGTCGTCTGCAAATTTTGAAATTGTGCCCTGTACACCCATGTCCAAGTATGTCATGTATCAAGAAAAGCAGTGGTCCTAGTACTGACCCCTGAGGAACACCATTGTATACCTACCTCCAGTCTGAAAAACAACCGTTCACCACTACTCTCTGTTTCCTGTCACTGAGCCAATTTCGTATCCATGCTGCCACCGGCCTTTTTATTCCATGGACTTCAATTTTGCTGACAAGCCTATTAAATGGCCCTTTATCAAACACTTTTTTGAAGTCCATATTCACAACATCAACCGCATTGCCCATATCAACCCTCTCTGTTATCTCATCAAAAAACTCAATCAAGTTCGTTAAACATGATTTGCCTTCAACAAATCCATGGCCTTTGTCAGTGCCTTCCACATCCCAAGAAAAATAAAAACAAACAGCTCAAACATGTCCAGTTTCACTGCACTCCTGAATGAAAGGTAAGTAAAAGATGTCACCTGATAAGCAGTCATTTTCTCATCTCCAGCTTCCAACCTTTCGTTGCAATGTTTCTTCTCTCTCTTTACTTTATCTATAGCACTGTGGTCAGTTCTCGCCTGACAAGAGGTTCTTGCCAGGCACGGGGAGCTTGCCAAAAGAGATGAGATGCGAAGTGCATGCAAAAGCAGCTCTGAAGGGCTGCTGGGAAACTTAAAGAGATGTGACCACCTATAGGAGGACTCCACATATGATGCTCAAATGTTTTCAGGGAAGGGAAACGATAAATATGAGGAAAGATTTGAGATACTGGGACAATTTCCACTGGAGCAGAGAAACGCTAAGAGGTGATTAAAAAGATGTTTTTAAAATTATGAATGTATTGATAGGATGAATATGGAAATACAATTTACCCTGGTGTGGGAGTCAATGATGAGGGAGGAACAATTTGAAGTTGCTACAAAGAGAGGGAGAGGAGAGGATTCTTCACCGCAGGAAGTAATTGAGGTCGAGAACAATGTAGCTTTTACTGAAAAAAGAGAACAAATATTTCAAATAGAAGATACAGGGTCATGAGGAGCCAGTGGGGCAGTGGGACAAACAAAGATCCAACATAGACACGAGGGTCCAAATGGCCTCCTTTTGTGCTGTGGGAATATAAGAATATTAGAAATACGTTTAGGCCGTTTAGCCTCGTGGGCCTGCTCCGCTATTCGATTAGATCATGGCTGATCGGTACCTCAACTCCATTTTCCCGCCGTTGCTCCACATCACTTGATACCCTTACCGAACAAAAATCTATCCAGCTCAGTCTTGAAAGCTCCAACATCCACAACCTTTTCGGGTAGAGAGTTCCAAATTTCTACTCCCCTTTGTGTGAAAAAGTGCTTCCTGTTTTCACTCCTGAATGGCCTGGCTCTAATTTTAAGATTATGTCCCCTTGTTCTGGATTTCCCCACCAGAGGAAATAGTTTCTCTGCATCTACCCTATCAAATCATTTTAAACATTTTAAACACTTCGATCAGATTCCCCCCTCATTCTCCGATACTCAAGGGAAATCAAGCCAAGTTTATGCAACCTGTCCTCACAATTTAACCCTCTTAAAGGCAAATAAAGAGATAATATAGCGATGAGGTCAAAATTGAAACTAAAAAAAGGCTTACATTAAATACATAGACAATAAAGGAAAGGATGACAAAGGGAATACGAAGAGGTCAGGAAAGAAGTAAAAAAAAACAATTAGGAAGGCAAAGAGGAACTACAAAGTCAAATTATCAAAGAATATGAAAAGAAATAGTAAAATATTCTACAGAAACATAAATAACAAAAGGAAAATCAGGATAGGGTTAGAGCCACTAGGGGATACACACGATAAACTCACAGGTAATGACAGCGAAATGGCAGAAATATTAAATAATTAATTACTTTGCCTCAGTATTTACCAGGGAGACTAACAGGGTGGATATGACATTAGAAGAAGAGATCAAAAAAGATATGAAGACATTTAAGGTAAAAAGGGGTGAGATAATTAATAAACTAGTCAAACTTGAGAGGATAATACCCTGGGTCCAGCTGGATTGCATCCGCGCATATTAAAATAAGTTACGGAAGAGATTTTGAAATTTGCGGATGACTCCAAATTGGGAGGTACAGTTAAAACTGAGGAAGATGACGACAAAATACAAGAAGTTGTTAATAAACTTGCAGAAAGGTCGTGTAAATGGCAAATGAATTTCAACATAGATAAGTATAAAGTGTTGCATTTTAGTATGAGGAATAAGAAGGCCACATACTCCTTGGAAAATGAAAGTCTAAATGGGGTACAGGAGCAGAGGGATCTACGGGTGCAGATTCACAAATCACTTAAAAGTAACAACAGAGGTTAACAAGACCGTAAACAATACAAAGCATAGGGATTCCTTTATAGAGGAATAGAACTGAAAAGCAGAGAAGTTTTGTCAAGCTTATATAGATCCTTGGTTAGAACACACTTAAGAGTACTGCGCATGGTTCTGGTTACAAAAAGGATACAGAGGCACTGGAGAAGGTGCAAAAATGATTTACAAGGATGAAATCAGAAGTTATACCTATCAGGAAAGATTGAGCAGGCTTGGGCTCTTTTCTCTAGAAAAGAGAAGACTGAGGGGTGTCTTGAAAATTATGAAGGGGTTTGAGAGGGTAGATGTAGAGAAGATGTTTCCACCTGTGGGGGAGTCCAAAACTAAGGGTCATAAATATAAGATAGTCACTCATAAATCTAATAAGGAATTCTGGAGAAACTTGGAACTTGCTACTACATGGAGTAGTTGAGACAAATAGGGGAATAGAATCATAGAATAGTTACAAAACAGAAGGAGGCCTTTCGGCCCTTCGAACCCGTACCGGTCCTTTGTAAGAGCAATCCAATTAGTCCCAATCCCCCGCTCTTTTCCCATGGACTTGCAATTTTTTTCCCTTCAAATATTTAGCCAATTCCTTTATGAAAGCCATGATTGAATCTGCTTCCACCACCCTTTCAGGCAGCGCATTCCAGATCAAAACTACTCGCTGCGTAAAAAGTTTTTCCTCATGTCGCCTTTGGTTCTTTTGCCAATCACCTTAAATCTGTGTCCTCTGGTTCTTGACCCTTCCACAAATGGCAACAGTTTCTCTTCATTCACTTCATCTAAACTCTTCATGATTTTGAATACTTCTATCAAATCTCCTCATAACCATCTCTGCTCTAAGGAGAACAACCCCAGCTTCTCCAGTCGATCCAAGTAACTGAAGTCCCTCTTCCTTGGAACCAGTCCAGTAAATCTGTTCTGCACCCTCTCTAAGGCCTTCACATCCTTCCTAAAGTGCGGTGCCCAGAATTGGACACAATACTCCAGTTATGGCCAAACCAGTGTTTTATAAATGTTCAACTGCTTTTGTACTCTATGCCTCTATTTATAAAGCCCAGGATCCCGAATGCTTTTTTAACCGCTTTCTCAACCTGTCCTGCCACTTTCAAAGATTTGTGCACATATACCCCCAGATCTCTCTGTTCCTGCACCTCCTTTAGAATTGTACCATTTAGTTTATATTGCCTCTCCTCGTTCTTCCTGCCAAAATGTATCACTGCGCACTTCTCTGCATTAAATTTTATCTGCCATGTGTCTGCCCATTTCACCAGCCTTTCCATGTCCTTTTGAAGTCTATTACTATCCTCCTCACTGTTCACTACACTTCCAAGTTTTGTGTCATCTGAAAATTTTGAAATTGTGCCCTGTACACCCAAGTCCAAGTCATTAAGATATATCAAAAAAAAGCAGTGGTCCCAGCACTGACCCCTGGGGAACACCACTGTATACCTTCCTCCAGTCCGAAAAATAACCATTCACCACTACACTCTGTTTCCTGTCACTTAGCCAATTTTGTATCCATGCTGCCACTGCCCTTTTTATTTCATGGGCTTCAATTTTGCTGACAAGCCTATTATGTAGCACTTTATCAAACACCTTTTGAAAGTCCATATACACATCAACCGCATTGCCCTCATCGATCCTCTCTGTTAACTCATCAAAAATCTCAATCAAGTCAGTTAAACACGATTTGCCTTGAACCAATCCGTGCTGGCATTCCTTTATTAATCTACACTTGTCCAAGTGACTATTAACTTTGTCCCGGATTATCGTTTCTAAAAACTTCCCCACCACCGAGGTTAGACTGACTGGCCTGTAGTTGCCGGGATTATCCTTAAACCCTTTTTTGAACAAGGGTGTAACATTTGCAATTCTCCAGTCCTCTGGCACCACCCCCATATCCATGGAGGATGGGAAGATTATGGCCAGCACCTCTGCAATTTCCACCCTTACTTCCCTCAGCAACTGAGGATGCATCCCATCCGGACCGGGTGACTTATCTACTTTAAATAGAGCCAGCCTTTGAAGTACCTACTCTTTATCAATTTTTAGCCCATCCTGTATGTCAACTACCTCCTCTTTTACTGTGACTTTGGCAGCATCTTCTTCCTTGGTAAAGATAGCAAAGACTATGGGCCCGACAACAACACATCTGTAGTGCTGAAGTCTTGTGCTCCAGAGCCAAGCTGTTCCAGTACAGCTACAACACTGGCATCTACCCGATAAAGTGGCAAATTGCCCAGGTATGTCCTGTCCACAAAAAGCAGGACAAACCCAATCCAGCCAATTATTGCCCCATCAGTCTACTCTCAATCATCAGCAAAGTGATGGAAGGTATCATCGACAGTGCTATCAAGTGGCACTTACTCACCAATAACCTGCTCACCAATGCTCAGTTTATGTTCTGCCAGGACCACTCAGCTCCAGAACTCATTACAGCCTTGGTCCAAACATGGACAAAAGAACTGAATTCCAGAGGTGAGGTGAGAGTGAAAGTCCTTGACTTCAATGCAGCATTTGACCGAGTGTGGCACCAAGGAGCCCGAGTAAAATTGAGGTCAATGGGAATGAGGGGGAAAACTCTCCAGTGGCTGGAGTCATACCTAGCACAAAGGAAGATGGTAGTGGTTGTTGGAGGCCAATCATCTCAGCCCAGAACATCACTGCAGGAGTTCCTCAGGGCAGTGTCCTAGGCCCAACCATCTTCAGCTGCTTCATCAACGACCTTCCCTCCATCATAAGGTCTGAAGTGGGGGTGTTCGCTGATGATTGCACAGTGTTCCGTTCCATTCGCAAACCCTCCGATAATGAAGCACTCCATGCCCGCATGCAGCAAGACCTGGACAACATCCAGGCTTAGGCTGATAAGTGGCAAGTAACATTCACGCCACACAAGTGCCAGGCAATGACCATCTCCAACAAGAGAGTCTAACCACCTCCCCTTGACATTCAATAGCATTATGATCGCTAATTCCCTCACCATCAACATCCTGGGGGTCACCATTGGCCAGAAACTTAACTGGACCAGCCACATAAATACTGTGGCTACAACAGCAGATCAGAGGCTGGGTATTCTGTGGCGAGTGACTCACCTCCTGACTCCCCAAAGCCTTTCCACCATCTACAAGGCACAAGTCAGGAGTGTGATGGCATACTCTCCAATTGCCTGGATGAGTGCAGCTCCAACAACACTCAAGAAGCTTAACACCATCCAGGATAAAGCAGCCCGCTTGATTGGCACCCCATCCACCACCCTAAACATTCACTCCCTCCACCACCTGCGCATCTTGGCTGCAGTGTGTACCATCCACAGGATGCAATGCAGCAACTCGCCAAGACTTCTTCGACAGCACCTCCCAAACCCGCGACCTCCACCACCTCGAAGGACAAGGGCAGCTGGCGTATGGGAACAACACCACCGGCACGTTCCCCTCCAAGTCACACACCATCCCGACTTGGAAATATATCGCCGTTCCTTCATCGTCGCTGGGTCAAAATTGTGGAAATCCCTTCCTAACAGCACTGTGGGAGAACCTTCACCACACGGACTGCAGCAGTTCAAGAAGGCGGCTCATCACCACCTTCTCAAGGGCAATTAGGGATGGGCAATAAATGCTGGCCTCGCCAGCGATGCCCACATCCCGTGAATGAATAAAGACAGATGCAAAGTACTCATTTAGTACCTCAACTGTGCTCTCTGCCTCCACGTGTAGATCTCCTTTTTGGCCCCTAATCAACCCCAGCCCTCCTCTTACTATCCGTTTATTATTTCTATGCCTATAGAGGACTTTTGGATTCCCTTTTATGTTAGCTGCCTGGGGAAGCTAGATAAGTGCATGAGGGAGAAAGGAATAGAAGGCTGACTGGCCTGTAATAGCCGGGTTTATCCCTCTCCTCTTTTTTGAACACTTACAATCCTTCAGTTCTCTTGCACCGTCCCCATATCTAAGCAGGATTGGAAGATAGCGGCCAGAGCTTCCGCAATTTCTACCCTCACTTCCCTGAGTAACCTAGGATGCATCCCACCAGGACATGGTGACTTTTCTACTTTGAGTACTTCCAATCAAGTATCATCTCTTTATCTGCTTTTATCCCATCTAATATTGCTCCTACATCCTCCTTTACTACTACATTGGCAGCATCCTCTTCTCTAGTAAAGACCGATGCAAAGTATTCATTTAGTACCTCAGCCATATCCTCTACCTCCACAAGAAGATCTCCTTTTTTGTCCCTAACCGACCCCACCCTTCCTTTGACTATCTATTTACTATTCATATGTTTAAAAATGACTTTTGGATTCCCTTTTATGTTAGCTGCTAATCTATTCTCATACTCTTCTTTTGTCCCTCTTATTACCTTTTTTGGATCTCCACTGTACTTTCTGTATTTAGCTTGGTAGTCTACTGTATTATGAGCCTTAAACTTGTCAAAAGCCTTCTATTTCTGTTTCATTTTAATCTAGTGAGCTCTAGCTTTGGATGTTCTTCCTTTCCCTCTCGTGGGAATGTGTCTACTCTGTACCCGAACCATCTCGTTCGTGAAGGCCTCCCATTGTTCAATTATTGTTTTGCCCAGCAATTTTTGATTCCAATCCACCTGGGCAAGATCCCTTTTTAGCTCAATGAAATTAGCCCTTTCCAGTTAGGTATTTTTACGCTTGATGCTCCTTGTTCTTTTCCATAACTATTCTGAACCTAATGATATTATGATCACTGTTCACCAAATGCTCCCCCACTGAAACATGCTCCACTTCCCCCACTTCATTCCCCAGAACTGGATCCAGCATTGCTTCCTTCCTCATTGGGCTGGAAACACACTGATCAAGAAAATTCTTTTGTATATATTTCTGGAATTCTTCTCCCTCTTTGCCCTTTACACTGTTACTATCCCAGTCTATATTGGGATGATTGATGTCCCCCATTATCACTACTCTATAGTTCTTGTATCTTTTTGTAATTTGCCTGCAAATGTTCTCCTCTATCTCCTTCCCACTATTTGGTCGCCTCTAGTATACACCCAGAGATGTAACAGCTCCTCTATTCTTCCTTAATTCTAACCAAATAGATTCTGTCTTTGACCCCAGAACTCCATCATCTCTTTCCAGTGCTTTAATAGATTCTTTGATCAATACTGCCCCCCCCCCCACTTTCTTTCCCTCCCTATCTTTCCTGAATACCTTGTAGCCAGGAATATTAAGTACCCAATCCTCCCCTTCTTTGAGCCAGGACTCTGTTATTGCCACTATATGTGGTGACTTGTGCCTGCAGCTCACCAACCTTATTTACCACGCTACGTGCATTTACACACATGCACTCTAAACTCATCTTAGACTGCCTCGCATTTGCTCCCTGTTTGATCCCTCCTATTTCTGAACTATTCATCACTCTAGCGCTATTTGTCTCTCCCAGTCCTCTGTGCACCTTGTTTCTCCTTTCTAATGTTTCATTCTGGAGCTCACCCCCTGCCAAATTAATTGTGTTCATCTGCTCTTTATCATTCGCTCATCAACACGGGCACATGAACACTTAGTTGCTGGAACTGGTCTAATTGCAATGTAGATGTCGCAAGGACATTTTCATTGGCATAGTAAACCCAGAGTAAAGGCATTGTTTTTGCTCAGTCTTCAGAGGTTTCATTGCTCTGTGTCTGGAGATGAAGTTAGTAGAACATACAACAACTGAAACTATACTAATAAAATTAAAGGCAAACACCCACATAAAGTGACTTTGTGGAGCCCCTGCACTCTGTTCCATGGAGGGATAGGACACTGGATTGTGCTCACAATCCTCCTCCACATGCTGAGTTCATGCTCTCAGCCATGCTGCTCTGGGGAAAGGCCCGAGTATCAGCCAGTATTTCCCACAGGGAGAGTGGGACATTAGTCACCCAGACCTGTCCTCGTGCACCTCCCAGTGGCATTAATAGAGGTCTAGGGATAGGTTGCCCATCCACCTTCTTAGCCAGGGATGCAGCATTGCTCGGCAGAGAGGGAAAAAAATCTTATAAGTAAAAGAGATATATCACTCTTCAAAAAGACAAACTTCATTATCCAATTGTTACATTACACTCAAAGATGTGGTAATTACGTTTCCACAGCCCAAGATTTGTTTTAACACTTATTCCAGCTCACACCAAAGCACTACTTGGTGTACTTAGAAAACATACAACTTTTTGTTATGTTTGTTATTCTCCAAATGATCAAACACAAAACAGACAAAACTGGGACAGTATTATCTGCTGTATAACAAAGCTCGCTCAAAAAAGGACTGTTAACTGCGATTAACAATAATACTACCCCAAATAATCTGTACCTGTCTGAATCATTAGGATAGGGAGGCAGACTGCCATACCTACAGTATCAGTGAAGATGCAAGAATTGATCCTACTTACCTTATGATTTAGACTCAGGAGGGAACAATGTTGCAAAATTCTCCAGTGTTAATAGCCATGAGAAAGTCAGGTAAAAGTTAAAATAAAGCTCACCCTTATTAAAGCCTGAGAATGCTGTATAATATACTCCAGCCATATTAACTGTTGATTATTTCTTGAAAAACCTGCAATGGTTATCCTCTGACAGTAAATGCTCCAGTATGGAAACGATCACATGAGGAAGCACAGTAAAAGTGAGCACCTGTGATAAAAGATGCTGTCTGAAGTTTACTGTATATATTTAAATAACTCTCCGATGGTTCAATGGGTAAATGCACCTCTAGAAAGGTCCGAGGCATGTTTCTTGGTCTGTCGTGAGTTGGCTGCTATCAACCAGAGTGGTAGTCGGGGGACTGCAAGTAGCCTCAGTCAAGGGATGGGGCTAGGCCAGAGCACCCGTTCCTGACCATGATTATTCAATGACCCTCGCTGGAAAATGAGTGCATGATGGAGATCATGTGAGGATAGAATTGGGCTCAGCTATGATCTCTCTCCCCCCCCCACCCTTTATTGTCCTTTATATGAGGTACCAGAGTGTTGCTCGCACGCACAGATGTGTATCTTAAGTCAATTTTCCTTTCTCCATTTAGCATTTAATGTATTTATGACAAAATGCTAATAACGTTGTGGACTTCTTACTGGTATCACAGCCACTGAGATTTCCAGCTTCTCAATGACATTTGTATTTTATTACACACTGATTGCAATGATCCAGAATCCCAGTGCTTAGTAGCACTGACAGGGATCGCATCTCAGGAAACCTTAGGCACCCGGCCCATGCTCCCCGCCGGAAGAGAATGATCACAGAATCATGGTTATTATCCCCTCAAGAACTACGTAAACATGATTCACACCCATTAAACAATGGTACAACCACACATTGCACATCAGTTCATCCAAAAGCGCACAACTCTAACACAAGAGTCAATCATGTAAACAATACTGTGCAGATTGTGACCTACCTACATAGTGATAAATGCGAGCTGCTCTATTAGTTTGTTTGCACATTCTCAAAATACAGTGGTTTATTGCCCAGTAAGATTTGGATTTATATATTTAATCACATAATGAACTCCTTATTTCCCATGGGCCAATACTGTAATAAGAATGCACAGCATCAAGGAAGACTGAGAATTACCAGATGTAAAGGAAGCGGGCTGATGCTTTGATGGAACTGTGGGGAGTAAGGATATCAGGGAAGAGGCAACAGGGTAAGGCAGCTGAGCTTTACCTCAAGTCACCAGAAGCTGAATGCCGTCTCCTTTTCAGATCTTCTTTTCCTGGCTTCTTTTCAGTGTGCCCCGTCTCTTTCTCTCCCTCGTCTACTAACACCCACGATATCCTCCTCTCCTTTTTATTTGCCATATCCCTGTTGTTTTCTAAGGATTTCGACCTTGTCCACAATCACAGCATGCAAAATAAAATCAAAACAACTTAAATGGAAACTAACTAATTGAGTAGGATGTGAAAAACTTCACAGACTGATGATAAAAGAGCCATCCTTCTTCTGCTTGCCAATTCAAAATTGTTAATACACATTCCTAATTGTATCAAAAAAAATACAAAAATTAAAAGTAAACAAGTTTAAACACAGCCTAATGTCCCTATTCATGGGTCAGAAAACACTACTCATACTGTGAAGATAATGGTTCTTTTTTTCTAAACCAGATGTTCTTACTGGGTCCCTAAACATCAGCATGAAGTGAAAAATAAAAATTCAACCAACGGAACTATATTGGAACACTGCAGAATAATCAAATAAAAGATTGCCAGTGATAAACAACTTATCGAACACAACAAAGTCGTCAAATATATTCTTCCTCCCCTTTTGATTTTTAACAAGAGTGATATTTTCCAAAATGTGCTTCTTAATTTTTACCTGCTGACTTTGTGTCTAAGGTGCTAGCGATTGTTCAATATATATCTATTTTAAGAGCGCTGCATCTGATGACTGATGTGGCATGACATTGTGCATGAAATTTAAAGCTACATTAACTGCATTGTACGTTGTTGTAATTGTAGCTCCAGAGCTGAAACTCACCTAATCTTGCGACTGCCCCTCGGGCGCTCTGATTGTACTGACATGTAGCTTGTGCTGCTGAGGCGTGAGGCACTGCTGGTTCGGGAGATGGCTGACACGTCGCTGACATCGCTGTCTGATGATTTGATTGAAACGTTATCAATGCTTCTATTCTGATCTTTGTATGGTAGATGCTGAAAGTGAGGAAAGTAGTACAACATCATTAAGCCTTAACATGCCTTAATATGACAAGATGTGGCGATGCCGGTGATGGACTGGGGTTGACAATTGTAAACAATTTTACAACACCAAGTTATAGTCCAGCAATTTTATTTTAAATTCACAAGCTTTCGGAGGCTACCTCCTTCCTCAGGTGAACGATGTGGAAATGAAATCCTCGAAATGAAGTCGCATTTATAATTCACAGAACAATGCTTGGTGAGTACAGACAGTTTTTTCAACTGCCCGTTGCCAAGGCAATCAGTGTGCAGACAGACAGGTGTTACCTGCCAGGTCTCACAGAATATACAAATCACCAAAAAAAAACAACAAACAAAAAAAAACAGAGATAGAGAGGTAGAAACATAGAAAAGACAGCAACTGACCCGTTATATTACAAAACAGATAACATTTGTTCGCTGGTGGGGTTACCGCGGCATCACACAACCCTGCCGCGGTAACCTCTGCAAGACATGCCAGATCATCGACACAGATACAACCATCACACGAGAGGACACCACCCACCAGGTGCATGGTTCATACTCCTGTGACTCGGCCAACGTTGTCTACCTCATACGTTGCAGGAAAGGATGCCCCAGAGCATGGTACATTGGCGAGACCATGCAGACACTGCGACAACGGATGAACGGACACCGCGCAACAATCGCCAAACAGGAGGGTTCCCTCCCAGTCGGGGAACACTTCAGCAGTCAAGGACATTCAGCCACCGACCTTCGGGTAAGCGTACTCCAAGGCGGCCTTCGAGACACACGACAACGCAAAATCGTCGAGCAGAAATTGATTGCCAAGTTCCGCACCCATGAGGACGGCCTCAACCGGGATCTTGGGTTCATGTCACGCTACACGTTATCCCACCAGTGAACAAATGTTATCTGTTTTTAATATAACGGGTCAGTTGCTGTCTTTTCTATGTTTCTACCTCTCTATCTCTGTTTTTTTTTTGTTTGTTGTTTTTTTTTTGGTGATTTGTATATTCTGTGAGACCTGGCAGGTAACACCTGTCTGTCTGTACACTGATTGCCTTGGCAACGGGCAGTTGAAAAAACTGTCTGTACTCACCAAGCATTGTTCTGTGAATTATAAATGCGACTTCATTTCGAGGATTTCATTTCCACATCGTTCACCTGAGGAAGGAGGTAGCCTCCGAAAGCTTGTGAATTTAAAATAAAATTGCTGGACTATAACTTAATATGACAAGGTACCAAACAGTTTTTTTGCTTCTCCCCATATCTTATACAATTCCAGGAATCTTGCATTATCCTCACCAGTTATCTGCCCAGTTATTTACCTTTCAACTATCCTGCTTTTTCAACAAGGTAACTGTAACAAGTGATCAGTACTCCTTATTACAAACTAGTGAGAACCTCCAAAGTGGTTCTTTTCGGGTCTCCATTGCGTCAATGTTGAAGAATTTCTGCCAACTATTAAAGAACTACAGCAGGACCAATGCACACATTTTTGACAATGATAGGTTGGCAGGAGGTAAGTATGTTCTAATACAGTTTTACACAGTATTTACATTATTGTTAATGCTGATTTGTGCCCCTTTAAATTAATTCATAATTGTTATGACTATGTAGAAAGATTTTTCTTGTTCTCTGAATGATCGGGCTGAATTATGATCAGTAACCTGAAAAGGGGTGAAGATGATATCAAAATGGCAAAGTTCAAATAGTTAATCAAAATCATTTCAACTCAAAGATGGAAAGCTGCCTTACAACAAACTCTTTTCCCTGTTATTCTTTTTAATGTACTTATCAATATATCCAGGAACCTAAAAATTAGTCAATTGTTTAGTATGTGATTTCTTTTCCAACAAAGACAAATCAAACCACTGAATTTCATAACTCATACTGCAATGTTATTCCACTATGAGCTTCATACTCGGTGATAGTGATTTTTTTTTAGACAAACTCATTTTATTTATTTATAAATATAAAACTTTTAAATTTTGTTATCAAAAATGAGAGCGCATGGAATTGGAGACAACCTATTGACATGGGTAGGGAATTGGTTAGGAGGTAGGAGACAGAGAGTAGGGTTAATGGGTATGTACTCCAATTGGCAGGATGTGGCTAGTGATGTCCCCCAGGGTACTACGGCCTCAGCTTTTCACTATATATCCAAGTTTGCTGACAACGTTAAGTTAGGTGGCACAGGAAGTGGTGTACATGGAAGCAGAGAGTTGGAAAGGGACGTTGATAGATTACGTGAGTGGGCAAAACTGTGGCAGATGGAGTTCAGTGTGGGGAAGTGTGAGGTCATCCACTTTGGACCTAAGAAAGACAAATCAGAGTATTTTCTAAATGATGAGATGCTAGGAACTGTGGAGGAGCAGAGAAATCACTAAAAGCTAGTGGACAAATACAAAAAATAATAAAAATGTTAGCCTTTATCTGAAGAGGGCTGGAATAGAAAGGGGTGTAAGTTACGCCACAGTTGTATAAAGCTCTGGTTAGACTGCATCTGGAGTACAGCGTTCAGTTCTGGGCCTCAGGAAGGATATGATATATTGTCCTTGGAGGGGGTGCAGCGCAGATTCACCAGAATGATACCGGGGCTAAAAGAGTTAAATTATGAGGGAACAATTTAATATAATTATAAATACTAGGCTTGTATTCCTTTGAGTATTCAAGATTAAGGGATGATTAAACTAAGGGGATTAAAGGCTATGTTAGGATAGATAGAGAGAATGAGCATGATGTCAGGAAGCACTTCTTCACACAGGTTGGTGGAAATCTGGACCTCTCTCCCCTAAAAATCAGTTGAGGCCAGGTCAATTGAAAATTTCAAAACTGAAATAGATAGATTTTTGTTAGGTTAAGGGTATTAAGGGAAATGGAATTAAGGCAGATAAATGGAGTTAAGATTAGCTATGAGCTGTAGGGGCAGAATGACCTATGTTCCTAAAACTTCCATAAGGACAGCATCTTCATGATATGTCTTGGCAAACCTTTTGTTTATTTACAATGACAAGGCTTGATGGCATAAATTGCACTGAAACTCATTGTCATGTGACTTACATGTGACATCACAACAAAAATGATGCACAGCTCTCCTCCCTTCCCAAATAAAACGAGGTGCGGCACACACTTTTTCATGAAGATAATGTCCCTTTAACACAGAATATCAAAATACATAATACAAAGTCTTAATAATATGCAGCATGAACTTTCTACAATGGCCAACATGATTCAGAAGGCTGATCTAGTCTTTGCTCAAAAAGCTCCCCAATGATCCATCTAATTTATACACAATTGGGAGCACATATGCTCGCTGAGTCACTGTTATTGTTGTAAAGGGGCATCAACAGTTGCCACTGCTCTGACTGCAACTACAGTATTGTCGTACAAGGCTTTTCGGGTAAGATTGGCAACTCCCTATTTTCAGCGAGGAACAGAGTGAGAACGACAATGATTCTCCAACAAGCACAGCTTCCTGTTGGGATTTCAGAATTTATCCTTCAGACTTTTATTGTAAATATGCTAGAAATGACTGAGAACCATGAGGATAAACATCAGGCTTTCTGCATCCTGCCATGAAATATCCTGCATTTTATTTTAATGGATAACTGTAAATGGATCACATTGTAATCTCAGCTCACCATTCTCTCTTTGCACAGGTCCCATCTGAAGATTACTTTGCAGTTAACTATTTCTTAAAATCTTCCCTCTTTTTCTATGTTAATACCCCAGAAGTACTTATTATCATTGCACCCACTGAGCTGACAGTACTGTGCAAAACATGCCAGACTTTACTTTGTTGCTGCACGAACCCTTAATATTGACTTAATGCTTCTAGAAGTAGCTCTGGAAGGTACTGTGGCTCCTCAGAATCTGTCTGAAGGAGTATGACATTCTGGATGTTATGGTACTGGACCAGCAACCATGCTGTTCAAATCCCACCACGCCAAGTAAATTTCAGTGAATCATAGAATCAGAATGATTACAGCACTGAAGGAGGCCATTTGGCCCATTGAGCCCATGCCGGCTCTTTGTAAGAGCAATCCAGCTAGTCCCATTCCCCTGTTTTTTTCCCAGTAGCCCTGCAATAGTTTCCCTTCAAGTTTTTATCCAATTCCTTTTTGAAAGCCACGACTGAATCTGATTCCACCACCCTTTATGGCAGATCATAAATATTTGTTGCGTAAAAAAGGTTTTCCTCATGTCGCCTTTGGTTCTTTTGCCAATCACCTTAAATTTATGTCCTCTGATGCGCGACCCTTCCACCAATGGGAACAGTTTCTCTTTATTTCCTTTATCTAAACCCTTCATGATTTTGAACACTTCTATCAAATCTCCTCTTAACCATCTCTGCTCTTACGAGAACAACCCCAGCTTCTCCAGTCTATCCATGTAATTGGAATCCCTCATCCCTGAAACCATTCTAGTCAATTTTTGCTGCACCCTCTCTAAGGCCTTCATATTCTTCCTAAAGTGTGGTGCCCAGAATTGGACACGATACTCCAGTTGTGGCCTACCAAGTGTTCAATAAAGGCTCAACATAATTTCCTTGCTTTTGCACTTGATGCCTCTATTTATAAAGCCCAAGATCCTGTATGCTTTTTTAAACCGCTTTCACAACCTGTCCTGCCACCTTCAAAGATTTGTGCACATATATCCCCAGGTCTGTCTGTTCTTGCACCCCCTTTAGAATTGTACCACTTAGTTTATATTTCCTCTCATTCTCCCTGCCAAAATTCTTTTTTTATTCGTTCATGGGATGTGGGCGTCACTGGCGAGGCCAGCATTTACTCTCCATCCCCAATTGCCCTTGAGAAGGTGGTGGTGAGCCGCCTTCTTGAACCGCTGCAGTCCGTGTGGTGACGGTTCTCCCACAGTGCTGTTAGGAAGGGAGTTCCAGGATTTTAACCCAGCGGCGATGAAGGAACGGCGATATATTTCCAAGTCGGGATGGTGTGTGACTTGGAGGGGAATGTCCAGGTGGTGTTGATCCCATGTGCCTGCTGCCCTTGTCCTTCTAGGTGGTAGAGGTCGTGGGTTTGGGAGGTGCTGTCGAAGAAGCCTTGGCGAGTTGCTGCAGTGCATCCTGTGGATGGTACACACTGCAGCCACAGTGCGCCGGTGGTGAAGGGAGTGAATGTTTAGGGTGGTGGATGGGGTGCCAATCAAGCGGGCTGCTTTGTCCTGGATGGTGTTGAACTTCTTGAGTGTTGTTGGAGCTGCACTCATCCAGGCAAGTGGAGAGTATTCCATCACACTCCTGACTTGTGGAAAGGCTTTGGGGAGTCAGGAGGTGAGTCACTCGCCGCAGAATACCCAGCCTCTGACCTGCTCTTGTAGCCACAGTATTTATAGGGCTGGTCCAGTTAAGTTTCTGGTCAATGGTGACCCCCAGGATGTTGATGGTGGGGGATTCGGCGATGGTAATGCCGTTGAATGTGAAGGGGAGGTGGTTAGACTCTCTCTTGTTGGAGATGGTCATTGCCTGGCACTTGTTTGGCGTGAATGTTACTTGCCACTTATCAGCCCAAGCCTGGATGTTGTCCAGGTCTTGCCGCATGCGAGCTCAGACTGCTTCATTATCTGAGGGGTTGCGAATGGAACTGAACACTCTGCAACCATCAGCGAACATCCCCATTTCTGACCTTATGATGGAGGGAAGGTCATTAATGAAGCAGCTGAAGCTGGTGGGGCCTAGGGCACTGCCCTGAGGAACTCTTGCGGCAATGCCCTGGGGCTGAGATGATTGGCCTCCAACAACCACTACCATTTTACTTTGTGCTAGGTATGACTCCAGCCACTGGAGTGTTTTCCCCCGATTCCCATTGACTTCAATTTTACTAGGGCTCCTTGGTGCCACACTCGGTCAAATGCTGCCTTGATGTCAAGGGCAGTCACTCTCACCTCACCTCTGGAATTCAGCTCTTTTGTCCATGTTTGGACCAAGGCTGTAATGAGTCTGGAGCCGAGTGGTCCTGGCGGAACCCAAACTGAGCATCGGTGAGCAGGTTATTGGTGAGTGAGTGCCGCTTGATAGCACTGTCGACGACACCTTCCATCACTTTGCTGATGATTGAGTAGACTGATGGAGCGATAATTGGCCGGATTGGATTTGTCCTGCTTTTTGTGGACAGGACATACCTGGGCAATTTTCCACATTGTCAGGTAGATGCCAGTGTTGTAGCTGTACTGGAACAGTTTGGCTAGAGGCGCGGCTAGTTCTGGAGCACAAGCCTTCGGCACTACAGGGGATGTTGTCGGGGCCCAAAGCCTTTGCTGATCCAGTGCACTCAACCATTTCTTGATATCAGAGTGAATCGAATTGGCTGAAGACTGGCTTCTGTGATGGTGGGGATATCGGGAGGAGGCCGAGATGGATCATCCACTCGGCACTTCTGGCTGAAGATGGTTGCAAACGCTTCAGCCTTGTCTTGCACTCATGTGCTGGACTCCGCTATCATTGAGGATGGGGATGGGGATGTTTGCAGAGCCTCCTCCTCCCGTTAGTTGTTTAATTGTCCATTCATGACTGGATGTGACTGTTTAGCATGCATGTAGTCCTGAGTTGTAGCTTCACCAGGTTGGCACCTCATTTTTAGGTATGCCTGGTGCTGCTCGTGGCATGCTCTTCTACACTCCTCATTGAACCAGGGTTGATCCCCTGGCTTGTTGGTAATGATAGAGTGAGGAATATGCCGGGCCATGAGGTTACAGATTGTGCTGGAATACAATTCTGCTGCTGCTGATGGCCCACAGCGCATCATAGATGCCCAGTTTTGAGCTGCTAGATCTGTTCTGAATCTATCCCATTTAGCACGGTGGTAGTGCCACACAACACGTTGGATGGTGTCCTCAGTGCGAAGACGGGGCTATTTCTCCACAAGGACTGTGCGGTGGTCACTTCTACTAATACTGTCATGGACAGATGCATCTGCGACAGGTAGATTGGTGAGGACGAGGTCAAGTAGGTTTTTCCCTCGTGTTGGTTTGCTCACCACATGCCGCAGGCCCAGTCTGGCAGCTATGTCCTTCAGGACTCGGCCAGCTCGGTCAGTAGTGGTGCTACCGAGCCACTCTTGGTGATGGATATTGAAGTCCCCCACCCAGAGTACATTCTATGCCCTTGCTACCCTCAGTGCTTCCTCCAAGTGGTGCTCAACATGGAGGAGGACTGATTCATCAGCTGAGGGAGGACGGTAGGTGGTAATCAGCAGGAGGTTTCCTTGCCCATGTTTGACCTGATGCCATGAGATTTCATGGGGTCCGGAGTCAATGTTGAGGACTCCCAGGGCTACTCCCTACTGACTGTATATCACTGTACCGCCACCTCTGGTCGGTCTGTCCTGCCGGTGGGACAGGACATACCCAGGGATGGTGATGGAAGAGTCTGGGACGTTGGCTGAAAGGTATGATTCTGAGAGTTTGGCTATGTCAGGCTGTTGCTTGACTAGTCTTCGCACTTCTCTGCATTAAATTTCATCTGCCATGTGAACACCCATTCCACCAGCCTTTCTACTTCCTTTTGAAGTCTATCACTATCCTCCTCACTGTTTACTACACGTCCAAATTTTGTGTCACCTGCAAATTTTGAAATTGTGCCCTGTGCACCCAAGTCCAAGTCATTAATATATATCAAAAAAAGCAGTGGTCCTAGTACCGACCCCTGGGGAACACCACTCCAGTCCGAAAAACAACTGTTCACCACTACTCTATGTTTCCTTAGCCAATTTCGTATCCATGCTATCACTACCCTTTTATTCCATTTTCTTCAATTTTGCTGACAAGCCTATTATGTGGCAATTTATCAATTGTCTTTTGAAAGTCGATATACACAGCATCAACTGCATTGCCCTCATCAATCCTCTCTCTTAGCTCATCAAAAAACTCAATCAAGTTAGTTGAACACAATTTGCCTTTAACAAATCCATGCTGGCTTTCTTTATTAATCCACACTTGTCCAAATGACTATTAATTTTGTCCCAAATTATCATTTCTAAAAGCTTCCCCAGCACTGAGGTTAAACTGACTGGCCTGTAGTTGCCGGGTTTATCCTTACACCCTTTTTTGAAGAATCATGTCACATTTGCAATTCTCCAGTCCTCTGGCACCATCCCCAGATCTTCGGATGATTGGAAGATTATGACCAGCACCTCTGCAATTTCCACCCTTACTTCGTTCAGCAACCTAAGATGCATCCTATCTGGACCGGGTGACTTATCTACTTTAACCGTTTCTAGTACCTCTTCTTTATCAATTTTTAGCTATGGGCCCTGACAACATCCCAGCTGTTGTGCTGAAGACTTGTGCTCCAGAACTAGCTGCGCCTCTAGCCAAGCTGTTCCAGTACAGCTGCAACACTGGCATCCACCCGACAATGTGGAAAATTGCCCAGGTATGTCCTGTCCACAAAAAGCAGGACAAATCCAATCCGGCCAATTACCGCCCCATCAGTCTACTCTCAATCATCAGCAAAGTGATGGAAGGTGTCGTCGACAGTGCTATCAAGCGGCACTTACTCACTAATAACCTGCTCACCGATGCTCAGTTTGGGTTCCGCCAGGACCACTCGGCTCCAGACCTCATTACAGCCTTGGTCCAAACATGGACAAAAGAGCTGAATTCCAGAGGTGAGGTGAGAGTGACTGCACTTGACATCAAGGCAGCATTTGACCGAGTGTGGCACCAAGGAGCCCTAGTAAAATTGAAGTCAATGGGAATCAGGGGGAAAACTCTCCAGTGGCTGGAGTCATACCTAGCACAAAGGAAGATGGTAGTGGTTGTTGGAGGCCAATCATCTCAGCCCCAGGGCATTGCTGCAGGAGTTCCTCAGGGCAGTGTCCTAGGCCTAACCATCTTCAGCTGCTTCATCAATGACCTTACCTCCATCATAAGGTCAGAAATGGGGATGTTCGCTGATGACTGCACAGTGTTCAGTTCCATTCGCAACCCCTCAGATAATGAAGCAGTCCGAGCCTGCATGCAGCAAGACCTGGACAACATCCAGGCTTGGGCTGATAAGTGGCAAGTAACATTCACGCCAGATAAGTGCCAGGCAATGACCATCTCCAACAAGAGAGAGTCTAACCACCTCCCCTTCACATTCAACGGCATTACCATCGCCGAATCCCCCACCATCAACATCCTGGGGGTCACCATTGACCAGAAACTTAACTGGACCAGCCATATAAATACTGTGGCTACGAGAGCAGGTCAGAGGCTGGGTATTCTGCGGCGAGTGACTCACCTCCTGACTCCCCAAAGCCTTTCCACCATCTACAAGGCACAAGTCAGGAGTGTGATGGAATACTCTCCACTTGCCTGGATGAGTGCAGCTCCAACAACACTCAAGAAGCTCGACACCATCCAAGATAAAGCAGCCCGCTTGATTGGCACCCCATCCATCACCCTAAACATTCACTCCCTTCACCACCGGCGCACTGTGGCTGCAGTGTGCACCATCCACAGGATGCACTGTAGCAACTCGCCAAGGCTTCTTCGACAGCACCTCCCAAACCCGCGACCTCTACCACCTAGAAGGACAAGGGCAGCAGGCGCATGGGAACAACACCACCTGCACGTTCCCCTCCAAGTCACACACCATCCCGACTTGGAAATATATCGCCGTTCCTTCATTGTTGCTGGGTCAAAATCCTGGAACTCCCTTCCTAACAGCACTGTGGGAGAACCGTCACCACACGGACTGCAGCGGTTCAAGAAGGCGGCTCACCACCACCTTCTCGAGGGCAATTAGGGATGGGCAATAAATGCCGGCCTTGCCAGCGACGCCCACATCCCGTGAACGAATAATAAAAAAAAGTATCTCAATGATCTCCTCTTTTACTGTGACTTTGGCAGCATCTTCTTCCTTGGTAAAGGCAGATGCAAAGTACTCATTTAGTACCTCGGCCATGCCCTCCGACTCCATGCGTAAACCTCCTTTTCAAGAACGTAAGAAATAGGAGCAGGAGTAGGCCATATGTCCCCTCGAGCCTGATCTGACATTCAATAAGATCATGGCTGATCTTCAACCTCAACTCCACTTTCCCACCCAATCCCCATATGCCTTGATTCCCTTCGAACCCAAAAATCTATCAATCTCAGTCTTGAACATGCTCAATGACTGAGCATCCACAGCGCTCTGGGATAGAGGATATCAAATATTCACGAACCTCTGAGTGAAGATATTCTTCATTTCAGTCCTAAATGTCCGACCCCTTATCCTGAGACTATGTCCACTAGTTTTAGACTCTCCAACCAGGGGAAATATCCTCTCGGCATCATTTGGTCCCTAATCGGCCCCACCCCTCCTCTTACTACCCGTTTACTATTTATATGCTTCAATGAGACTTTTGGATTCCCTTTTTATTTTAGCTGCCAGTCTGTTCTCATGCTCCCTCTTTATCCCTCTTATTTCCCTTTTCATTTCTCCTCTGTACTTTCTATATTCAGCCTGGTTCTCATTTGTATTATCAACCTGACATCCGTCATACACTCCCTTTTTCTGCTTCATCTTACTCTCTATCTCTTTCATCATCCAGGGAGCCCTACCTTTCCCCACTCGTGGGAATATAGCTAGACTGCACCTGAACCAGCTCCTCTTTAAAGGCCGCCCATTATTCGATTGCAGTTTTGTCTGCCGATCTTTGATTCCAATTTATCCAAGCCAGATCCATTCTCATCCCATTGAAATTGGCCCTCCTCCAATTAAATATTTATACTCTTGATTGCTCCTTGTCCTTTTCCATAACTAATCTAAATGTTATGATACAATGATCAATGTTCCCCTACAGACACTTGCTCCACTTGACCCACCTCATTCCCCAGAACAAGATACAGCAATACCTCCCTCCTCGTTGGGCCAGAAACATACTGATCAAGAAAGTTCTCCTGAACACACTTCAAAAATTCCTCCCCCTCTTTGCCCTTTACACTATTACTATCCCAGTCCGTGTTAGGATAGTTGAAGTCCCCCATTATCACTACTTTATAGTTCTTGCACCTCTCTGTAATTTCCCTGCAAATTTGCTCCTCTATATCCTTCCCACTAGTTGGTGGCCCATAGTATACACACAGTAGTGTAATGGCACCTCGATTGTTTCTTAACTCTAACCTAATAGATTCTATCCTTGACCCCTCAAGGAAATCCTCTCTCTCCAGCACTGCAATATTCTCCTCAATGAATACTGCCACTGCTCCCCTCCTTTTTTTCCTTCCCTATCTTTCCTGAGCATCTTGTATTAGGTGATATTTAGTACCCAATCCTGCCCTTTTTTGAGCCAGGTCTCCATTATTGGCACAACATCATATTCCCAGGGGGCTATTTGGGCCTACAGCTCACCAACCTTATTTACCATGCTTCGTGCATTTACAAACATGCACTCTTAACCTATCTTAGACTTTCTCATTCTCTCTTAGTCTGATCCCAGCTAATACTGCACTATTTCTTACTCTAATATTATCTGTCTTACCCAAAACTTTGTGCACCTTGTTTTTCCTTTCCAATGCTACATCCTGGTGCCCATCCCCCTGCCAAATTAATTTAAACCCTCCCCCACAGCACTAGTGAACCTCCCCACGAGGACATTGGTCCCAGCTCTGCTGAGGTGCAACCCATCCGTCTTGAACGGGTCCCTCCTGCCCCAGAACTGGTCCCAATGCCCCAAGAATCTGAAGTCCTTTCTTTTGCACCAAGTCTCTAGCCACACATTAACCTGCCTTATCTTCTTATTTCTGTACTCACTAGCGCGTGGCACTGGGAGTAATCCAGAGATTACTACCTTTGAGATCCTGCTTTTTAACTTCCTCCCTCGCTCCTGAAACTCTGACCGCAGGACCTCATCCCTTTTCTTTCCTATGTCGTTGGTACCCACATGGACCACGATTTCTTGCTGTTCTCCTTCCCCCCGCAGAATGTTCTGCACCCTCTCCGTGATGTCCTTTACCCTGGCACCAGGGAGGCAACAAACCATGCAGGACTGACGTTAGTGGCCACAGAAACAACTGTCTGTCCCCCGACTATTAAATCCAGTAGGACTACTGCATTTCTACACCTCACTGTACCCCGCTGCAGTTCTTTGCCTCATCGTGCCATGCTCAGGACTGCACTCCTTTGAGGTGTGGTCACCCTTAATACCGGTTTGAGAGTGTCACACTCCCAGAAGATTCCTGCACTGCCTCCCTCTTCCTACTCTATCGGATGGCCACCCACTTGCTATCCTGAACTCTCTGTGACTGCGGGGTGACCACCTCCTGGAACGTACGATCCAGGAAACCTTCAGCCTCCCTTATGCTCTGCAGTGACTCCAGCCGTCCCTCAAGCTCAGAAACCCTCAGCTTGAGCTCAAGCAACTGGAGGCATTTCCTGCACATGTGGCCCTCCAGGACACGTGAAGAGGCCTGAAGTTCCCACAAGGCGCAGGAATTGCAGGCAGTGGGTCTCAGCTGCCCATCCATTATATTTAGAAACCTTTTCTTTCTAAACTCCATTTACATACTCGATTATTATTAGTTTACTTACTGTTTACTTACCCCGATTAACCTACCCTTTTATTCCGGGTCTCTCAGAGCTCCTCCTCTCTGTTCACTGTGATTTCGCTCTCTCTGTTCTTAGTGAATGGGGAATGGGCTCCTCCCCTGGTGCTCAGCACCACTTCTCCTGACTCTGCTCCGCTCCCGCTTTTGTTCCGATACTTGGGGCTCCTCCCCTGGTGCTCAGAACCACTTCTCCCAACTTCGCTCCGCTCCCGCTTTTGTTCCGATACCTGGTGCTCAGCACCACTTCTCTCAATTAAATTATCTATTTATTTATAGATAATTACTTTTTAGTCTGTTTTGTTTTTTTCTTGTCGCTTTTTAAATTTAAATTTAGCACCTCCTTCCCCCTCTACACCTAATTCCCACTCACAACAAATTCTCAAGTTCCCACTTGGTTCACAATCCACTCTCCTTGCGATCTGCTCTGTACTGCAGCAAATAGCCACCTACTTTATTCACCTTTTGAGAACAGCAGTTACAACTGCTCAATCAGCTTCCAGCTCACAGTAAGTACCCTCTATCCAAGCAATCACTTACAGTTGATTGACTGTTAACTGCCACTGACTTGCAGTTTATATTAACCGTTAACTAACTTGTAGTTTCTTTTAAAGTTTTAAAGTTCTAAGTTAATTTTTAAACTAAATTTTAATTTAAATTCACCCACTACTTTACCAGAGTCCCAAATCTGGTAATTTATTCATTGGCACCAGGAAGAATGACCATCAAAGCTGCTGGATTGTTGTAAAAACCCAACTGGTCATGAATATCCTTCAGCGAAGGGCGTCTGCTACCCATAGCTGGTCTGACCTAAGTGTGACTCCAGTCACAGAATATGTGGTTGCCTTAATGCCGAGCAAGTCACACAGTTGTGAAAAAACAATTGCTACAGAACTACAGTGGTTCAAGGAGAAGGCCCACCACTACATTCTTAGGGTAACAAAGGATGGATAATAGACGTAGCTCAGCCAGCGTCACCCACATCCAGAGAACAACAACATAAAGTTACGCTGCAGGTTATGTTCCACAACACTGGTGACAATGGAAACATTTGTGCATGCATAGCTGCACAAAGTTGCACTTGCTGGTCCTGGACTTTCCCTGCTCGAGGTGTGCAGGAAGACAAGAAGAGAAAATAATAAATATCATCTTAAAAAATTACAATGAGAACCTTTTTTTAGTTCTATAGCAATTGGAAGAATCCCAACACATGTTAAAATATTTCACATATAACTGTTGCATTGGGGTTTCAACAAAGTGACAAATAGAATTATCAACGTCATTACCTTTTATTTTGAAAATATTTGGTTCATTTTTATTGATTGATTAAATAAGTTTAATAAATCAAATGATGCTATTTGATGAGTGCCATGTGTTGGAGAACTGTCTGCTGATTTTAGGAACTTGGTTTCAATCCCTTTATTCGACGATAATTGTCACTAAGTTAGTAATCCAACTCAGGTGGATGATTTGATACCAATACTGGGTACACCAAGTGGAGGAGTTCCATACCATTCCCGAGCAATAGGCCTCCCTCAACATTAAGGCCGATTTCATGATTGTGCCCTCCTGGCGGGGAGGTTCAACTCCCCAGGAGTACATGTTTGGAAAACATGGTGGCGATCAACATTTTCAGTCCATTCATTTAACATATCTGAGATATCTCGGTATGTGCCCTGGCAGGTGAAACTCCCCGCCAGAAACACACGTTCATAGAATCGGCTCAAATAAGCCACTACCCAAATATGAAAAAATAGATTTTCTTGATATGAATGACGCAGAGTGTAATAAGAGTCAAAACTTCATCTACTTTGGTAATATTTTATATTTCATTATTGACGCTGAGAAACATGAACGGAGAGGTCAACGTTTCAAATTTGCCAAGAGTAAGAATTTCTGGTTGCTTAGCTACACAGCTGTAGTTGTCAGGCTAGCCTTCCATGTACCAAGAATATGCCAGCGTCAATATCATCAGCACCCTTGTGGCAGAGGAAATCTGGAAGAGCTACTTCATCTTCTGGAACACCACGGACTGGAAGCTTGCGTTTTGAGACTACACAAGCTTAACTATGGGTTTGAACATGTAATCTAGGCTGACACTTCAGTGTGGTACTGAGGGAGTGCCTCATTGCCAGAAGTGCTATCTTTTGGATGCGACATTAAACTGGGGCCCAATCTACCTCCTTAGGTGGATGTAAAAGATCCAGTGGCACTATTTGTAGAGCAAAGGAATTCTCCCAGTGCTCTGTACAACATTCCTCCTTCAACCAACACCACTGAAAAAATACAAATTGTGTGGCCTTTCAGTAATTTGTTGTTTGTAGGATCTTGTTATGTGCAAATTGGCTGCACAACAACAGTGACTGCAACTTCAAAAGGGAATCCATTTGCTTTGAAATATCCTGAAGACATGATAATGCACCATATAAAGGCAAGTTCTTTATTTAGTCTACTGGAAGCACTGAATTATATTTTTAAACTGCAAACCAGGGTACAACTCGTGTTGCTTGAATGAATTATCAATTTGCACTCAATTTCCTCACTACTGAGGAAATAGATTACGTAGAAAAAGTTTCTTGAACGATCTTTATCCTATTTCATAAAAATCAGCTTGAGATTTTAAACATCTCGAATAATCATAAATAATTCCTGTGCTATATCGTAGAATTGTGTCCATTGTGCCTGTGCCGGCTCTTTGAAAGAGCTTTCCAATTAGTCCCCCTCCCCCGTTCTTTCCCCATAGCCCTATTAATTTTACATCTACAAGTATTTATCCAATTCACTTTTGAAAGTTATTATTGAATCTGCTTCCACCACCTTTCAGGCAGTGTATTTGAGATCATAGCAACTCACTGCATAAAAAATGTTTTCCTCCTGTCGCCTCTGGTTCTTTTGCCATTTACCTTAAATCTGCACCTTCTGGTTAGCGACCCCTCTCCTTATTTACTCTATCAAAACCCTGCATGATTTTGAACACTGCTATCAAATCTCCCCTTAACCATCTCTGTCCTAAGGAGAACTATCCCAGCTTCTCCAGTCTCTCCACGTAACTGAAGTCCCTCATCCCTGGCACCATTCTAAATCTCCTCTGCACCCTCTCTAAGGCCTTGACATCCTTCCTAAAGTGTGGTGCCCAGAATTGAACACAATACTCCAGCTGAGGCCTAACCAGAGTTTTATAAAGGTTTAGCATAACTTCCTTGCTTTTGTACCCTATGTCTCTATTTATAAAGTCAAGGATCCCTTATGCCTTTTTAACAACCTTCTCAACTTGTCCTGCCACATTCAAAGGCTTCTGAACGTACAACCCCAGGTCTTTGTTCCTGTACCCCATTTAAAATTGTACCATTTAGTTTATATTGCTTCTCCTCATTCTTCCTTTCAAAATGAATCACTTCACACTTCTCTGCATGTGTCTGCCCATTTCACCAGTCCGTCTATGTAATCCTGAAGTCTGTTCCTATCCTACTCACTGTTTACTACATTTCCGAGTTTTGTGTCATCTGCAAACTTTGAAATTATGCCCTGTATTCCTAAGTTCAGGTCATTAATATATATCAAAAAGAGCAGTGGTCCTAACACTGACTCCTGGAGGACACCACTGTATACTTCCCTCCAGTCTGAAAAACAACCATTCACCACTACTCTCTGCTTTCTGTCTCTTAACCAATTTTGTAATCACGCAGCCACTGTCCCTTTAATCCCATCGCCTTCAATTTTGCTGACAGGTCTATTATGTGGTACTTTATCAAACGCCTTTTGAAAGTCCATATACACATCAACCGCACTACCCTCATCAACCCTCTCCATTATTTCATCAAAGAACTCAATCAAGTTAATCAAACACGATTTGCCTTTAACATATCCGTGCTGGCTTTCATTTATTAACCCATATTTTACCAAGTGCCAATTAATTTTGTCCTGAATTGTTGTCTCTCAAAGTTTCTCCACCACTGAAGTTAGGTTGACTGGCCTGTAGTTGCCAGGTTTATCCTTACACCGTTTTATGAACAGGGGTGTAACATTTGCAATCCTCCAGTCCTCTGGCACCACTCTAAGGAGGAATGGAAGATTGTGGCCAGAGCCTTCGCAATTTGCACCTAGGATGCATCCCATCCGGAATGGGTGACTTTTCTATTTTGAGTGCTGCCAATCTTTTAAGTACCTCCTCTTTATCTATTTTTATCCTATCCAATTTCTATACTACCTTCTCCTTTACTGTGACATTGGCAGCATTCTCTTCTTCAGTGAAGACAGATGCAAAGTACTCATTTAGTACCTCAGCCATGCCCTCTGCCTACACACAAAGATCTCCTTTTTGGTCCCTAATCGGCCCCATCCATCCTTTGACGACCCTTTTACTATTTATATTTTTATAAAAGACTTTTGGGTTCCATTTTATGTTACCCGCTAATCTATTCTCATACACTCTCTTTGCCCCTCTTATTTCCTTTTTCAGCTCTCCCCTGTACTTTGTGTTCAGCCTGGTTCTCTACTGTATTATGAAGCTGACATTTATCATAAGCCTCCTTTTTCTGTTTCATATTAATCTCTATATTTTTAGTCATCCAGGGAGCTCTAGCTTTGGATGCCCTTCCTTTCCCCCTAGTGGGAATGTGTCTAGCCTGTACCTGAATTATCTCCTCTTTTAAGGCTTCCCATTGCACATTTACTGTTTTACCGGCCAATCTTTGATTCCAATCCACCTGGGCCAAGATCCATTTTGAACTCACTGAAATTAGCCCTCCTCCAGTTGAGTATTTTCACATTTTATTTTTCCTTGTCCTTTTCCATAACTACGAGAAAATAACAAACCTAATGATATTATGATCACTGTTCCTCAAATGCTCCCCCACTGAAACATGCCCCACTTCATTCCCCAGGATTAGATCCAGCACTGCGTCCTTCTCGTTGGGCTGGAAACATACTGATGAAGAATGTTCCCTTGTACACATTTCAGGAATTCCTCCCCCTCTTTGTCCTTTACACTATTATTTTCCCAGTTTATATCAGGATAATTATCACTACTCTAAAGTTCTTGCATCTTTCTGCAATTTGCCTGAAAATTTGCTCCTCCATCTCCTTCCCACTATTTGGTGGTCTATAATATACATCCAGCAGCACAATAGACCCTCTACTGTTCCTTAATTCTAACCAAATAGATTCTGGGCTCAATTTTCAAACTGAGCTGGGAAGGGCCCGGGGGTTCAATCTGAGGTCGGGAAACCCATTAGAACGGGTTTCCTGGGCGTCCTTATGATTTTGATGTAAGGACGTCTTTTATTATTTTTTGTCGGTTTCCCGTCCTGCTGACTGGCTGATTGACAGGCTGGGCTCAGACAGACGGGAGACCAGCCAGGGAGAGGCCGTCTGCAGGTAAGTCTTTGTTTGCATGGATGGGCGGGGAGGGCATGGAGCATGTATGAGCTTAGGGCCATGGGTGGGCAAGGGGCACAGGTGGGCATAGGGGTCGCGAGCCACGGGGGATGGGATCGGGGGTCAGTCAGGGGGAGGGCTGGATCGGGGGTCATTGGGGGGTCGTGATCATTGAGGGGGAGGGTCAGAGGATGGGGTCGGAGTCAGAAGATTTGGGTCGGAAGATTGGGGTCGGAGGGATCGGGGGTCGGAGAGGAGAGGATAGCAATCGGGGGGGGGTGCGGGGGTCCGCAATCGGTGGTGGGGGGGGGGGGGGGGGAGTTGGTACAGGTAGGCTTGTTGGGCCTGGGGGAAGCACTCCTGCTCCTCTGGGCCCACAAGCTGTGCCTTTCTAGGCACTTACCTGCAGTCTCGGGCCTTCTCACCTCCTTTTACAAAGCATAAAAAGGAGGCCTAGGAATCCTGGCCCCCTAGGATTGAAATGGGGAATTAGTTAAAAAGGGAGGCCTAAGGCCTCCTTGAGAGGTTTTAAGGCCCAACCCGCCTCCTGGGAGTGGGTTGGCCGTCTGCCGCTTGTCCTGCCCCTGTGAAAACCGGAAATGAGCGGGTTGGGGACGGGTCTGAAATGGTGGCCCTCAACCCACCCGTTTTTTACTTTGAAAATCGAGCCCTCAGTCTTAGCACATCATTTCCTTTCTAGTGCTGTAACATTATCTTTGATCAATACAGCCACCCCACCTCATCCCCTGCACCCCACCCCCCATCCTTTTATCCTTCTCTATCTTTCCTGAATACATTGTAACCAGGAATATTAAGTGCCCATTCCTCCCCTTGTTTGAACCAGGCTTCCGTTATTGCCACTATATCACAATTCCATGTGGTTACCTGTGCCTGCAGCTCACCAACCTTATTTACCACGCTCCCTGCATTTACGCACATGCACCCCAAATCCATCTTAGTCTGCCTCGCATTTCCCTTTGTCTGCTTCCTCCTATTTTTGAACTACTCTTTATTCTAATGCTGTTTGTTTCTCCCAGACCTCTGATGTATTGTATTAAGCTAATAAACTCTAAAAAAGGTTGAATTGGTTAAAGCTGCTTCAATAAAACAATAGTTTGTGGTGCCTACTTTCTGAAAATGGATTTCTATTCTATTGATTTATTAAGCTTGGATAATTTTAATCAAGTGATAATAAAGTTTGCTTTGTTATAATATCAACTGACTGCTACTAATCCAAATATTTGTGAACCATTTTGTGCAGTGGGTCCACACCGAATAATGGACTTTATGAAGGCCCCAAATCGCTGCCATAGGGAGTCACACTTTTATCTCATTGGCTGAGGCTGGTTTCAGCAAGAATCTGAGGTAGACCTGTCAGCCCCCAATGGTTCTGACGAAGTTCTACAGTCCAAACCTATCTTTTCTGTTTCCAGATGCTGGTGGACTTGCCGCTTATTTCAGCATTTCCCAATTTTATTTGTAGCTCAGTCACATCTTAGGGCTTAAGGATTGTGCCATCCAATGCTACTTTCAGGTAAATTGCCATTCTTCACCCTAGATGATCCGCTTCTATTGATGTTGTAATACTGATTGTAGCCTGATGTTAGACTGAGATTATAAGGCCCTCTGTCAATTTAAAACTATAGGTTTGGTCTGTGAACTGATCTCATAAAATTGACAGCAACCAGCTCAGCACAATTTACCCCCACAGACAATCAGTGAAACTGCACGCACCTCTCCACATATCACAGAATCATAGAATGGTGCCGTGCAGGAGGCCATTTGGCCCATCATGCCTGTGCCCGCTCTTTGAAAGTGCTATCCAATTAATCCCAATCCCCTGCTCTTTCCCCATAGCACTGCAAATTTTCCCCCTTCTAGTATTTATCCAAATCTCTTCTGAAAGTTATTATTGAATCTGCTCCCACCACCCTTCCAGGCAGTGCATTCCAGATCATAACAACTCGCTGCATAAAAAAATTTCTCCTCATCTTGCCTCATGTTAATCTGTGTCCTCTGGTTACCGACCCTTCTGCCACTGGAAACAGTTTCTTCTTACTTGCTCTCTCAAAACCCTCCATGATTTTGAACACCTCTATCAAATCTCCCCTCAACCTTCTCTGTTCTAAGGACAACAACTCCAGCTTCTCCATATTACGGCGGGAAACAGCTGGAGTCAGTTAGTTTCCCACCTGCTTGCGGCAACATGATGCCACGGCGACTTTACCCTGACTGGCCACTTACCGACTGCTGGCCTCGCGCAAATTGGGCGGCCGTGCAAGTAAGTGTGAGAAAGGGGCTCTGGAAGTGTTTCGTGGGAGAGATTCTGGGGCTGGAGAAGTTTCACGAAAGAAAGTAAAACACTTACCTTTCAGGATTTCTTCACGTCCCAATTCTCTTCCGAGTTGCTTCAGCCCGGTGGGAAAGAGTTAAAATGCAGTCGGGATCCGATTGACGTCATCGGATCCTGATTAGCACCTTTAAAGGAGGACCCTGCTGGCTTCAGGCGGCTGCCCTCGCCACCTGCTCAGAAGAGCGGGTTAAATTGGATGCGGCGAGATCCAGGTACCGTTGCAGCGGTAACTAATCACATTTTAACTGCCCACCCGCCCAGTTTCCCTCCCTTTCATTAATTTCCTACAGATTAAGTTTGTCCATCTTCATTTAGTCTTCTGTACCGTGACCCTTCTGGTAATTGTAAACAATTTTACAACACCAAGTTATAGTCCAGCAATTTTATTTTAAATTCACAAGCTTTCGGAGGCTTCCTCCTTCCTCAGGTAAACATTTACCTGAGGAAGGAGGAAGCCTCCGAAAGCTTGTGAATTTAAAATAAAATTGCTGGACTATAACTTGGTGTTGTAAAATTGTTTACAATTGTCAACCCCAGTCCATCACCGGCATCTCCACATCATGACTACCTTCTGGTAATGACTTTGGATGTTATGGATCTTAGATTGTGATAACCTTGACTGTTTTTTCTTTTTATCTATATACCAGGGCAGTGTAGTCAGGGGTGTAATATTCTGAGCTGCATGTTCATCTTCTATACCTCCCCTAATCGATCAGTATAGTTGTAGAACCTGAAGGAAAAGTGGGCAGGGATGCATACTGCTGCATCCCTGCCCTCTGCCTTCCTCCCTGAGTTCAGACAGCAGGCAAGTCGTCCAACTGGACCCACAGGAACATCTAACACAAACTCTCTAAACTGTTATATTGTGTGGATTTCAAGGAATTGTGAGGCCTATTTTTGCCAGTTCCTTAATCTGATCTTCAATTTGACAAGAAATAATTGGCTTTGCCACCGATCGAAACTGTCAAGGGAAAATGTTGTACATTCTTACCATTGCATATAGTTCGCGCTCCTGTTCCAAACTGGCTACTGAACCCATAGACTGCTTACTGGGGTGCACTTTCGCCTTCATCTGTTTTGTTCGCTCTTCCATTATTCGGCTTCCTGTGGAAACAAAGTGTTTTTGAATTTCAAAAGGAAATGCTAAGTTGAGCAAACTTAAAGCTGTCATACAGCAACAATTTTCTCCGTTATTTAATGGTGTTGTGTCGTACAACTAAATCTTCTTTATAAACACCTTGCAGTCGATTCTGTGCTCCCATTGCGGATGTAACACTGACAGGGAGAGTTCTGGTAAGTACCGCTCCCTGCTTTATGTGTAGAGTTCGCCCTTTCACCTCAACGACAATGACAAGTTGATACCATCATCACATCGCTAATTGCAGCTGCTGCTATTAATTTATTTTTTCAGCAAAAAGTATTAACACCTCAGCAAACAATAGCATTTTTCTCAGTCCAAGCTTCCAGATGACAATTAGCAAGGTTTTGCTGCAGGGGAGGTTTCTGAGCAGGCTGTTCAAGAAACTTAGCCTACCCAAAAATGGCTTCATAAAGTACGAATACCCACTTCACATACTCAGAGTTAATAGGACCCCGAATTAGTTTTAGCCGGGGCCTGGGCGGGGAAGCTGCGGCCAATTTCCCACCTGGCAGAAGTTGATCTGAAGGGAAAAGAGGCTCTTCAGGTAAGTGTAAAACTTTCCTTTGTGAGGCCAGGAGGAGCAGGAGTGCTTCTCCAAGCACCAAAAGGAGAGTCATGATCTCCTCTGCCCTGGACTCCCCCAGCATCCCTCCCACGACACCCTCCTGAAATCCCCTCCGCATCACTTACATGCAAGCTCGTGGGCAGCAGCTGCTCTCCACCCTCTTCATGCCCATTCTGGGTGGGAAGTGGACTGGTGGCATTTAAATGAGGCCCGGCATTTAAGTCAACTCGCCAGAACAGTTTCTCACCAGAAACTCGCTCCGAGTTAAAATCTGCCCCCTGGTAAAAAAATGGGTCTCGGTGACCAGGAGCTTTAGCAAATCCAGCAGGTTTATTTTGGAGTTGCTGCCTGTTGTGTGTCAGGAGGCAGCAACCTGAACAGCCACTAAACCTAATGTGAAAGAAGCTAATATTATTTGCTAAAAAATGTCTAGGAAAAGTGGATTTTTGTAGTGTGAATTCTTTGTCCAGGCTTGAACTGATTCTGAATCTCACTCTGCTTCGCTCTGGTGTTCGGTTGGGCTTTGACAACAGATTTGGGCTGCATTTACACTGTAACTGCTTTGCACTGACACTACAGCTGTAGTGTGAGTGCATCCAAACATGCCTACCTTCCCAACAGACATTCTTGAGAGTGTCTCTGCTGGACTGCTTCTATTCAACTACCTGGCCTACTTCCAATGCTTCTGCAGGCTCAGTTTCTGCTCCTCTGCTGGGATTCTCCACACTGTCGAGCTGACTCTGATCTACTCTTGCTGGATCCCACTTTGGTCTAGGTGTTGTTCCCATGCTGCTGAATGATCTTTACTTTGCAATTATCTGCTCACATCCCGTGGCCACTGACTCTGATCTACTCTGCCTTCTGAATGTCTTTATCATACTTCTTAGAGCTGGGTTGGATCAGCTCCTCAGGCGTCTACTGCTTCCAATCTTGTGTGTTACTTGGTGCTCTACAGCTGTTCCTTCGAGCATCCTCCTCATTTACACTGTTTCCTTGGATTCAGCCTTCACCCTTCCTCAGCTCTCTAGTCTTTGATACTCTGGTTTCCTGGATTTCACACCCACTGCTCCACACTTGTTCGCTAGTCCCCGGGATCAAGCTCAGCTGATTCCCGGTCAACTCTCTCTCAGCAACCTCCACCAATGCCTCAGCTGATGCTCTGTTCTTCCAACGGCTCCTGGATCCACCTACTCCTCACTGCTACCTGAATATTGGGAATATTGGTTGTTGGGTTGCTTCAACGCTGATTACAAGTGGAGTTCATCTCACCACAGCCCCCTGCCCTCAGGCTTTAACTTTGGACTATTTCATATTGCTTCTTCTCTGTTTGCAACTGCTTGTTGTTTCATCTAATCATTAGTCTTGTCTAATCTCTGCCATGTTTCTGTCACCCAGAATTCCCTTTGCGTGCATTTGTGTGCACATTTTGGCAGCCGCTCTTGACCCAAGCCCATTACTTCTTTCTCCCTTTTCTCCTCTCTCATCCCGATCACCTTGGCATTCCGCCTTTCATCTTTTCCCTCTCAGGTATTTTGCACCCCTTTGATTCTTTACCCCAAACAATCACTATGGCATGGTCTTTATTATCATGTCACACCTCAGCCTCTTCGCTCTACTCCTCTGCCATCTTCTCCTCATTCAAGCACCTCACCCTGTCCTTTAAACTCTCCGTTGTCTGCCAGCTCCCCAAGCCCCATTGCGGGATATCCTTCCTCAGCTTCTGCACCAAGCGACTCCTCATCCTCAGTGACTTCAATCTTTATCACAACTCCCCTTGCCCTCTCACTTGGTAAAATGTCAGACTTGGCTCAGTGTTAACACACTCACCCCTTGAGTCAGAAAGTAAAGTCCCACACCAGAGACTTGAGCACATAATCCAGGCTAATACTTCAGTACAGTACTGAGGGAGTGTTGCACTGTTGGAGATGCTGTCTTTCGGATGAGACATTAAACTGAGGCCCTGTCTGCCCTCTGAGGTGGATGTAAAAGATCCCAAGACACAATTCAAAGAAGACTGGTGTTCTGGCCAATGTTTATTCCTCAGCCAAATCATTAAAGTACAAATATCTGGTCATTATTGTTGATTAATACTGCTAGAGACAAGCTTGTACCAGGAATTAATGTTCTAGATGCAGAGTCTTTATAGATTTTATTAAAGGGAATGGTACTCACAGACAAACCCATGACAATGCAAAGACTGCGGAAAACCTCGTGTTATAGTTTCTGAGCTCAGTCACAGGGTGATTAGCCTGTAGGCCATCCCTGTGGGGGAGGTGAAGCAGGTAGGGCCTCAGTGAACTGAGTCTCAAAGTGTGGCAGATGCATTGGCCTCTACATACAGTGTTCAAGGAGAGATTATACTGCTCCCTTATGGTCATGTAACTGTTCCTCTAGCTCTGCAATTCACCTTCGATATTGATTATGACTTTTAAATTGCTCTACTGGAGTGCACAGGATGTATTCTGAACCTCTAGGTTCTTTGTTTCTCTTTCCTCATCTTTAATCTGCACTTCCATTTCTGACTTTTCTTTTGTCAATTGCCAATTGGCTAACATCTTAGTTATTACCATAACACACATTAACAATCCCTGTAATATTAATTTATTAATTAGGCCTTTATATCTTAATCTCACGCTGGTGGGTCAAGTGGAGCAAGTGTCAGTGGGGGAACATTTAGGGAACAGTGATCATAGTATCAAAACATTCAGATTAGTTATGGAAAAGGACAAGGAGCAATCTAGAGTAAAAATACTTAATTGGAGGAGGGCCAATTTCAGAGGGTTGAGAACGGATCCGGCCCGGGTAAATTGGAATCAAAGATTGGCAGGCAAAATTATAATGCAACAATGGGCAGCCTTGAAAGTGGAGATGATTCGGGTACAGTCGAGGTACATTCCCACGAGGGGGAAAGGTAGGGCAACCAAAGCCAGAGCTCCCTGGATGATGAAAGAGATAGAGAGTGAGATGAAGTAGAAAAAGGGGGTGTGTGACAGATGTCAGTTTGATAACACAAGTGAGAACCAGGCTGAATATAGAAAGTACAGAGAAGTGCAAAAGGAAATAAGAGGGGCAAAGAGAGAGTATGAGAATAGACTGGTGGCTAACATAAAAGGGAATTCAAAAGTCTTCTATAGGTATAGAAAAAGTAAATGGGTAGTAAGAGGAGGGGTGGGGCCGATTAGGGATCAAAAAGGAAATTCATGCATGGAGGCAGAGGGCATGTCTGAGGTACTAAATGAGTACTTTGCATCTGTCTTTATCAAGGAAGAAGATGCTGCCAAAGTCACAGTAAAAGAGGAGGTAGTTGAGATACTGGATGGTTTAAAAATTAATAAAGAGGAGGTACCAGAAAGGCTGGCTGTACTTAAAGTAGATAAGTCACCCAGTCCGGATGGAATGCATCCTAGATTGCTGAGGGAAGTAATGGTGGAAATTGCGGAGGTACTGGCCATAATCTTCCAAACATCTGTAGATACAGGGGTGGTGCCAGAGGACTGGAGAATTGCAAATGTTACACCCTTGTTCAAAGAAGGGTGTAAGGATAAACCCAGCAACTACAGGCCAGTCAGTTTAACCTCGGTGGTGGGGAAGCTTTTGGAAACGATAATCCGGGGACAAAATTAATCGTCACTTGGACAAATAAAGGAAAGCCATCATGGATTTGTTAAAGGCAAATCGTGTTTTCTATTTTTATTTCAGATTTCCAATATCTGAAGTATTTTGCTTTTGATTTCACATTTAACTAACGAGATTGAGTTTTTTGATGAGAGCAATCTGGTTGATGAGGTGTATGTGGACTTTCAAAAGGTGTTTGACAAAGCGCCACATAATAGGCTTGAAAGCAAATTGAAGCCCATGGAATAAAAGGGGCAGTGGCAGCATGGATACGAAATTGGCTAAGTGACAGGAAACAGACAGTGGTGGTGAATGGTTGTTTTTCGGACTGGAGGGCGGTGTACAGTGGTGTTCCCCAGGGGTCGGTACTAGAACCACTGCTTTTCTTGATATGTATTAATGATTTGGACTTGGGTGTACAGGGCACAATTTCAAAATTTGCAGATGACACAAAACTTGGAAGTGTAGTAAACAGTGAGGAGGATAATAATAGACTTCAAGAGGACACAGACAGGCTGGTGGAATGGGCGGACACATGGCAGATGAAATTTAACGCAGAGAGGTGCAAAGTGATACATTTTGGCAGGAAGAATGAGGAGAGGCAATATAAACTAAATGGCACAGGAACAGAGAGACCTGGGGGTATATGTGCACAAATCTTTGAAGGTGACAGGACAGGTTGAGAAAGCAATTAAAAAAGCATATGGGATCCTGGGCTTTATAGAAGCAAGGACTACAAAAGCAAGGAAGTTATGTTGAACCTTCCTAAAACACTGGTTCGGTCACAGCTAGAGTATTGTGTCTCATTCTGGGCACTGCACTTTAGGAAAGATGTGAAGGCTTTAGAGAGAGTGCAGAAAAGATTTACTAGAATGATTCCAGGGATGAGGGACTTCAGTTATGTGGATAGACTAGAGAAGCTGGGGTTGTTCTCCTTAGAGCAGAGAAGGTTAAGAGGAGATTTGATAGAAGTGTTCAAAATCATGAACGGTTTAGATAAAATAAACAAAGAGAAACTGTTCCCATTGGCGGAAGGGTCGAGAACCAGAGGACACAGATTTAAGGTGATTGGCAAAGGAACCAAAGGAAACATGAGGAAAAACTTTTTTACACAGTGAGTAGTTATGATCTGGAATGCACTGCCTGAAAGGGTGGTGGAAGCAGATTCAATCATGGCTTTCAAAAAGAAATTGGATAAATACTTGAAGGGAAAAAATCTTCAGGGGCATGGGGAAACAACGGGGGAATGGGACTAACTGGATTGCTCTTACAAAGCGCCGGCACAGGCCCGATGGGCCGAATGGCCTCCTTCTGTGCAGTAACCATTCTATGATTCTTCTATGATAATTGGTTAGCTTTCTTTGTACTCCCTTATTTTATAAAATAATTTTCTCTGTTTTGACTACTAAAGTTGATTTCTCATCTTTTATGCAGAGTATCAATCAGTTTCAGCAGTAGGAATGAAGCACTTCTCCTGCTTTTTTAAGACTTTGAGGTAGCGCTTTCTTGACAATAGTCCTGGCCTCAATCTATAATACGTAAGAACTTAGGTCCCATCTGGGATGCCAACTGTTGACTAATACTGTACAAACTTGGAGTTGTCTCTGTGCCAGGAATTAAAGTTCGAGATATAAATTATTTGCTTATTGATTTTATTAGAGGGAATGATACTCACAGACAACACACACGGGGATAAGAAGGCTGTGGAAGACCTCACTTTGAAGCTGCTGAGCTCCGTCAAAGGGTGATTAGCCCCTGGGTCTTCCATAATTATCATGACAATGGTCACACTTTTTATCCTACAGCTATAAGGCCATTGTATCATACCTCCTCTATGACCTTCACTTTTGGTTTACACTAACTTACTTCAGCTCAGCATTCCAGAGAGTGGGTCTCATTACAAAAACTGTCTTTACATGTCGAGAAAAGGTAAACATATCGGGGTGGAAATTGGTATGTATTGTGCTGGTTTATGAGGACCTATTTTTAGTTGTCCCAGGTGGATGCCTAAAACAGGCATTACGCAATTTAATTATGTAAATTGGGGCCCAATGCCTGTTGAACCCATCATGAAATTTGTCGGCCATGAGAGGGGCAGGTGTTGGGCTTACCTCATTCAGGTTTCTTTAGCGGCCTCCGTAGCCATCGATAAAAGGTATGTGACGTTTTTTTAAAAACATCCCTGTGCAGCCGAAGTGCTCCCCTCACTCCACAGAAGTTGCAGTTGATCCCCCCTCCCCACCACAACCCGTAGCACACTCCCCCTCCCAGGACTTACCTGAGGGCCGCTGCGGTGAGGCAGGTAGCCCATCATTCATGTCTTCTCTCGGACATGCTACCAGCTCGCGTGTTAATGGGGCCCGAGGACCAATCTCCAATGTTCCTTGGGCCTCTCGGTTCGGGGGACTGTCGGTCTGAAAATGGCCCCAGGCTAAAATCTACCCCATAGTTGCCAAACAGACAGATGCATCTATTATAAGGTGAGAACTGCACAAGGCTATCTTATTTGCCAATAGTTGGTACCGGCCATGCAAAAGGAACCTTGGTGATTTGAGCTGTCTTGTGACATTCTAAGATATTGCCTGTTTCACCAGATTCTCCAAAATGCACAAAGTGGAGCCCTGTACATAAAATGTATTCTCTGATACAACCTTTTCTCATTATTGCTTGTGGGACCTTGCTGTGTGCAAATTGGCTGCTGCGTTTCCCTACATTACAACAGTGACTGCACTTCAAAAGTACTTCATTGGCTGTGAAGTGCTTTGAGACGTCCTGAGGACGTGAAAGGCGCTATATAAATGCAAGTTCTTCTTTTCTTTCTCCTCCAAATCCACCATCATCCATTTTCCCCATGTCTCTTACAACCACTCTCAAACTCCCAGGTGCCTATTTTTAGATTCCAAGATTCTTGATACAGAATAAAGGGTTTCAATTTTGTCCAATTTATTTGAGAAACTATTAGATAAATGCTTTGAGGTGTAAAAAATTTCAGCTGCTCAAATATCAGATTCAAGCCTGAGCTATATATGATCTGCACTAGTCCAGTCAAAGGGATCTGCACTGGTCATGCCCTGCTCCAGTCACGAGCCTCAAACCATTTTCATCCAGCAACTTACATCGGCACCTCTCACTGACTCACGCTATTTCTGCGCCCTGATTCGTACCAATTCCATTCAGCAGCTCTCAACAACAAATTCATTCAGTGACTTTGGATGGGAAGTTAAAGGATTACAGGCGCTAAATTGGGCCGTGTAGCACCCATTGTTTCGGTGCTGCACGGCCTCTCCAACATCTAAGATGGCGTGCAAGTTTCCAGCGTGATGTGCGCCAGACGCCATTTGGTATAGGAGTTAGCGCAGGTGCAGATAACGAACGCTGGAATCATGTAAAGTCGGGAGAAAATGGCTTCAATCAGTGTGCAACGCTGATTTAAAGTGATAGACACCATTTTGGGACTTAATGCTCAACTCAACGCACAGTCTTAACCCCAACCATCTGAACGTGTCTTAGAGTGCCTGGAGGACCCCCCCACCGGCGCTATTTAAAGGGACAATGCAGGATTTACAGGTTAGTGGCTGGATTATTGCTTCTGGCGGCCGAGACATTTGTAACTGTTTTTGGAGGTCTCCTAGACTTGAATACTAGGACGCGGGGACACAGGCAAACATTTAGAGCCAGGACGTGCAGGAGTGAAGTTAGGAAATGCTTCTACACGCAAAGGGTGGGAGACGTTTGGAACGCTCTTCTGCAGACGGCAGTTGATGCGAGCTCACTTGTGAATGTTAAATCTGAGATTGATAGATTTCTGTGAACCAAGGGTATTAAAGGATATGAGACTAAGGTAGGTATATGGAGTTAGATCACAGGTCCACCATGATCTCATTGAATGGCGGAAATAGGCTCGAGGGGCTAAATGCCACGGCCACTTGCTGCCTCTTGATATGCGCCACCTTCTCCTGCAAGAACGTGGGACGTGTGTCTGGGTGATGTGCCTGTCATGGTTGAATAGCTGCCAGTGTGTGCGGCTTGAAACATCTGTAATGTGTAAGGGTGAGAGGAAGCATCTGATTGGAAGAGTTGAGTACTGATGGAAAGAGCTTATTGGTATGTGGGTGATGGGGGGGTGTAGTGCGTGGTGCAGTTGGTAGGAGACGCCACTTGACAGTTGACCTCACTCACCTTGACCACTCATGTCAAAGCATTGAACGTCTTCCTGCACTGCATCCATGTTCATGATGCTGTGCGCCTGGCATTGACTTCATCCCCCGCTGCCTCCCACTGCCTTTTAGGTATATGTCTGGAGGGCCTCTTGCCTCCCCCCAATTCCCCCCTCCTCCCAAGGATATAGGATGTCCCTCCTTCTGTCCACCTGTTGCACCAAGGTCTGTAGTGCATCAGCAGAGATCCTTGCTGCACACTCTCTCGCAGGCCTGGTACAAACTCAGATCGACAGATTGGTGAGGTCTGGCGTGCAGATTGGAGGATGTGGGATTTAGTAGTGCGTAACCTTTATTCAATGTTTTAACATAACTCATCAGTGTGTAAACAAAGGGATAGGACCTGCATCTATGTTTTACGTGTACGATGTCTGATCTCTGTTCAGACTCCGCGCAGACAGCAGACTGTTATTTTCAGCAAATAACAGGGACCAGCTACCTTTAAGAGATTTCTGAGAAACATCCTCCCTTTAAGAGATTGAGCTCCCTCTGGTGGTGGAAAGTGCGAATTGAATTGAATCCACGTGCAAGGCCTGGAAAGGAACGCTGATTGCAGGTAAGTGTTCGAGTGGGTCCAAACTTGCGTCCTGCCTACGCAGAGGCCACTGGGCGCAGGGTAACAGCACATCACGCTACCTATGCTCAAAAAAGGCCCCATGCGATTTTCCCTCCATAGACTGGTAAGTAGAGCAGGAAGTAGGGAGTAGAGGAAATTTACCAGGAATGAGGGACTTCAGTCACATGGAGAGGCTGGAGAAGCTGAGGTTGTTCCCCTTAGAACAGGGAATATTAAGGGGAGATTTGATAGAAGTGTTCAAAATCGTGAAGGTTTTTGAGAGAGTAAATAAGGAGAAACTGTTTCCAGTGGCAGAATGGTCAGTAACCAGAGCACACAGATTTCAGGTAATTGGCAAAAGAACCAGAGGTGACATGAGGAAAAAACTTTAATGCAGCGAGTTGTTATGATCTGAAAAGCACTGCCTGGAAGGGTGGTGGGAGCAGATTCAATAATAACTTTCAAAAGGGAATTAGATAAATACTTGAAGGGAAAAAATTTGCAGGGCTATGGGGAAAGAGCAGGAGAGTGGGACAAATTGGATAGCTCTTTCAAAGAGCCAGCACAGGCACGATGGGCTGAAAGGCCTCCTTCTGTGCTGTATCATTCTATAATTCTAACTGTGCTTCATGAGTGGTCATGAAGGATACTTATGAAGGGCCTCAGTGTAGCACAGGACGGTGGCTCACAGTGGGCCTCAGTGTAGCACAGGACGGTGGCTCACAGTGGGCCTCAGTGCAGTCCGGGACAGTGGCTCACAGTGGGCCTCAGTGCAGTCCGGGACAGTGGCTCACAGTGGGCCTCAGTGCAGTCCGGGACAGTAGCTCACAGTGGGCCTCAGTGCAGTCCGGGACAGTGGCTCACAGTGGGCCTCAGTGCAGTCCGGGACGGTGGCTCACAGTGGGCCTCAGTGCAGTCCGGGACGGTGGCTCACAGTGGGCCTCAGTGCAGTCCGGGACGGTGGCTCACAGTGGGCCTCAGTGCAGTCCGGGACAGTGGCTCACAGTGGGCCTCAGTGCAGTCCGGAACAGTGGCTCACAGTGGGCCTCAGTGCAGTCCGGGACAGTGGCTCACAGTGGGCCTCAGTGCAGTCCGGGACGGTGGCTCACAGTGGGCCTCAGTGCAGTCCGGGACAGTGGCTCACAGTGGGCCTCAGTGCAGTCCGGAACAGTGGCTCACAGTGGGCCTCAGTGCAGTCCGGGACAGTGGCTCACAGTGAGCCTCAGTGCAGCCCAGGGCAGTGGCTCACAAAAGACCACACTCCAGTGCGGGACAGTGGCTCACAATGGACCTCAGTGCAGTGCAGGACAGTGGGCCCCAGTGGGCCTCAATGCAGGGTAGGTCAGTGGCCCACAGTAGGGCACAGTGCAGCATAGCACGGTGGCTCACAGTGGGCCTCAGCTCAGTGGACCTCAGTGCAGCACAGGACAGGGCTCACAATGGGCCTCACTGCAGCGTATGACATCGGCTCACAGTGGGCCTCGCTGCAGCATACGGCAGTGTCTCACAGTGGGCCTCGCTGCAGCATACGGCAGTGTCTCACAGTGGGCCTCGCTGCAGCATACGGCAGTGTCTCACAGTGGGCCTCGCTGCAGCATACGGCAGTGTCTCACAGAGGGCCTCGCTGCAGCATACGGCAGTGTCTCACAGTGGGCCTCGCTGCAGCATACGGCAGTGTCTCACAGTGGGCCTCGCTGCAGCATACGGCAGTGTCTCACAGTGGGCCTCGCTGCAGCATACGGCAGTGGTTAACAATGGGCCTCACTGCAGCACACGACAGTGGTTAACAATGGGCCTCACTGCAGCGTACGACAGTGGTTCACAGTGGGCCTCGCTGCAGCGTACAACAGTGGTTCACAGTGGGCCTCAGTGCAACGTATGAAAGTGGCTCACAGTGGGCCTCAGTGCAGCGTACGACAGTGGCTCACAGTGGGCCTCAGTGCAACGTATGACAGTGGCTCACAGTGGGCCTCAGTGCAGCGTACGACAGTGGCTCACAGTGGGCCTCAGTGCAGCGTGGGATAGTGGTTAATGGGTGGTTTCAGTGCAGTGAGACAGTGGTTAACGGGTGGTTTCAGTGCAGTGTGGGACAGTGGTTAACAGGTGGTTTCAGTGCAGTGAGACAGTGGTTAACGGGTGGTTTCAGTGCAGTGTGGGACAGTGGTTAACGGGTGGTTTCAGTGCAGTGTGGGACAGTGGTTAACAGGTGGTTTCAGTGCAGTGAGCGACAGTGGTTAACGGGCGGTTTCAGTGCAGTGTGGGACAGTGGTTAACGGGCGGTTTCAGTGCAGTGTGGGACAGTGGTTAACGGGTGGTTTCAGTGCAGTGGGACAGTGGTTAACGGGTGGTTTCAGTGCAGTGTGGGACAGTGGTTAACGGGCGGTTTCAGTGCAGTGTGGGACAGTGGTTAACGGGTGGTTTCAGTGCAGTGGGAGTGGTTAACGGGTGATTTCAGTGCAGTGAGGGACAGTGGTTAATGGGCGGTTTCAGTGCAGTGAGCGACAGTGGTTAACGGGTGGTTTCAGTGCAGTGAGCGACAGTGGTTAACGGGTGGTTTCAGTGCAGTGTGGGACAGTGGTTAACGGGTGGTTTCAGTGCAGTGAGCGACAGTGGTTAACGGGTGGTTTCAGTGCAGTGTGGGACAGTGGTTAACGGGTGATTTCAGTGCAGTGTGGGACAGTGGTTAACGGGTGGTTTCAGTGCAGTGAGCGACAGTGGTTAACGGGTGGTTTCAGTGCAGTGAGCGACAGTGGTTAACGGGTGGTTTCAGTGCAGTGGGACAGTGGTTAACGGGTGGTTTCAGTGCAGTGTGGGACAGTAGTTAACGGGCGGTTTCAGTGCAGTGTGGGACAGTGGTTAACGGGTGGTTTCAGTGCAGTGGGACAGTGGTTAACGGGTGGTTTCAGTGCAGTGTGGGACAGTGGTTAACGGGTGATTTCAGTGCAGTGTGGGACAGTGGTTAACGGGTGGTTTCAGTGCAGTGTGGGACAGTGGTTAACGGGTGGTTTCAGTGCAGTGTGGGACAGTGGTTAACGGGTGGTTTCAGTGCAGTGTGGGACAGTGGTTAACGTGTGGTTTCAGTGCAGTGTGGGACAGTGGTTAACGGGTGGTTTCAGTGCAGTGAGCGACAGTGGTTAACGTGTGGTTTCAGTGCAGTGTGGGACAGTGGTTAACGGGTGGTTTCAGTGCAGTGTGGGACAGTGGTTAACGAGTGGTTTCAGTGCAGTGAGGGACAGTGGTTAACGCGTGGTTTCAGTGCAGTGGGACAGTGGTTAACGGGTGGTTTCAGTGCAGTGTGGGACAGTGGTTAACAGGTGGTTTCAGTGCAGTGTGGGACAGTGGTTAACCGGTGCTTTCAGTGCAGTGAGGGACAGTGGTTAACGGGTGGTTTCAGTGCAGTGAGCGACAGTGGTTAACGGGTGGTTTCAGTGCAGTGAGCGACAGTGGTTAACGGGTGGTTTCAGTGCAGTGAGCGACAGTGGTTAACGGGTGGTTTCAGTGCAGTATGGGACAGTGGTTAACGGGTGGTTTCAGTGCAGTGTGGGACAGTGGTTAACAGGTGGTTTCAGTGCAGTGTGGGACAGTGGTTAACGGGTGGTTTCAGTGCAGTGGGACAGTGGTTATCAGGTGGTTTCAGTGCAGTGGGACAGTGGTTAACGGGTGGTTTCAGTGCAGTGTGGGACAGTGGTTAACAGGTGATTTCAGTGCAGTGGGACAGTGGTTAACGGGTGATTTCAGTGCAGTGTAGGACAGCGGTTAACGGGTGGTTTCAGTGCAGTGAGGGACAGTGGTTAACGTGTGGTTTCAGTGCAGTGTGGGACAGTGGTTAACGGGTGATTTCAGTGCAGTGGGACAGTGGTTAACGGGTGGTTTCAGTGCAGTGTGGGACAGTGGTTAACGGGTGGTTTCAGTGCAGTGTAGGACAGCGGTTAACGGGTGGTTTCAGTGCAGTGGGACAGTGGTTAACGGGTGGTTTCAGTGCAGTGTGGGACAGTGGTTAACGGGTGGTTTCAGTGCAGTGGGACAGTGGTTAACGGGTGGTTTCAGTGCAGTGAGGGACAGTGGTTAACGGGTGATTTCAGTGCAGTGTGGGACAGTGGTTAACGGGTGGTTTCAGTGCAGTGAGCGACAGTGGTTAACGGGTGGTTTCAGTGCAGTATGGGACAGTGGTTAACGGGTGGTTTCAGTGCAGTGTGGGACAGTGGTTAACGGGTGGTTTCAGTGCAGTGGGACAGTGGTTAACAGGTGGTTTCAGTGCAGTGGGACAGTGGTTAACGGGTGGTTTCAGTGCAGTGGGACAGTAGTTAACGGGTGATTTCAGTGCAGTGTAGGACAGCGGTTAACGGGTGGTTTCAGTGCAGTGTGGGACAGTGGTTAACGGGTGATTTCAGTGCAGTGGGACAGTGGTTAACGGGTGGTTTCAGTGCAGTGTGGGACAGTGGTTAACGGGTGGTTTCAGTGCAGTGTAGGACAGCGGTTAACGGGTGGTTTCAGTGCAGTGGGACAGTGGTTAACGGGTGGTTTCAGTGCAGTGTGGGACAGTGGTTAACGGGTGGTTTCAGTGCAGTGGGACAGTGGTTAACGGGTGGTTTCAGTGCAGTGAGGGACAGTGGTTAACGGGTGATTTCAGTGCAGTGTAGGACAGCGGTTAACGGGTGGTTTCAGTGCAGTGTGGGACAGTGGTTAACGGGTGGTTTCAGTGCAGTGTGGGACAGTGGTTAACGGGTGATTTCAGTGCAGTGTGGGACAGTGGTTAACGGGTGGTTTCAGTGCAGTGGGACAGTGGTTAACAGGTGGTTTCAGTGCAGTGGGACAGTGGTTAATGGGTGGTTTCAGTGCAGTGTGGGACAGTGGTTAACGGGTGGTTTCAGTGCAGTGAGGGACAGTGGTTAACGGGTGGTTTCAGTGCAGTGTGGGACAGTGGTTAACGGGTGGTTTCAATGCAGTGGGACAGTGGTTAACGGGTGGTTTCAGTGCAGTGTGGGACAGTGGTTAACGGGTGGTTTCAGTGCAGTGGGACAGTGGTTAACGGGTGGTTTCAGTGCAGTGGGACAGTGGTTAACGGGTGGTTTCAGTGCAGTGTGGGACAGTGGTTAACAGGTGGTTTCAGTGCAGTGTGGGACAGTGGTTAACCGGTGCTTTCAGTGCAGTGTGGGACAGTGGTTAACGGGTGGTTTCATTGCAGTGGGACAGTGGTTAACGGGTGGTTTCAGTGCAGTGTGGGACAGTGGTTAACGGGTGGTTTCAGTGCAGTGTGGGACAGTGGTTAACGGGTGGTTTCAGTGCAGTGTGGGACAGTGTTTAACGGGTGGTTTCAGTGCAGTGTGGGACAGTGGTTAACGGGTGGTTTCAATGCAGTGGGACAGTGGTTAACGGGTGGTTTCAGTGCAGTGTGGGACAGTGGTTAACAGGTGGTTTCAGTGCAGTGTGGGACAGTGGTTAACCGGTGCTTTCAGTGCAGTGTGGGACAGTGGTTAACGGGTGGTTTCAGTGCAGTGGGACAGTGGTTAACGGGTGGTTTCAGTGCAGTGTGGGACAGTGGTTAACGGGTGGTTTCAGTGCAGTGTGGGACAGTGGTTAACGGGTGGTTTCAGTGCAGTGTGGGACAGTGGTTAACGGGTGGTTTCAGTGCAGTGTGGGACAGTGGTTAACGGGTGGTTTCAGTGCAGTGTGGGACAGTGGTTAACGGGTGGTTTCAGTGCAGTGGGACAGTGGTTAATGGGTGGTTTCAGTGCAGTGAGCGACAGTGGTTAACGGGTGATTTCAGTGCAGTGTGGGACAGTGGTTAACGGGTGGTTTCAGTGCAGTGTGGGACAGTGGTTAACGGGTGGTTTCAGTGCAGTGAGCGACAGTGGTTAACGGGTGATTTCAGTGCAGTGTGGGACAGTGGTTAACGGGTGGTTTCAGTGCAGTGTGGGACAGTGGTTAACGGGCGGTTTCAGTGCAGTGAGCGACAGTGGTTAACGGGTGGTTTCAGTGCACTGTGGGACAGCGGTTAACGGGTGGTTTCAGTGCAGTGTGGGACAGCGGTTAACGGGTGATTTCAGTGCAGTGTGGGACAGCGGTTAACGGGTGGTTTCAGTGCAGTGTGGGACAGTGGTTAACGGGTGGTTTCAGTGCAGTGTGGGACAGTGGTTAACGGGTGGTTTCAGTGCAGTGTGGGACAGTGGTTAACGGGTGGTTTCAGTGCAGTGTGGGACAGTGGTTAACGGGTGATTTCAGTGCAGTGTGGGGCAGTGGTTAACGGGTGGTTTCAGTGCAGTGGGACAGTGGTTAACGGGTGGTTTCAGTGCAGTGGGACAGTGGTTAACAGGTGGTTTCAGTGCAGTGGGACAGTGGTTAACGGGTGGTTTCAGTGCAGTGTGGGACAGTGGTTAACGGGTGATTTCAGTGCAGTGTAGGACAGAGGTTAACGGGTGGTTTCAGTGCAGTGAGGGACAGTGGTTAACGTGTGGTTTCAGTGCAGTGTGGGACAGTGGTTAACGGGTGGTTTCAGTGCAGTGTGGGACAGTGGTTAACGGGTGGTTTCAGTGCAGTGAGGGACAGTGGTTAACGGGTGGTTTCAGTGCAGTGGGACAGTGGTTAACGGGTTGTTTCAGTGCAGTGTGGGACAGTGGTTAACCGGTGCTTTCAGTGCAGTGAGGGACAGTGGTTAACGGGTGGTTTCAGTGCAGTGTGGGACAGTGGTTAACGGGTGGTTTCAGTGCAGTGGGACAGTGGTTAACGGGTGGTTTCAGTGCAGTGTGGGACAGTGGTTAACGGGTGGTTTCAGTGCAGTGTGGGACAGTGGTTAACGTGTGGTTTCAGTGCAGTGTGGGACAGTGGTTAACGGGTGGTTTCAGTGCAGTGAGGGACAGTGGTTAACGGGTGGTTTCAGTGCAGTGAGGGACAGTGGTTAACGGGTGATTTCAGTGCAGTGTGGGACAGTGGTTAACGGGTGGTTTCAGTGCAGTGAGGGACAGTGGTTAACGGGTGATTTCAGTGCAGTGTGGGACAGTGGTTAACGGGTGGTTTCAGTGCAGTGTGGGACAGTGGTTAACAGGTGGTTTCAGTGCAGTGTGGGACAGTGGTTAACGGGTGGTTTCAGTGCAGTGTGGGACAGTGGTTAACGGGTGGTTTCAGTGCAGTGTGGGACAGTGGTTAACGGGTGGTTTCAGTGCAGTGTGGGACAGTGGTTAACGGGTGGTTTCAGTGCAGTGTGGGACAGTGGTTAACGGGTGGTTTCAGTGCAGTGAGCGACAGTGGTTAACGGGTGATTTCAGTGCAGTGTGGGACAGTGGTTAACGGGTGGTTTCAGTGCAGTGAGCGACAGTGGTTAACGGGTGGTTTCAGTGCAGTGAGCGACAGTGGTTAACGGGCGGTTTCAGTGCAGTGAGCGACAGTGGTTAACGGGTGGTTTCAGTGCAGTGAGCGACAGTGGTTAACAGGTGGTTTCAGTGCAGTGAGGAACAGTGGTTAACGGGCGGTTTCAGTGCAGTGTGGGACAGTGGTTAACGGGTGGTTTCAGTGCAGTGAGCGACAGTGGTTAACAGGTGGTTTCAGTGCAGTGTGGGACAGTGGTTAATGGGCGGTTTCAGTGTCGTGGGACTGTGGTTAACGGGTGGTTTCAGTGCAGTGGGAGAGTGGTTAACGGGTGGTTTCAGTGCAGTGGGACAGTGGTTAATGGGTGGTTTCAGTGCAGTGAGGGACAGTGGTTAATGGGTGGTTTCAGTGCAGTGAGCGACAGTGGTTAATGGGCGGTTTCAGTGTAGTGGGACAGTGGTTAACGGGTGGTTTCAGTGCAGTGAGGGACAGTGGTTAACGGGTGGTTTCAGTGCAGTGAGGGACAGTGGTTAACAGGTGGTTTCAGTGCAGTGAGGGACAGTGGTTAACGGGTGGTTTCAGTGCAGTGAGGGACAGTGGTTAACGGGTGGTTTCAGTGTAGTGGGACAGTGGTTAACGGGTGGTTTCAGTGCAGTGAGCGACAGTGGTTAACGGGTGGTTTCAGTGCAGTGAGGGACAGTGGTTAACAGGTGGTTTCAGTGCAGTGAGGGACAGTGGTTAACGGGTGGTTTCAGTGCAGTGAGGGACAGTGGTTAACGGGTGGTTTCAGTGCAGTGAGGGACAGTGGTTAACGGGTGGTTTCAGTGCAGTGAGCGACAGTGGTTAACGGGTGGTTTCAGTGCAGTGAGCGACAGTGGTTAACAGGTGGTTTCAGTGCAGTGAGGGACAGTGGTTAACGGGTGGTTTCAGTGCAGTGAGCGACAGTGGTTAACGGGTGGTTTCAGTGCAGTGAGGGACAGTGGTTAACGGGTGGTTTCAGTGCAGCGTGGGACAGTGGCTTTCGGGCAACTCAACTAGAGTTTACACTACAATTGTGATAAAGAGACAGCATGAAGTAGTTGCAGTCGATATTTTTGGGTACAAGAATTGCAAAAATGGAATTTGTTTGGTAAAATGTTTGTAGGTAAGGAAAATGTGCTACAAGTGTCACAAAATATTTTAAAATTGGACAGAAATACAGTGTGCCATGTATTGTAGCACCAGTGAAGAGCTATGGGTTGTGGGCTCTTGGCCGCGATCCTTACATAGAAACATAGGAAGGAACATAGCAACAGGAGTCGGCCATTCAGCCCTTTGTGCAGTTCCGTCATTCAATTAGATCATGCCTTTTACAATTATTGAGTTCCCATGCAGCTGTTGGGAGTGCCGAGTGGAGAACAGAATCTTCCCGATGGGGAAAGGGGGTAATTGGAGGGAGAGTTATCTTTGGGTTGCTTTAATGTATATTCAAACAGCCACTTTAGAATGGCACTTAAGAAATGTCGTAGCAGGTTGCCCATCTCCCAGTAAGCCACCAGACCATGGGAAAGAACGAAAAAAATTGAAAAATATACAGAACACATCATGGTCACTCAGAATCTCAAAGACCGATAGTCAATATAAAATGCGGATGGTTTATGCCAACCATATGTTCCTATAATATAGAAACATAGCATTTTTTTTTACTTAATACCAATTTCCTTTAATTCCTCCTTCTCACTAGTCCCTTGGTTCCCTAGCATTTCTGGGAAGTTATTTGTGTCCTCTTCTGTGAAGACAGAACCAAAGTATACGTTTAATTGCTCTGCCATTTCCCTGTTCCCGATTATAAATTCTCCTGTTTCTGACTGTAAGGGACCTACATTTGTCTTCACTAATCTTTTTGTTTTTACATACTTGTCGAAGCTTTTACAGTCCACTTTTATGTTCCTTGTAAGTTTACTCTCATACTCTATTTTTTCCCTCTTAATCAATCTCTTGGTCCTTTTTCGCTGAATTCTGAACTGCTCCCAATCCTCAGGCTTGCTACTTTTTCTGGCAGCTTTATATGACTCTTCTTTGGATCTAATACTATCCTTAATTTCTTTTGTTAGCCAAGGTTGGGCCACATTTCCTTTTGTGTTTTTGCACCAGAAAGGAATGTATAATTGTTGCAATTCATGCATTCATTCCTTAAACGTTAGTCATTGCCTATCCACTGTCATGCCTTTTAATGAAGCTTCCCAATCTATCAAGACAACTCACTCCTCATACCTTCGTAGATTCCTTTATTTAGATTTAGGACCCTAGCTTCGGATTGGACTACTTCACTTTCCATCTTAATGAAGAATTCTATCACGTTATGGTCACTCTTCCCTAAAGGACCCCGCACAACAAGATTATTAATTAACCCCTTCTCATTGCACAATACCCAATCTCGGATAGCCTGTTCCCTGGTTGGCTCCTCAACGTACTGGTCTAAAAAACCATCTCGTACACACTCCAGGAATTCACCCTCCACAATATTATTGCTAATTTGGTTTGGCCAGTCTATATGTAGATTAAAGTCACCCATGATTACTGTAGTACCCTTGTTACATGCATCTCTAATTTCCTGTTTGATCCCGTCCCCTACATTACCACGACTGTTTGGAGGCCTACAGACAACTCCCACCAGTGTATTCTGCCCCTTGGTGCTTCTTAACTCCACCCAGACTGATTCTACATCTTGATTTTCTGAGCCAATGTCCTTTCTCACTATTGCTCTGATTTCATCCTTTACTAACAACACCACCCCACCTCCTTTTCCTTTTTGCCTGTCCTTCCTAAATATCCGATACCCTGGGATATTCAGTTCCTAGCCTTGGTCACCCTGCAGCCATGTCTCTGTAATTGCTATTATATCATATCCGTTTACATCTATTTGCACTGTTAATTCGTCTACCTTATTCCGAATATTGTTTTATTTTTGGATTGTTGAAGTTCTCCTTGTGTCCTGGCCAACAGTTCTCCATCATAGGAACAGGAGTAGGCCATTCAGACACTTGGGCCTGTTTTGCCGTTCTATTAGATCAAGTCTGATTTGTATCTCAACTGCATTTACCTGCCTTTGCTCCATATCCTTTGATACCCTTATCTAATAAAAATCTACCAATCTCAGTCTTGAAAATTTCCATTGAACCAGCATCCACAGCCTTTTGGGGGAGAGAGTTGCAGTAGATGTCCTTATAAAGAGATCAGCGAGTGGTAACTTTCCACTACTCTTTGTGTGAAAAAGTGCTTCCTGATTTCACTCTTAAATGGCCGAGCTCTAAATTTAAGATTATCAACCAACAGCACCAACTGGTCATTCACCTCACTTGCTGTTTGTGGGACCTTGCTGTGTACAATTGCCTACATTACTTTTTGAACTGCAGTCACTGTTATCAGTTGGATGTGAAGCACTTTGACACATTCTAAGTATATGATAAGGTGCTATATAAATACATATGTTGGAATTCTGCTAAGGTTCTCTGGCGTTCCACCAGTTCAATTTAAATATTGTTGCTACCACTTTAGTCCGTTATTAATATATTAGTATGTAAAGTACATAAATTGATCAACTTCAAGCATCGCAGTTGTATTTTTCATAATATTTAATTAATTTATAGAAACTCACAATGCGGTAAGTGAGTTGAAATTGCATTGATATAACTTGAGAGATTGAACTGGCATGTTACAATTAAATTAAACTCCCGTTCAAATTGCTACACCCACCAGATTAATTATAAGTAGAGAAACACGCCAGGGCATCACCATTTCATGTTGCTAGGTGTCTCACGTTTGATCACAAGCATGAGAACTACCTGAACACACAGATACATACATGCACAAGATCCTAACACACAAAGCAGAGCTTTGCCCAGCAATATTCCGGGATGACCTTGGGGCAGTATGGGAAGTTTAAGAACATAAGAAACTTCAATGGAAGGAACACTGCAGGTTCTCCAATGGGCGGGCGATCTGCTCCACCAGATTACTGCTCAGGCGGTGAAGGTGAAAATTACTTCCCATGTGTGATACTCTATCACGAACTTTCCTCCATTACCACTCGCTGATCTCTTTATAAGGACATCTAATGTAATCCTCCAATCTCTCTTGAAAAAAAACTGAAGCAATGCTGTTTAATATCTCTATAACTCTCAGTCCCACGTCTCAACTGACCACAAATCAAATAGCTTCTCTTGAAATCTGTTCCAAATCCACTACGCTGTGGGGGAAAAAAAAAACCTTTTTCTAATCTCGAACCTTGCTTAGAACATAAGAACATTAGAAATAGGAGCAGGAGTAGGCCAATCGACCCCTCGAGCCTGCTCCGCCATTCAATAAAATCATGGCTGATCTGATCCTAACCTCAAATCTAAAGAATACAAGAAGTAGGAGCAGGACCCGGCCACTCAGCCCCTGGGCCCACTCCGCCACCCACAGGGCCTTGACCGATCCGAACTCAGCTTCATGTCCAATTTCCTGCCCGCTCCCCGTAACCCCTAATTCACTTTACTTCTAGGAAACTGTCTATTTCTGTTTGAAATTTATTTAATGATGTAGCTTCCACAGCTTCCTGGGGCAGCAAATTCCACAGTTTCTCCTCATCTCAGTTTTGAAAGAGCAGCCCCTTATTCTAGGATTATGCCCCCTGGATCAGTTTCACCCATCCTTGGGAACATCCTTACCGCATCCACCCGATCAAGCCCCTTCACAATCTTATATGTTTCAATAAGATCGCCTCTCATTCTTCTGAACTCCAATGAGTAGAGTCCCAATCTACTCAACCTCTCCTCATAAGTCCACCCCCTCATCCCCGGGATTAACCGAGTGAACCTTCTTTGTACTGCCTCGAGAGCAAGTATGTCTTTTCTTAAGTATGGAGACCAAAACTGTATGCAGTATTCCAGGTGTGGTCTCACCAATACTTTATATAACTGCAGCAATACCTCCCTGTTTTTATACTCTATCCCCCGAGCAATAAAAGCCAACATTCCGTTGGCCTTCTTGATCACCTGCTGCACCTGCATACTAACTTTTCGATTTTCTTGCACTCGGACCCCCAGATCCCTTTGTACTGCAGGACTTTCCAGTTTCTCGCCACGAAGATAATAACTTGCTCTCTGATTTTTCCTGCCAAAGTGCATAACCTCACATTTTCCAATATTGTATTGCATCTGCCAAATCTCCGCCCACTCACCCAGCCTGTCTATATCCCCTTGTAGGTTTTTTATGTCCTCCTCACTCTCTACTTTCCCTCCCATCTTTGTATCATCTGCAAACTTTGATATGTTACACTCGGTCCCCTCCTCCAAATCATTAATATAGATTATAAAGAGTTGGGGACCCAGCACCGACTCCTGCGGAACACCACTGGCGACTGGTTGCCAGTCCGAGAATGAACCATTTATCCCAACTCTCTGCTTCCTGTTAGATAACCAATCCTCCACCCATGCCAGAATATTACCCCCAATCCAGTGATTCTTTATCTTGAGCAATAATCTTTTATGTGGCACCTTGTCGAATGCCTTCTCGAAGTCTAAATACACTACGTCCACTGGTTCCCCTTTATCCACCCTGTACGTTATGTCCTCAAAGAACTCAAGCAAATTTGTCAGACATGACTTCCCCTCCATAAAGCCATGCTGACTTAGTCCTATTAAATTATGTTTATCTAAATGTTCCGTTACTGTCTCCTGAATAATAGACTCCAAAATTTTACCCACCACAGATGTTAGGCTAACTGGTCTATAATTTCCAGCCTTCTGCCTACTACCCTTTTTAAATAACGGTGTTACATTAGCAGTTTTCCAATCTGCTGGGACCTTTGCTGAGTCCAGAGAATTTTGGAAAATTATTGCCAAAGCATCCACAATCCCTACTGCCACTTCTCTCAAGACCCTGGGATGTAAGCCATCAGGTCCAGGGGATTTATCCGCCTTGAGTCCCATTATTTTACTGAGTACCAATTCCTTAGTGATTTTAATCGTATTTAGCTCCTCCCCCCCCCTAGAGCCCCCTTTTTGTCCAGTGTTGGGATATTCTTAGTGTCCTCGACCGTAAAGACTGAAACAAAATATTTGTTCAGCATTTTTGCCATCTCCATGTTTCCCACCATTAATTTCCCGGTCTCATCCTCTAAAGGACCGACGTTTGCCTTAGCCACCCTTTTTCTTTTTATATAACTGTAGAAACTCTTGCTATCTGTTTTTATATTTTTTGCTAATTTATTTTCATAATCTATCTTCCCTTTCTTAATCAATCCTTTAGTTACTTTTTGCTGTCTTTTGAAGACTTCCCAATCTTCTATCCTCCCACTAAGTTTGGCTACCTTATATGTCCTTGTTTTGTGAATATTGTACTTGTGTCATAAGATCACATGACAGATACAAAGAAGGCCATTCGACCAATCTTTGCTCATCCTTCCAGAAGAACCCTATGGTACCATCATGTATCTTACTATTTTTAAAAAATGAAACCAGGATTTTCATCATCACCACTCTATCTGGTGCCCACTCCATGTCCTGATCACTCCATGTGAAGAAGAACTTCCTCATGCCAGTCCTAAATTTTACTGGTTTGAACCTGTGTACTCTTGTCCTTTGTCAAGATTTACTGCATACCTCTATGACATTATCTCTCAGTCACCTGCTTTCAAGGCTGTGCAAAGTTTCTGTAATCTTTCCTCATAACTCAGATCTCTGATGCTTGGATCAGTTTTGCAGCTCTTCTCTGAACCGTCAACAGGGTTCAAATGACTTCCTTGTGTCTTGATCACCAGAACTGGACACACAGTATTCAAGGTGTGGACCAACTTGAGCACTGGAGTTTGAGCAAGATTTCCTCTGACTTGTATTCAACAGTTTTGGCTACATAGTTCAGCATTTCATTTGCTTTATTGATTGCTGCTCCACAGCGGTTGGACATGTCGAGCGTCGACTCGACCAAAACATCGAGATCTCTTTCAATTTCATCCTGAGTGATTTTGGCCTCATTCGTGGAATTTATATGTCACTCATTTTACTTCCTATGTGCAGTACTTCAAGAGCAGTGAACTTAATGTACACAAGTGGGCAAATTAATCACAGGTGGCATTTAATATTGACAAGTATAATGTGCCCACTTATATATGTTGTAGTTCCCAAGCTGCGTCTTTCAAACTTTGAAGTGATGAGAAATAAATTGACCACAGTAAATTGGGCTGTGCTGTTAATAGGTAAATTTACAGATAAACAATGGGAAATTTTCAAGGGGTACAATACAGCTCTCTCTATACTCTGTATAAAGAGAGCTGTGAAACTGAGGGAGTGGGAGACCCGGTGAGTATAGAGAGAGCTGTGAAACTGAGGGAGTGGGAGACCCGGTGAGTATAGAGAGAGCTGTGAAACTGAGGGAGTGGGAGACCCGGTGAGGACAGAGAGAGCTGTGAAACTAAGGGAGTGGGAGACCCGGTGAGTACAGAGAAAGCTGTGAAACTGAGGGAGAGGGAGACCCGGTGAGTATAGAGGGAGCTGTGAAACTGAGGGAGAGGGAGACCCCGGTGAGTACAGAGAGAGCTGTGAAACTGAGGGAGAGGGAGACCCAGTGAGTATAGAGAGAGCTGTGAAACTGAGGGAGAGGGAGACCCCGGTGAGTATAGAGAGAGCTGTGAAACTGAGGGAGAGGGAGACCCGGTGAGTATAGAGAGAGCTGTGAAACTGAGGGAGTGGGAGACCCGGTGAGTTTACAGAGAGAGCTGTGAAACTGAGGGAGTGGGAGACCCGGTGAGTATAGAGAGAGCTGTGAAACTGAGGGAGAGGGAGACCCGGTGAGTATAGAGAGAGCTGTGAAACTGAGGGAGTGGGAGACCCGGTGAGTATAGAGAGAGCTGTGAAACTGAGGGAGAGGGAGACCCGGTGAGTATAAAGAGAGCTGTGAAACTGAGGGAGAGGGAGACCCGGTGAGTACAGAGAGAGCTGTGAAACTGAGGGAGTGGGAGACCCGGTGAGTATAGAGGGAGCTGTGAAACTGAGGGAGTGGGAGACCCGGTGAGTACAGAGGGAGCTGTGAAACTGAGGGAGTGGGAGACCCGGTGAGTATAGAGAGAGCTGTGAAACTGAGGGAGAGGGAGACCCGGTGAGTATAGAGAGAGCTGTGAAACTGAGGGAGAGGGAGACCCGGTGAGTATGGAGAGAGCTGTGAAACTGAGGGAGAGGGAGACCCGGTGAGTATAGAGAGAGCTGTGAAACTGAGGGAGTGGGAGACCCGGTGAGTATAGAGAGAGCTGTGAAACTGAGGGAGAGGGAGACCCGGTGAGTATAGAGAGAGCTGTGAAACTGAGGGAGAGGGAGACCCGGTGAGTATAGAGAGAGCTGGGAAACTGAGGGAGAGGGAGACCCGTTGAGGAAAGAGAGAGCTGTGAAACTGAGGGAGTGGGAGACCCGGTGAGTATAGAGAGAGCTGTGAAACTGAGGGAGAGGGAGACCCGGTGAGTATAGAGAGAGCTGTGAAACTGAGGGAGTGGGAGACCCGGTGAGTATAGAGAGAGCTGTGAAACTGAGGGAGAGGGAGACCCGGTGGGTATAGAGAGAGCTGTGAAACTGAGGGAGTGGGAGACCCAGTGAGTACAGAGAGAGCTGTGAAACTGAGGGAGTGGGAGACCCGGTGAGTAGAGAGAGAGCTGTGAAACTGAGGGAGAGGGAGACCCGGTGAGTATAGAGAGAGCTGTGAAACTGAGGGAGTGGGAGACCCGGTGAGTATAGAGAGAGCTGTGAAACTGAGGGAGTGGGAGACCCGGTGAGTATAGAGAGAGCTGTGAAACTGAGGGAGAGGGAGAACCGGTGAGTATAGAGAGAGCTGTGAAACTGAGGGAGAGGGAGACCCGGTGAGAATATAGAGAGCTGTGAAACTGAGGGAGAGGGAGACCCGGTGAGTATAGAGAGAGCTGTGAAACTGAGGGAGAGGGAGACCCGGTGAGTATAGAGAGAGCTGTGAAACTGAGGGAAAGGGAGACCCGGTGAGTACAGAGAGAGCTGTGAAACTGAGGGAGAGGGAGACCCGGTGAGTAGAGAGAGAGCTGTGAAACTGAGGGAGTGGGAGACGCGGTGAGTATAGAGAGAGCTGTGAAACTGAGGGAGAGGGAGACCCGGTGAGTATAAAGAGAGCTGTGAAACTGAGGGAGAGGGAGACCCGGTGAGTATAAAGAGAGCTGTGAAACTGAGGGAGAGGGAGACCCGGTGAGTATAGAGAGAGCTGTGAAACTGAGGGAGAGGGAGACCCGGTGAGTATAGAGAGAGCTGTGAAACTGAGGGAGAGGGAGACCCGGTGAGTATAGAGAGAGCTGTGAAACTGAGGGAGTGGGTGACCCGGTGAGTATAGAGAGAGCTGTGAAACTGAGGGAGAGGGAGACCCGGTGAGTATAGAGAGAGCTGTGAAACTGAGGGAGTGGGAGACCCGGTGAGTACAGAGAGAGCTGTGAAACTGAGGGAGAGGGAGACCCGGTGAGTATAGAGAGAGCTGTGAAACTGAGGGAGAGGGAGACCCGGTGAGTATCGAGAGAGCTGTGAAACTGAGGGAGTGGGAGACCCGGTGAGTATAGAGAGAGCTGTGAAACTGAGGGAGAGGGAGACCCGGTGAGTATAGAGAGAGCTGTGAAACTGAGGGAGAGGGAGACCCGGTGAGTATAGAGAGAGCTGTGCAACTGAGGGAGAGGGAGACGCGGTGAGTATAGAGAGAGCTGTGAAACTGAGGGAGAGGGAGACCCGGTGAGTATAGAGAGAGCTGTAAAACTGAGGGAGAGGGAGACCCGGTGAGTATAGAGAGAGCTGTGAAACTGAGGGAGAGGGAGACCCGGTGAGTATAAAGAGAGCTGTGAAACTGAGGGAGAGGGAGACCCGGTGAGTATAGAGAGAGCTGTAAAACTGAGGGAGAGGGAGACCCGGTGAGTATAGAGAGAGCTGTGAAACTGAGAGAGAGGGAGACCCAGTGAGTATAGAGAGAGCTGTGAAACTGAGGGAGAGGGAGACCCGGTGAGTATAGAGAGAGCTGTGAAACTGAGGGAGAGGGAGACCCGGTGAGTATAAAGAGAGCTGTGAAACTGAGGGAGAGGGAGACCCGGTGAGTACAGAGAGAGCTGTGAAACTGAGGGAGTGGGAGACCCGGTGAGTATAGAGGGAGCTGTGAAACTGAGGGAGTGGGAGACCCGGTGAGTACAGAGGGAGCTGTGAAACTGAGGGAGTGGGAGACCCGGTGAGTATAGAGAGAGCTGTGAAACTGAGGGAGAGGGAGACCCGGTGAGTATAGAGAGAGCTGTGAAACTGAGGGAGAGGGAGACCCGGTGAGTATGGAGAGAGCTGTGAAACTGAGGGAGAGGGAGACCCGGTGAGTATAGAGAGAGCTGTGAAACTGAGGGAGTGGGAGACCCGGTGAGTATAGAGAGAGCTGTGAAACTGAGGGAGAGGGAGACCCGGTGAGTATAGAGAGAGCTGTGAAACTGAGGGAGAGGGAGACCCGGTGAGTATAGAGAGAGCTGGGAAACTGAGGGAGAGGGAGACCCGTTGAGGAAAGAGAGAGCTGTGAAACTGAGGGAGTGGGAGACCCGGTGAGTATAGAGAGAGCTGTGAAACTGAGGGAGAGGGAGACCCGGTGAGTACAGAGAGAGCTGTGAAACTGAGGGAGTGGGAGACCCGGTGAGTACAGAGAGAGCTGTGAAACTGAGGGAGAGGGAGACCCGGTGGGTATAGAGAGAGCTGTGAAACTGAGGGAGTGGGAGACCCAGTGAGTATAGAGAGAGCTGTGAAACTGAGGGAGTGGGTGACCCGGTGAGTAGAGAGAGAGCTGTGAAACTGAGGGAGAGGGAGACGCGGTGAGTATAGAGAGAGCTGTGAAACTGAGGGAGAGGGAGACCCGGTGAGTACAGAGAGAGCTGTGAAACTGAGGGAGTGGGAGACCCGGTGAGTATAGAGAGAGCTGTGAAACTGAGGGAGTGGGAGACCCGGTGAGTATAGAGAGAGCTGTGAAACTGAGGGAGAGGGAGACCCGGTGAGTTTAGAGAGAGCTGTGAAACTGAGGGAGTGGGAGACCCGGTGAGTATAGAGAGAGAGCTGTGAAACTGAGGGAGTGGGAGACCCGGTGAGTATCGAGAGAGCTGTGAAACTGAGGGAGAGGGAGACCCGGTGAGTATAGAGGGAGCTGTGAAACTGAGGGAGTGGGAGACCCGGTGAGTATAGAGAGAGCTGTGAAACTGAGGGAGAGGGAGACCCGGTGAGTATAGAGAGAGCTGTGAAACTGAGGGAGAGGGAGACCCGGTGAGGAAAGAGAGAGCTGTGAAATTGAGGGAGTGGGAGACCCGGTGAGTATCGAGAGAGCTGTGAAACTGAGGGAGAGGGAGACCCGGTGAGTATAGAGAGAGCTGTGAAACTGAGGGAGAGGGAGACCCGGTGAGTATCGAGAGAGCTGTGAAACTGAGGGAGAGGGAGACCCGGTGAGTATAGAGAGAGCTGTGAAACTGAGGGAGAGGGAGACCCGGTGAGTATCGAGAGAGCTGTGAAACTGAGGGAGAGGGAGACCCGGTGAGGAAAGAGAGAGCTGTGAAATTGAGGGAGTGGGAGACCCGGTGAGTATCGAGAGAGCTGTGAAACTGAGGGAGAGGGAGACCCGGTGAGTATAGAGAGAGCTGTGAAACTGAGGGAGAGGGAGACCCGGTGAGTATCGAGAGAGCTGTGAAACTGAGGGAGAGGGAGACCCGGTGAGTATAGAGAGAGCTGTGAAACTGAGGGAGAGGGAGACCCGGTGAGTATGGAGGGAGCTGTGAAACTGAGGGAGAGGGAGACCCGGTGAGTATAGAGAGAGCTGTGAAACTGAGGGAGAGGGAGACCCGGTGAGTATAGAGAGAGCTGTGAAACTGAGGGAGAGGGAGACCCGGTGAGTATAGAGGGAGCTGTGAAACTGAGGGAATGGCACGAGAGTGGAATTTTAAAAATCAAGAAAAAGTCAAGAAGAGACATCACAACACAAGGAGGAGCACCGAGGGTAAGTCAGTAAATATTTAGTTTATTGATTAGTTGTTTTAGTGGTTATTGTTCTTCGTGGTTAATGTCTTTAGTGGTTGGTTAGTGATTTTCGTGGTGAGAATTTTAGTGTTAACTAAACAGTAAATTGCCTTAAAGCTAAACAAACAGTTTAAATAAGTATCAGGAGTTTGGAAGTAAATTGAAAAGCAGGACCTCCAGGGTGGTAACCTCAAGATTATTACCTTTGCCATGTGCAAACTGGCAGAGGGTCAAACAGATCAGGAAAGTAAACATGTGGCTGAAGGATTGGTGTGGGAAAGAGGGGTTCCTTTTCGTGGGACACTGGCACCAAGACTGGGACAGGAAGGAACTGTACTGATGGGACGGGCTGCACCTGAACCAGGCTGGGACCAAGGTCCTCGCGGAAAGGATAAACAGGGTGGTTATTAAGACTTTAAACCGATAATGGTGGGGGGCATGGTTCAGGCAAAAATATTAGTAAAAAAGGTAAAACAAGAAATAAGGACCAGAGTAAAGTCCAGGCCAGTGTAGAAACCATAAGTACTCCAGGTCTGCGAAACAATAAAATAACTGAAATAAGCACAGTGGGAGTGATAAATAAGAAAAATGATGAGGTAAAAAGTGTAAAAGTAAAAGGAACAACGACTAAAGACGATTTAAACTGCCTGTACAGCAATATACACAGCGTCCGAAATAAAACGGGGGAACTGGAGGCAATAATCCGAAGCAAGGAGCCAGACATTGTAGGAATAACTGAAACATGGCTACATAAAGGACAGGACTGGAAACTAAATATTGCAGATTATAACATAATCAGAAAGGACAGGGAAGGAAGGGGGTGGAGTAGCTGCACCAATTAGGGATAACATAATGGCAGTAGAAAAAAAGGAATATAACAGAAGAATAGAAACAGAATCCACATGGATTGAAATGAAAGATAAGAAGGGATCGATCACACTAACCATAGTATCATAGCAGATAGAGCACTCGGAGGCCTTTGCTGGCTCTTTGAAAGAGGTATCCAATTAGTCCCATTCCCCTTTCAATATTCTGCCTTCAAGTATTTATCCAATTCCGTTTTGAAAGTTACTATTGAATCTGCTTCCACCACCCATTCAGGCTGTACATTCGAAATCATTACAACTCACTGCATAAAAATGTTTCCTCATGTCGTCTCTGGCTCTTTTGCCGATCACCTTAAATCTGTGTCCTCTGGTTGTCGACCCTTTTGTCACTGGAAACAGTTTCTCCTTATTTACTCTGTCGAAACCATTCATGATTTTGAACACCTCTATCAAATCTCCACTTAACATTCTCTGTTCCAAGGAGAACAACCCCAGCTTCTCCAGTCTCTCCATGTAACTGAAGTCTCTTATTCCTGACACCATTCTAGTAAATCTCTTCTGCACCCTCTCTAAGACCTTGACATCCTTCCTAAAGTGTGGTACCCAGAATTGAACACAATACTCCAGCTGAGGCCTAACCAGTGTTTTATAAAGGTTTAGTATAACTTCCTTGCTTTTGTACTCTATGCCTCTTTTCACAAAGCCCAGGATCCCATATGCTTTTTTAACAGCCTTCTCAACTTGTCCCACCACCTTCAAAGATTTGTGTCTGTCCAGCCCAAGGTCCCTTTGTTCTTGCACCCCCTTAAAATTGTACCATTTAGTTTATATTGCCTATCCTCATTCTTCCTACCAAAATGCATCACGTCACACTTTTCTGTGTTAAATTTCATCTGCCATGCGTCTGCCCATTTCACCAGTCTGTCGATGTCCTCCTGAAGTCTGTTACTATCCCCCACATTGTTTACTACATTTCCAAGTTTTCATAAGAACATAAGAAATAGGAACAGGAGTAGGCCATATGGCCCCTCGAGCCTGCTTTGCCATTTAATAAGATCCCTGCTGATCTTCGACCTCAACTCCACTTTCCCACCCGATCCCCAAATCGCTTAATTCCCCTAGAGTCCAAAAATCTATCTATCTCAGCCTTGAATACACTCTATGACTCAGCATCCGCAGCCCTCTGGAGTAGAGAAATCCAAAGACTCACAGCCCTCTGAGTGAAGAAATTCCTCCTCATCTCAGTCCTAAATGGCCGACCCCTTATCCTGCAACTATGCTCCCTGGTTCTAGACTCTCCAGCCAGGGGAAACAATCTCTCAGCACCTACCCTGTCAAGTCCCTTCAGAATCTTATATGTTTCAATGAGATCACCTCTCGTTCTTCTAAACTCCAGAGAATATAGGCCCATTCTGCTCAATCTCTTCTCATAGGACAACCCTCTCATCCCAGGAATTAATTTAGTGAACCTTAGTTGCACCCCCTCTAAGGCAAGTATATCCTTCCTTAGGTACGGAGACCAAAACTGTACACAGTACTTTAGGTGAGGTCTCACCAAAGCCCTGCACAATTGTAGTACATATGAACATACGAATTAAGAGCAGGAGTAGGCCATTCGGCCTCTCGAGCCTGCTCTGCCATTTAATAAGATCATGGCTGATCTGATTGTGACCTCGACCCTACTTTCCCGTCTACCTACTATAACCTTTGACTCCCTTGTTAAACATATTCAATGACCCTGCCTCCACCACTCACTGGGGAAGAGAGTTCCACAGACTCACGACCCTCAGAGAAAAAATTTCCCCTCATCTCCGTCTTAAATGGGAGACCCCTTATTTTTAAACTGTGTCCCCTAGTTCTAGTCTCTCCCACAAGGGAAAACATCCTTTCAGCATCTACCCCTTCTCGTCCCCTCAGGATCTTATATGTTTCAATAAGATCACCTCTCATTCTTCTAAACGCCATGTATACAGGCCCAACTTGTCCAACCTTGCCTCATAAAATAACCCCCTCATCCCAGGAATCAGTCGAGTGAACCTTCTCTGATTTGCCTCTAAAGCAATTATATCCTTTCATAAATAAGGAGACCAAAACTGCACACACTATTCTAAATGTGGTCTCACCAATGCCCTGTACAACTGTAGCAAAACATCTCTACTTTTATATTCCATTCCCCTTGCAATAAATGACAACATGCCATTTGCCCTCCAATCTGCTTGCTGTACCTGCATACAAACTTTCTGTGTTTCTTGTACGAGGACACCGAAATCTCTCTGAACACCAACATTTAATAGTTTCTCTCCATTTAAAAAATATTCTGTTTTTCTATCCTTTCTACCAAAGTGAATAACCTCACATTTCCCCACATTATACTCCATCTGCCACCTTCTCGCCCACTCACTTAACCTGTCTATATCCCTTTGCAGACCCTTTGTGTCCTCCTCACAGCTTACTTTCCCACCTAGCTTTGTATCATCAGCAAACTTGGATACATTACACTCGGTCCCTTCATCCAAGTCATTAATATAGATTGTAAATAGCTGAGGCCCAAGCACTGATCCTTGCAGCACCCCACTAGTTACAGCCCGCTAACCTGAGAATAACCTGTTTATCCCTACTCTCTGTTTTCTGTCCGTTAACCAATCCTCTATCCATGCTAATATATTACCCCCAACCACATGAGCCCTTACCTTGTGTAACAACCTTTTATGTAGCATCTTACCGAATGCTTTTTGAAAATCCAAATATACTACATCTACCGGTTCCCCTTTATCTACCCTGCTAGTTACATCCTCAAAAAACTCTAAAAAATTTATCAAACATGGTTTCCCTTTCATAAAATCATGCTGACTCTACGTAATCAGATTATGATTTTCTAAGTGCCCTGTTACCACTTCCTTAATAATGGATTCCAGCATTTTCCCAACAACTGATGTCAGGCTAACTGGTCTGTAGTTCCCTGTTTTCTCTCTCCCTCCTTTCTTGAATAGCGAGGTTACATTTGCTACCTTCCAATAGCTGGGACCATTCTAGAATCTAGGTCATCTGCAAACTTTGAAATTATACCCTCTATACCCAAATCCAGGTCATTTATATATATCAAAAAGAGCAGTGGTCCTAATACTGACCCCTGGAGAACAGCACTGTATACTTCCCTCCAGTCTGAAAAATAACCATTCACCGCTACTCTCTGCTTTCTGTCCCCTAGCCAATTTTGTATCCACACTACCACTGTCCCTTTAATCCCATGGGTTTTAATTTTGCTAACAAGTCTATTATGTGGTACTTTACCAAATGCCTTTTGAAAGTCCACATACACATCAACCCTCTCCATTACTTCATCAAAGAACTCAATCAAGTTAGTCAAACACGATTTTCCTTTAACAAATCCCTGCTGACTTTCGCCCATACTTTTCCAAGTGCCAATTTATTTTGTCCCGGATTATTTTCTACAAAAGTTTCCCCACCACCGTTAGGCTGACTGGCCTGTATTTTCCAGATTTATCCCTCTCCCCTTTTTTGAACAGGGTTGTAACATTTTCAATCCTCCAGTCCTCTGGCACCATCCCCATATGTAAGGAGGATTGGAAGATTGTGGCCAGAGCCTCCACTACTTCCACCCATACTTCCCTCAGTAATAGGATGCATCTCATCTGGATCGAGTGACTTTTCTACTTTTGAGTACTGCCAACCTTTTAAGTACCTCCTCTTTATCTATTTCTATCCTACTACCTCCTATCGGTACTACCTCCTCCTTTACTGCTACATTGGCAGCATCCTCTTCTCTAGTGACGACCGATGCGAAGTATTCATTTAGTGCTCAGCCATGCCCTCTGCCTCCACAAGATCTCCTTTTTTGTTGCTAATCGGTCTCACGCTTCCTTTGACTACCCTTTTACTATTTATATGTTTATAAAATACTTTTGGGTTCCATTTTATGTTAGCCACTAATCTATTCTCATCCAGGACAAAGCAGCCCACTTGATTGGCACCCCATCTACCACCCTAAACATTCACTCCCTTCACCACCGGCACACTGTGGCTGCAGTGTGTACCATCCACAGGATGCACTGCAGCAACTCGCCAAGGCTTCTTCGACAGCACCTCCCAAACCCGCGACCTCTACCACCTAGAAGGACAAGAGCAGCAGGTACATGGGAACAATACCACTTGCACGTTCCCCTCCAAGTCACACACTATACCGACTTGGAAATAGATCGCTGTTCCTTCATCGTTGCTGGGTCAAAATCCTGGAACTCCCTTCCTAACAGCACTATGGGAGAACCTTCACCACACAGACTGCAGCGGTTCAAGAAGGCGGCTCATCACCATCTTCTCAAGGGCAATTAGGGATGGGCAATAAATGCTGGCCTCGCCAGCGACGCCCACATCCCATGAACAAATAAAAAAAACTCTCTTTGCCCCTCTTATTCCCTTTTTTAAAATCTCCTCTGTATCCAGCCTGGTTCTCTACTGTATTATGAACCTTACATATAATAGGGGTATACTACAGACCACCTAATCGTGGAAAGGAGGTAGAGGAAGAAATATGTAAGCAAATATGTGAAATGAGTAAAGAGCATAGAATAATAATTATGGGAGATTTAACTACCCCCAAATAAACTGGCAAGAAGAGGTAGGTAGAGGGGTGCAGGGAATGGAGTTTTTACAATGTGTTCAGGAATCATTTCTCACCCAGTATGTAAAACGCCCAACAAGGGAGGAAGCACTGCTGGATCCAGTAATGGGAAATGAACGAGAACAGATAAGAGAAGCATGGGGAACATCTAGTCAATAGTGATCACAACATAATAAGGTTTAAGATAAAGATTGAAAAGGACCTAAGTGAGACAAAGACCAAAATAATAAATTGGAAAGAAAGCTGATTTTGAGGGGATGAGAATGGAAGTAGGAAAAATAAACTGGAAAATTTACTGACAAACAAAGAATTAGAACAGCAGTGGGAAACATTTAAAAACAGTGATCAAGAGTGTCCAGGAGAAATATATGCCACTAAAAAGCAAGAACCAACTAGCCAGTAATGATGCACCATGGAAGAAGAAAGAAATAAGGGCAAAGTTGAAACTAAAGAAACAGGCTACTAGTACGTAGGACTAGAAAGAAACTAAGTACATAGACAACAAAGGAGAGGATGACAAAAGGGAATACGAAAAGGTTAGAAAAGCAATCAAAATAAAATGAGGAAGGCAAAATTTGCGGACAACATCAAATTGGAGGGTACAGTTAATACTGAGGAGGACTGCAGCAAAACACAGGAAGACATTAATGGGCGTGTAATTGGCAAATGAATTTCAATATAGATAAGTGTGAGGTGGTACATTTTGGTTGGAAGAATAAGAAGGCCACATACTCCTTGGAAAATAAGAGTTTAAACGGGGTAGGGGAGCAGAGGGATTTAGGGGTACAGATACACAAATCACTAAAAGTAGCAATGCAGATTAATAAGACCATTTAAAAAAAGCAAACCAAGCACTGGGGTTCATTTCTAGGGAGATAGAATTGAAAAGCAGAGAAGTTATGTTAAACTTGTATCGAACCTTGGTTAGACCACACTTGGAGTACTGTGAATAATTCTGGTCTCCACACTATAAAAATGATATAAAGGCACTGGAGAAGGTGCAAAAAAGATTTATGAGGATGATACCAGAAATGAGAGGTTATACCTATCAGGAAAGATTGAATAGGCTGGGGTTCTTTTCTCTAGAAAAGAGAAGACTGAGGGGTGACCTGATAGAGGTCTTCAAGATTATGAAATGGTTTGATAGGATAGACATGGAGAAGATGTTTCCACTTGCGGGGGAGACCACAACTAAGGGCCATAAATAAGGTAGTCACTAACAAATCCAATAGGGAATTCAGGAGAAACTTCTTCACCCAGAGAGTGGTAAGAATGTGGAACTCGGTACCATGAGGAGTAGTTGAGGCGATTAGCATAGATGCATTTAAGGGGAATATAAGGATATGTTGATAGGGTTAGATGAAGAAGGGTAGGTGGAGGCTCACATGGAGCATACACACTGGCACCTTGGGCTGAATGGCCTGTTTCTGTGCTGTGCATTCTTTCTAACTATGAGTGCACATAGAAGGGCAGCTGGGGCCCGTTGCATGCACAGCCTGTGCCATGTGGGAACTCCAGAACACATTGTGTGTGCTGGAAAACCATGCGTGCAGGAAGTGCCGTCAACTGCTCAAGCTCAGAGTTTCTGAGCTTGAGGGGTGGCTGGTGTCACTGCAATGCAGACGGGAAGCTGAGAGTTTCGTGGAAAGCAATTTTCAGGAGGTGGTCACCCTGCAGCTACAGAGGGTTCAGGTGGAAAAGGAGTGGGTGACCACCAAATAGACTAGGAGGAACAGGCAGGCAGTGCAGGAATCCCCTGGGAGTGTGGTATTCAGTGTTGAATACCATTGAGGGTGTTGACACCTCGGGAGAGTGCAGTTAGGAGCAAATCCACAACCCCATGGGAGACTCAGCTGCACAGGGGGGCACAAGGAATACAGTTGTCATAGGGGATTCGATAGTCGTGGGATAAACAGGTGTTTCTGCAACCAACATGAGTCCCGCCTGGTGTGTTGCCTCCCTGGTGACAGGGTAAAGGACATCACTGAGAGGTTAAAGAACATTTTGAGGGGGGAAGGGGAACAGCCAGAATTCGTGGTCCATATGGGAACCAATAACATAGGAAGGAAAAGGGTCGAAGTCCCGCAGTAAGAGGTTCAGGAGCTAGGGAGGAAGTTAAAAAGCAGGACCTCAAAGATAGTAATCTCTGGATTACTCCCAGAGCCATGCGCTAGTGAGTAAAGAAATAGGAGGATAAGACAGGTTAATGCATGGCTGGAGGAATGGTGCAGGAGGGAGCGCTTAAGATTCCTGGGGCAGTGGGACCAGTTCTGGAGCAAGAGGGACCTGTTCACGATGGACAGGTTGCACCTCAATAGAGCTGGGACCAATGTCCTCGCGAGGAGGTTAACTCGTGCTGTGGGGGAGGGTTTAAACTAATTTGGCAGGGTGATAGGCACCAGGATATAACATTAGAGAGGAGAAACGAGGTGAACAGGCGACTGGGAGGGACAAATAGAACTAGAGTAAAGAACTGTTCAGAAATAGGAGGGATCAGAAAAATGCAAGGCAGTCTGAGATGAGTATGGAGTGCATGTTCGTAAATGCAGATGGTGTGGTAAATAAGTTTGGTGAGCTGCAGGCACAAGTCACGACATGAGACTATGATACAGTGGCAATAACAGAGACCTGGCTCAAAGAAGGAGAGGATTGGGAACTTAATACTCCTGGCTACAAGGTATTCAGGAAAGATAGGGAAGGAAAGAAAGGAGGGGGTTGGGTGTGACAGTATTGATCAAAGAAACTATTATTGCACTGCAAAGGGATGATGTTGTTGAGGGGTCAAAGACAGAATCTATTTGTTTAGAATTAAGGAACAACAGAGGAGCTATTACACTACTGGGTGTATACTATAGACCACCAAATAGTGGGAAGGAGATAGAGGAGCATATTTGCAGGCAAATGAAAGATGCAAGAACTATAGAGTAGGGATAATGCGGAACTTCAATTATCATAATATAGACTGGGACAGTAACAGTGTAAAGGGCAAAGAGGAGGAATTCCAGAAATGTGTACAAGAGAACTTTCTCAGCCCAACGAGGAAGGAAGCGGTGCTGGATCTAGTTCTGGGGAATGAAAAGGGGCAAGTGGAACATGTTTCAATGAGGGAGCATTTGGGGAACAGTGATCATAATATCATTCGGTTTGCAACAGTTATGGAAAAGGACAAGGAACAAGCAAATGTGATAATACCTAACTGTAACAATAAGTTAAAAGGGGATCTTGCCCTGGTGGATTGGAATTATAAAGTGCTGGGCAAAATAGTAATTGAACAATGGAACACCTTCAAGGAGGAGATGGTTCAGATACAGAGCAGACACATTCCCACGAGGGGGAAAAGAAGGGCATCCAAAGCTCGAGCACCCTCGATGATTAAAGATATAGAGATTAAAATGAAACAGCAAAAGGAGGCTTCTGTCAAATGTAAGGTTCATAATACAGTACAGAGCCAAACTGACTACAGAAAGTACAGGGAGATCTAAAAAAGAAAATAAGTGGAGCAAAGAGAGAGTATGAGTATAGATTAGTGGCTAACATAAAAAGAACCCAAAATTATTTTAAAAACATATAAGTAGTGAGAGAGTAGTCAATGGAAGGGTGGGGGCCGATTAGGGACAGTAAAGGTGATCTTTTTGTGGAGGCAGAGGGCATGGCTGAGGTACTAAATTAATACTTTGCATCGGTCTTCACTAGAGAAGAGGATGTTGCCATTGTAGCAGTAAAGGAAGAGGTAGTAGCGAAATTGGATAGGATAAGAGTAAAGAGGAGGGCTAATTTCAGTGAGCTAAAAAGGGATCTTGCACTGGTGGACTGGAATCAAAAATAGGCTAAACAGTAATTGAACAATGGGAGGTATTCCAGGAGGAGATGGTTCATGTACAGAGTAGACACATTCCCACTTAAATGGTTGGCAGTACTCAAAGTGGAAAAGTCACCCGGTCCAGATGGGATGCATGAGGAAAGTAAGGGTGGAAATTGCAGAGGCTCTGGCCACAATCTTCCAATCCTCCAAATGATATGGGAGTGGTGCCGGAGGACTGGAAGACTGCAATTGTTACACCCCTGTTCAAAAAAGGGGGAAGAGGGATAAACCCAGCAACTACAGACCAATCAGCATAACGTCGGTGGTGGGAAAACATTTAGAGACAATAATCAGAGACATAATTAATTATCGCTTGGAAAAATATGGGTTAATAAAGGACAGCCAGCACGGATTTGTTAAAGGCAAATCATGTTTGACTAACTTGACTGAGTTCTTTGATGAAGTAACGGAGAGGGTTGATGAAGGTAGTGCAGTTGATATTGTATATTTGGACTTTCAAAAGGTGTTTGGTAAATTGAAGCCCATGGGATTAAAGGGGCAGTGGCAGCATGGATACGAAATTAGCTGAAGGACAGAAAGCAGAGAGCAGTGGTGAATGGTAGTTTTTCAGATTGGAGGGAAGTATGCAGTAGTGTCTCCCAAGGGTCGATATTAGGACTACTGCTCTTTTGGACATATATTAATGATCTGGACTTGGGTATCATTTCAAAGTTTGCAGGTGACACGAGGCCTCATTCGGGAGCCCAGAGTCCAGAGCGAGCGCCGACCTGCGAGAGACAGGGTGGAGCATCAGAGCAGGTAAAACGCGAGGCCCAGGGAGCGAGGACAAAACCTAAAGTGATGTCAGCGCAATGGACGGAGCTGACTGGTGAGCAGCTGGCGAGTGTTTTTTTCTCAATCTTTAGTTTGTTTCTATTAATTTAGTTGATAATATAATAAATCGAGGCATGGCAGGGCAGCTCAGACCCATCGAATGCACAGCCTGTGCCACGTGGGAACTCCAGAACACTTCCGGTGTCCTGGACAACCACCAGTGCAGGAAGTGTCATTAGCTGGAGGTTCTCGGGCTCAGGATTTCGGACTTTGAGCAGCAGCTGGCGTCACTGCAGTGCATCCGCGAGGTTGAGAGCTACGTGGATAGTACATTTCAGGAGGTGGTCACCCCGCAGCTTAACAGAGTGCAGGCAGAGAGGGACTGGGTGACCACCAGACAGACAAGGAGGACCAAGCAGGTAGTGCAGGAGTCCCCTGAGGGCATCTCGCTCTCTAACCAGTATTGAATACTGGTGAGGGAGAGGGTTCCTCTGGGGAGTGCAGCCAGAGCCAAGTCCACAGCACCATGGGTGGCTCAGCTGTACAGTACAGGGTGGGGAGGAGGAAGGTCAGGGGAGCGATAGTGATAGGGAGATTCCGTAGTTAGGAGAACAGACAGGCGTTACTGCAGCTGCAGACGAGATTCCAGGATGGTATGTTGCCCTGGTGCCAGGATCAAGGATGTCACCGAGCGGCTGCAGAACATTCTGGAAGGGGAGTGTGAACAGCCAAAGATCGTGGTCCATATCAGTACCAATGACATAGATAGAAAGAGGGATGAGGTCCTGCAGGCAGATTTTAAGGAGATGGAAAGAGATTAATAAGCAGGATCTCAAAAGTAGTACTCTCCGGATTACTCCCAGTGCCACGTGCTAGCGAGTATAGAAATAGGAGAATAGAGCAGATGAATGCGTGGCTGGAGAGATGGTGCAGGAGGGAGGGCTTTAGATTCCTGGGGCATTGGGACCAGTTTGGGGGGAGGCTGGACCTGTACAGGCTGGATGGGTTGCACCTCAATGGAGCTGGGACCAACGTCATCGCGGGGAGGTTCGCTAGTGCAGTGGGTGGATTTAAACTAATTTGGCAGGGGGATGGGAACCTAAGTGTAGGTTCAGAAGGGAGAGAAGCAGAGCTGGAAATGGAAGGCAGAAAATTAGTAAGCAAGTTTGGAAGGCAGAGGAAACGAATGTTAGAAACTAGACAAAAAAGGAGTTTGGCATTGCTTAATGATATATACCTCAATGCAAGGAGTATAGTGAATAAGGCAGATGAGCTGAGGGCACAGATAGACAAGTGGAAGTACGATATCTTAGCTATTACTGAAACATGGCTTAAACAGGGGCAGGAATAGCAGCTCAATGTTCCTGGTTACAGACAAGATAAAGAGGGGAATAAAAAAAGAGTGGGGGTGGCAATATTGTTTAAAGAAACAATTACAGCCATAAGGAGGGATGATATGTTAGAAGGATCATCAAATGAGGCCATATGGGTTGAGCTAAAGAACAAAAAGGGGCAGTCACACTGCTGGGAGTGTACTATAGACCCCCAAACAGTGAGAGGGAGATAGAAGAGCAAATATGTCAGCAAATTTCTGAGAAGTGCAAAAACAATAGGGCAGTAATAGTAGGGGATTTCAACTACCCCAATATTAACTGGGATACAATCAGTGTAGAAAGTATAGAGGGCGCAGAATTCTTAAATTGCATTCAGGAGAACTTTTTTAGCCAGTATGTAGCAAGCCCAACAAGAGAGGGGGCAGTTCTGGATTTAGTTTTAGGGAATGAAGCTGGGGAGGTGGAAGGAATATCAGTGGGAGAGCATTTTGGTGGCAGTGATCATAATTCAGTTAGATTTAGCATGGTTATGGAAAAGGACAAAGATAGAACAGGAGTAAAAGTTCTAAATCGGGGGAAAGGCCAATTTTACTCAGCTGAGAAGTGATTTAGCAAACGTCAAATGGAAACAGCTACTTGAAGGCAAATCAGTGTCAGAGCAGTGGGAGGCATTCAAGAGGGAGATTCAAGGGGTTCAGAGTAAACATGTTCCCACAAAGGGTGGGACTGACAAATCTAGAGCCCCCTGGATGACAAGGAGCGTACAGGATAAGGTAAGGCAAAAAAGGGAAGCTTATGTCAGACACCAAGAGCTCAATACTGCAGAAAGCCTAGAGGAGTATAGAAAGTGCAGGGGTAAAATTAAAAAGGAATTTAGGAAAGCAAAGAGAGGGCATGAAAAAATACTGGCAAGTAAAATGAAGGAAAACCCAAAAATGCTTTATAAATACATAAAGAGCAAGAGGATAACTAAGAGCAGGGCCTATTAGAGACTAAAAAGGTAACCTATGTGTGGAGGCGGAAGATGTGACTATGGTTCTTATTGAATACTTTGCGTCTGTCTTCACAAAAGAGGGGGACGATGCAGAGATTGTAGTTAAGGAGGAGGAGTGTGAAATGTTGGATGGGATAAACATAGTGAGAGAGGAAGTATTAAGGGGTTTTGCATCTTTGAAAGTAGATAAATCGCCAGGCCCGGATGAAATGTATCCCAGGCTGTTAAAAGAAGCAAGAGAGGAAATAGCGGAGGCTCTGACCATCATTTTCCGATCCTCCCTGGCTACAGGCATGGTGTTGGAGGATTGGAGGACTTAGCAAGGCTTTTGACATGGTGTCACATGACAGACTGGTCAAAGAAGTAAAAACCCATGGGATCCAAGGGAAAGTGGCAAATTGGGTCCAAAATTAGCTCAGTGGAGGAAGCAAAGGGTAATGGTCAACGGGTCTTTTTGCGGCTAGAAGGCTGTTTCCAGCGGGGTTCTGCAGGACAAGGTACTAGGTCCCTTGCTTTTTGTGGTATATATTAATGATTTAGACTTAAATGTAGGGGGCATGATTAAATTGCAGATGCTACAAAAATTGGCCGTGTGGTTGATAGTGAGGATGAAAGCTGTAGACTGCAGGAAGATATCTATGGACTGGTCAGATGGGCAGAAAAGTGGCAAATGGAATTCAATCCAGAGAAGTGTGAGGTAATGCATTTGGGGGGGGCAATCAAGGCAAGGGAATAAATAATAAATGGGAGGATACTGAGAGGTGTAGAGGAAGAGAGGGACCTTGGCGTGCATGTCCATAGATCCCTGAAGGTAGCAGGACAGGTAGACAAGGTGGTTAAGAAGGCATACGGGATACCTTCCTTCATTAGCTGAAGCATAGAATATAAAAGCAGGGAGGTTATGCTGGAACTGTATAAAACACTAGTTCGGCCACAGCTTGACTGCTACATACAGTTCTGGTCACCACATTACAGGAAAGATGTGATTGCACTAGAGAGAGTACAGAGGAGATTTACGAGGAAGTTGCCAGGACTGGAGAGTTGTATCTATGAGGAAAGATTGGATAGGCTGGGGTTGTTTTCTTTGGATCAGAGGAGGCTGCGGGGTGATTTAAAATTATGAGGAGCCTAGATAGAGTGGACAGGAAGGACCTATTTCCCTTAGCAGAGAGGTCAATAACCGGGGATATAGATTTGAAGTAATTGGTAGAAGGATTAGAGGGGAGCTGAGGAAAAGTTTTTTCACCAAGAGAATGGTGGGTGTCTGGAACTCACTACCTGAAAGGGTGGTAGAGGCAGAAACCGTCATCACATTTAAAAGGTACTTGGATGTGCATTTGAAATGCTATAACCTACAAGGCTACGGACCAAGTGCTAGAAAGTGGGATTAGGCTGGGTCGCTCTATTTCGACCGGCACAGGCACGATGGGCTGAATGGCTTCCTTCTGTGCTGTAAATTTTCTATGTTTCTATGACACAAAACACGGAAATATAATAAATAGTTAGGAGGATAGTGAAAGACTTTAAGAGGATATAGGCAGACTGATGAAATGGGCAGACACATGGCAGATGAAATTTACATCAGAGAAATGTGAAATGATGCATTTTGGTAGGAAGAATGAGGCAAGGCAATATAAACTAAATGGTACAATCATAAAGGGGGTGCAGGAACAGAGCGACCTGGGGGTGTACGTACTCAAATCTTTAAAGGTGGCAGAACAAGTTGAGAAGGCTGTTACAAAAAATTACGGGATCCTTGGCTTTATAAACAGAGCCATAAAGGACAAAAGCAAGGAAGTAATGCTAAACCTTTATAAAACACTGGTTAGGCCCCAGCTGGAGTATTGTGTCCAATTCTGGGCACCATAGTTTAGGAAGGATGTCAAAGTTTAGAGAGAGTGCAGAGGAGATTTACTAGAATGGTACCAGGGATGCAGGGCTTCAGTTATGTGGAGAGACCAGAGAAGCTGGGGTTGTTCTCAATATTGTTAATACAATGGAAGAATGCATTAAAATGCAAGAATGGGCATGTAATTGGCAAATGAATTTCAATATAGATAAGTGTGAGGTGGTGCATAAGGAGGCCACATATTGCTTGGATAAATGTGGTAGAGGAGCAGAGGGATCTCGGGGTACAGATATACAAATCACTAAAAGTAGCAACGCTGGTTAATAAGGTCATAAAAAAGGCAAACCAAGCTGGGGTTCATTTCTAGAGGGTTAGAATTGAAAAGCAGAGAAGTTATATTAAACTTGTATAAAACCTTGATTAGACCACACTTGGAGTATTGTGCACAGTTCTGGTCTCCATAATATAGAAAGGATATAGAGGCACTGGAGAAGGTGCAAAAAAGATTCACAAGGATGATCCATAACTGAGAGGATATACATATCAGGAAAGACTAAACAGGCTGGGGCTCTTTTCTGTAGAAAAGAGAAGGCTGAGGGTGACCTGATAGAGATCTTTAAGATAATGAAGGGGTTTGATAGGGTAGACATGGAAAAATGCTTCCACTCGTGGGCGAGTCCATAACTAGAGGTCATCAATATAAGATGGTCACTAATAAATCCAATAGGGAATTCGGGAGAAACTTCTATGCCCAAAGAATGCTAAGAACGTGGAACTCGCAGTAGTAGTCTGCATCAACAAGAAGTAGTCGAGGCAAATAGCATAGATGCATTTAAGGGGCAGCTAGATAAGGACACGAAGGAGAAAGGAATAGAAGAGTATGCTGAGAGGGTTAAATGAAGTGGGGAGGCAGGAGGCTTGTTTGGAGCATCAATGCCACCATTGCTCCCCCGCTCAGACCTCAGTTTAAAATCGCATAATGGGTCCTGATGATATAATCAGATTAAATATCAGCATATTTAAAGAGGACCCACCAGCTTTGGCTGGGTGTACTTGCCGCTTGCAACTTAAAATTGCAGTTGGTCAGATCGAGGCAGATAGGTCCCTCACTCCATTTAACTGCCCCCTGATTTCTGCCAGGCAGCAGGAGTTAAGATCGGGCCGTAGTACCATTTGAATTAGACCAGAGAGATCGCACCGTGTCCCGGTCAACAATTATCCCTCAATCAACACTATCAAAACAGATTGGTGATTTAGCTCAATGACTTGATGGTGGGACCTTGCTGTGTGCAAATTGGCTGCTATGTTTGCATACAAAATAACAGAGACTACACTTCAAAAGTCTTTATTGTCTGTAAAATGCCTTGGGATGTCCTGAAATTGTGAAAAATGCTGGATCAATGCAAGTTCTTTCTTGCTTGTGTAAGTAAATACATTTGTAAATAAATCTAATTGAAGGATCAGTGTGTTATGACAAGTGTCTTGTGTGTCTGATGCTATTGGTTTTTCTGAAATGATGTAGTAGAATGTTATGTATTACCCAGTAGCAATTTCATCAGAGAAGGACAGATTGCTAACCCATTGCTACTACCATTCACACTCTGAAGTTTTTGGTTTCAGCTCATTGGGAACGTGGATTTACCTATGGAGAATTGGTAGAGTACTCAATTCATAACCCTACCTCTCAACCAACTACTGACCGTTGCTGTGGCAGGATATTAACATCTTCTATTATCCAAAATTAATCACAGAGGATATCCAGGACACTGTTGGTATCAGTTTAAAAACCTAGGGATTCCTTATTCCCCTCCTCCTGCCCTGGTCAAATAGCTTGTCTGCTATTGTCAGGTGTGAGGTGTGGGGAAATGAGGGTTGGAATAGTAGGGATAGGTTGGAATAGCACCTCCTACTCTCGACCAAGACAGGCACATTCTCTAAATACCTCACAAGGATGTCACTAACAATCTCTTCTTTCTTGCAGGAGAAGCTCTGCAGAATGTGAGACAGGAGGCTGCCAGAGGAGGAGGCCGAGCCCATCTGCGCACCCCCCTCCCCCACTGAAGGAAGCGTGCTGGCCATCACGGGCAGGGAGAGAGTCATGGCCATAGCTACTGGCAACACTGGAGCTGATGTCATAACTTCCCTTCTTACTTTTATCTCACCCTACACACTCTGCATGATAAAATGAAGATATTTTTGCCAGCCACTTCTTTCTTTGCTCCACCATCACACCACAAGGTAACCCTTGTCCCTCTCTTTCACTTCATGTGCACATAGCCATGGAGGCTTGGACAGCTGCCATCTTAGCTTTAGGGGCCAGTGCTGACAGGGGCTTCCAGAGGTCACCTCATTCCCCTACTCTGTCCTCACTCAGAGCCGTAGAAGTGCTGAGTGCAGTCCTAGGAAAGTGGCCTTGGCTCCATGGGACAGGCACCTGCTGCCCTCTCTCAGGACGAGAGCATGTCTGCTCCTCCACCACCCATTCCGCCAATGCCCTGGTTAGTGCCACACAGCCAGCTGGGCCAGACTACTCTGGCCTACGCGGGATGCTGCAGGCTGCAGCCGGGTCCTCAAGGCCCAGAGCTATTTGAGGTCGCCCACCATGGCCATCTGAAGCGTCCTCATGGAAGCTCAGCAGCCTTCCAACTCTCAAGCTGTAGCCACTGGGGAAACACCTCGTAGGAGCACTAGGAAAGGTAAATGAGCTCAGAGGACAGACACTAAGACCTTGCACAAGCACGATTCATAATTATTTTTTGTTAACCGTTAGATACAGATGGAATTGAGTAGTTTGATAAATTTGTTTTTGTTCTGGATTTGGTGTTTATATTTGGAATGAAGTGAGGGCAAGACACATGAAGCTGGACTGAAGGAAGGCAATCAGATGGTGATAGTAAGGACGGTGGTCATAAGGATTGTGGAACTGTTGATGTAATGGAGATGGTTCAGGTGAAACACTCTTGGATGAGCAGCTCTCTAGGGCTAGGGGCTGTCGATGCTGCTCGTGCTCCTCCTCCTTACGTTCCTGCTGCACTTCTTACTGCCCAGGTGGTGGTAAGGGCTGGTCCCTCATGATGGAAAGGTTATGGAGCATGTAGCTGACAACCACAAATCTGGATACCCACTCAGAGCTGTACTGCAGAGCTTCTCTCAAATGGTCCAAGCAACAGAAGCGTTGCTTGAGCGCAGAAATTGCCTTGTTCTTTGCCGTTTCCAGTGACAGCATGGCTCTTGTTGTACGCCAGCTCTGCAGCGGTGCCCGAATTCCTGACAGGAGGGGAGTCTGAAGGGGATAGCCCTAATCGCCCAGTAGCCATGGCCCGGTTGGAATAAAGAGAGCACAGAGGACTGACATAGGGTGAGTGACTCGTGATGGTGGCCAGGAAACCGGGCACAGATCTACATGATGCGCTGCCTGTGGAGGCAAACCAGCAGGACATTGGGGGAGTGGAATCCCTTTCAATTGATAAAGATGCCAGGCTGGTGATGGGGAGCACACAAGGCAATATGGGTGCAGTCTATGGCACCTTGGACCCTGGGGAAGCCTGCAATGCAGGCAAAGCCAAGTGCTCTCTCATCCTGCTTCGCTCTGTCCATAGGGGACAAGATGTAAGTGTTCCTTCTGGTGTAGAGAGCCTCAGTGGCCGACCTGATACAGCGGTGGACTGCGCACTGTGAGATGGTACTTATATCACCTGCTGCAGCCTGTAAGTATCTTGTTGCATAAGTTAAGGGCCACGGTGGCCTTGACAGCCACAGGCAGTATTGTCCATGCCCCAGTGGGAAGCTCGAGTTGTGACTGCAGCAGGTGACAAAGCTCAGTGACAGCTTCCTTTGTGAAGTGAAAGCACCTGAGACATTGCTCCTCAGTAAAGTTAATGTAGGAGACATGCTCCCTGAATACCAGTTGTGTATATGGCCTCCTGCGCAGTGCCCTCCTCTTCCTTCCTGTGACAGCTGCCCCTGCTCTCTCCTGTCTTGCTGCTGCCCCTCATCCTCCAGTCTTAAAGGCAGCCCCACCAGACCACCCATGACTGCAGTTAAACTGTTTGGAACGTAATCAAAAACAGTGTCACACCAGTAAAATCTTCCGCTCAGCAGTCAGTATTAAATTTACAGAGTCAGAAAACAGGCCAAAAAAAACAACCAGAAGTTAACCTGCAGGTTCAAATGACAAACCAGAAAGTAACCTGTCTGTAGTGGATGAGCCCGCTGCTGAAGGGACCTTTCTGCCTGTTAGTTTATCACACGACGAGTCAGGCGCTGGGGCATACCAGTATCAGAAAGAGGTTCTAGAAAAAGCATTGAACCCTAATTTAAATATTTTAATTAGCGATTTTAATAGTTCTGGCATGCGCCCTGGATGCTTATGGAGCAGCCCGGCGTAATATGGCGGGCGGAGCACTTCCACCTCAGAATGAACACACACCATATTGGATACCAAGGCTCTCATTTTGCATCTGAAAAATGGGCGCGGCACCATCGAATGTCCAGGCCACTGAATATTCAATGCTGAGTACCACTTGGTTAAATCTGGATATGGTCTAGACAAGAGCTTGACACCTCATGTTTAACACTGCAGACACTGTATATACAGTGCTGGACACCCGTTCGTACATAAACTGGCTGTCTATGGCCTAGTGCGATTGACATCAGTTAAATGTTTAAGTGTGCAGTAATACGATACCCAAACCCACTGTCTAAAACCTGTTACATCATTATGGCATATCAAAAACAAACTACAGCAATCATTTCATTCTAGTTCATGTACACTGGGTGCAATACATGCAGGAACTAACCTTTCCCCGTGTACATGGATAATAAAATTCTGTCTGACTTCTTCCTTACTCTTATCTTCCTAATTTTTAACTTATGTACCTTCACCTGTAAAAAGTTTGCTTGGATCAACTTTGTCAATTACCTTCATAATCTTGAAAATCCCTATTTTATGCACTACTCAACACTTGTGCGCTGCACTCCAGCAGACAACACAATGGGCCAAACCTCGTGTGCCGTTAGTTAGACTTTTTCCTGCAACCTTCAGCTCGAATATAATTTGCGCCATAACTTGCCAGAGGTGTGATCTGATAACGGCGCAGTGAAGGCAACGGGGCATCCGCGGAGGACCTTAGTGAACAACAGGACAAACAGTTTCTCTCCTTAACCAATGAGATTTAAGGATTGAGAAAGAAACTGAGGAACAACAGAGTAGGATGGTGAATTAGAATCATAGAATGGTACAGCACAGGAGGAGGTCATATGGCCCACCGTGCCTGTGCCACTCTTTGAAAGAACTTTCCAATTAGTCCCACTCCCCTGCCCTTACCCCATACTATTCTCCTCACTGCTCACTACATTTCCAAGTTTCGTGTTATCTGCAAACTTTGAAATTATGCCCTGTATACCCAAGTCCAGGTCATTAATATACATCAAAAACAGCAGTGGTCCCATTACCAACCCCTGGGGGACACCGTTTCATTCATCCCTCCAGTCTGAAAAACAACCATTTACCACTACTCTCTGCTTTCTGTCTCTTCACCAATTTTATATCCATGCTGCCACTGTCCCTTTAATCCCATGGACTTCAATTTTCCTAACAAGTCTATTATGTGGTACTTTATCAAACGCTTTTGAAAGTCCATATACACACCAACCGCACTACCCTCATCAACCCTCTCCGTTACTTCAGAGCGGGTGAATTAGAGTCAAATCAGTTACAGAAAGAGAAATAAAGCGAGGGAAAGAAAGATTGGATGAAGAGAAAGAGAAAAAAAAGAGACAGAAAGGAAAGGTGAGAAAAAAAATCAAAAGTTTTAAATCTCTAATAGTTTACTACACGCAGGAATGAGACTCAATCATTTAAATTGTTCCCTTTCTGGGCCAGAGCGATTGATTGGCATTGCATTAACAGTTATCACATTGTTAAAGAGGTACTTACGCTGTTAATTATGAGCCCTAACTTTCTGCGGCAAGTTTAATGGGCAATTGATGTGCAAATCCAGCAACTTCTTAAAAATGACGGGGAGGCTAAGGGTGAGATGGTGTTTGTGCAAAACAAACGACGGAGTGGCATAAATCGACAAACAAACTCTAGAGATTTGCAACTCATGGCGGAGCTCTTCTTCCCCGGAACTTGATGGCATTAATAACAGGATGCTTCGTGAACTCGCCGTCATTTTTCCAGGAAGATTTGGCCCATTATTATTTTGTAATGCTGTTAGATCATTGCGTTCTACTATATTGTGTGGGTTTACTGTGGACATCACTAAGGTCCATCTATGATTCATTTGGGGACCCCAGAGCCAAATGTGGATCCAAAGTTCTAATATCAAATACTTATCAAATTAACAGGTGAAGCAAACAATTTGAGAATCTGTAACTAATAGTTTTAGTGTTTTAGGTGCACAAAGTTTTATTTGTTAGGACAACAGATTATGGAAGCAGCTCATGGTGGTACTTTCCCCTGCCATTTAAAAGAATGGGGCACAAATGTCCCTTTGTGATTGTGCTCGAGGCAAGGTTCATCAAGATATAGAGCAATGACATCAGCAATTTTTTTACCTTGTTCTACACCGCTGCTTTTGCCTGGGACCTGTGGAAGCTGTCTTCCCCTACGACCAGACAGTGGTGTTCCTGTTGGTGATGAGTGAACTGGGCTTCCTTGTTGGTGTGCTCTGTGAAAATAGAACAAAAATCACTAACACCTCGATTCTCTCCAACTACTTTTACTTTTCTTTTCTAAATCCAGAAACCATTGTTGCCTTACAAAAACACTCCCATCTCTCCCACCAATTCTTATTCAAGCCACTCCAACCTAGTTCCCTCCACCTTGGAACCTCCCTCTCCCCTCCTCAAAACCTTTCTCTTTGACCATTCCTTCAGAACCCCACTCCAGTACTCTCTATTCTACCTGCTGCTGGGTGTCGCGTGTTTTTCCTTAATGTAAGGCACTTTGAGATGTTTTCCTGCACTACAGAAATGCAAGTTGTTGTATGGCACTCCAAGAATGTCTTGCTCTAGTTATATCCCGACTAGGATATTTGCCATCAGAAATCTTTAACTTGCTGATTTTCCACTAACCTTTTATCAAGGGCTGCAATCCCAAGTATTGCCTTTCTTGAGGATCACTCTGTGGATTGTTTCTACAGACCACGCCACGGAGCGATGTGACATGTGCAATTCCCAAGGTGTGCTCCTGATTTGAAATGCGCGGCACTAGTCAAGTGGGGACCAGGCACTTCCCCATGGGAAGAGAAAAAAAGTGGCAGGGCAAATTGGTAGTTTCCTTAAAACTATGGCTCCTACATGGCCGACTTAACAAGTCTGCACTACTTGAGGGAAACCTCGGTCGCCAACAGCTTCAGCCACCAGAATGCACATATCTGGGTGCACTGCCCACAATGAGTTGGCTCACAAAAGCCATAATCGTGGGTGCACTGTCAGCAATCTTCTATCCATTCATTTTAATGGATGCAAAACCAAGGACAGCATGCCCACGATCTCCTGATATGTATGAGAGGCAGGACAGGTTTCCTGCCAAAAGTTCTAACTCGGAAAACTGGCCATTATAAGCTTAACAGAGGTCTATCAGTTGCTTTATGGAGATTGGGCTAGCACCACTTTCTAATAGCATTCCCTTGGTTTACCTCACTTGGAAGCAGGTGGAGAGGGAGCACTTAATTGCATCCCTGACCCATGGGGGCCATGAATGGAGGCTGAGAGACACACTGAGCAGATGGTTTGCTCAGAGCCACAGGTGAGCAGAGGCAGACACACATGTCCTCAGGCTGCACTATCAGTACCACTGCTTTTATACATAAACCAATCCAACACAGAGGTTCTGAGTGGAAAAAGGAGAGCGCAAAGATTTTTTATTTTACTTTAATAAATACAGAAAATATATCCAAATATCAATTGTATGTGGCCATAAAATGTTTAAAATACTGCAGAACAAAGGGTGTGCTAGATACAGACTACAGCAGGCCCGAGGGCAATTAGGGATGGGCAATAAATGCTGGCCTCGCCAGCGACGCCCACATCCCGTGAACGAATAAAAAAAAACTTTTTCTTTACTTGTGCTGATGTACTCGGATTGGTATCAATTGCCACTGCAAATGTGTTTCTGTAATTACGCTTCTAATTAATTTACTTTTGTATTAGTGCCTGTGTTATTACTTTGTGTCGCAGTGCAGACAATGTCCTGCCTGAACTCAGCCTGAGCTATGGTTTTAAAGAATAAAATAATGTAATCCTACATTTCAAAAGTGACTTCTCAAAAGTATTTCATTGGCTGTAAAGCTTTGGGACGTCCTGAGGTATAAATGCAAGTTTTTTTCTAACAACACGCACACAAAGACACCACAGAGCAGGCATCCAACCACCATTTCATTAAATATATTAGGTAGAAATTTTCTGGCTGTGATCCTAATAGAATTTAGTAGAAGGGCACCACATTTACATGGGGCAGGCAGGGCATGTGTCACCATAAGCAAGTCTGTAGAATCTGCCAGGCCCATGCAGCTGAATACTCTGACACCTATACGCCTTTTGGCTGTGGTGGGGGGGGGAATTGGCAGAGCCCCCCCCCAACTCCAGCCATGTTCTCCACAACCCCCTGTGTGAGGGAACAAATCAGTTAAAATGTAAACAAAATTCTTCTGTAGCCTGGACCCCACTGATGGGACCAACATCTGCCCTTCTGGAGACTGATACGCCTGACCAGCCTCTGCAGGTATGCCGCTTCCCAACTGAGCCAATGGAAAGAAGACTCCCAGTTAGGCCTCCCGACGATGCCTTCAGGGTGCGGGTGGAGATTCTGCCCCTTAGATAACAAGTCAGAATCTCCCGCAAAACATAGAGACCTGGTATAAATCGGTCTCCACTTTATTCCAAGGCAGATTCCACCAATCTCCCACCAGAGTTATGAGGAATTTTGTCCCTATCTATATCTTTAAAATTAAAACAGTTTATATTCTACATGGAAGAAGGATTTTGTTTCAATGACACACGCTTTTTAAAAAATTCATGCAGGAGTGACAATTACTGAGTGCTGTCTGAGATAATGACTCAAACTAAAAATTGTAAAAGCATTTAAAAGCTTAAAGACTTTTTTAATATATTTTTAAATTTGATAGTTTTGGTCTCCATATGGTTAACATTAGAACCCTTAAAAGCATCAGCCCTGAAATTCGTGACTCCAGCCAGAACCGATGGAATGGCCAGGAAAATGGCCAGGCTATTTTTTAGTTCATGAATTCTAAATGTTGACTTCTTTGACTAAAATTTCCCTGATCGCCTGATATTTAAAGTGGATTTCATCTCTCAAACCTGGAATCATATATAGCCCTGCAGGATTTCAGGGCCATTGTTTTCAAAACTCTCCATGGCCGAGAAACAGAAAGTGCAAATTTTCCTTTTACAGTACTCGGGGGTAAAGGTTTGCCTGGGCAAGCACAGAGACGAAAGTCAAGCAGACAGGGTGATACACCCATAATGGAGCCTCCATTCATTTAAAATCTACTTTATTAACTAGAATACATTACTGTCTTGTGTGACATTGATTTTAGTTAAAACAATTTTATAGCCACATACACATCAACCCTTTGAGTACTGAATATCCCACTCAGCTTTTGAAATGCAAACACTTTCTCTTGTGTAACATCTGCTATAGTTAACTTCGATGCACCTTGAATTATAAAACAAAATTTCTCAGGGCAAATAAAATAACTATAATCCTGTGAGATTTGTATTTCATTCAAAGGATTTTCGTACAATCCTCCCATGGGTTAATGCCACAAATCAGCTCATAGCCTGCTTAATATACCATTTAATCAACATGACACTAGAAAACTTGGTCCACGATTCTGCCACTGGCTAAAGGAGTGAATTTAGCTGAGCAAACACCATGAGCTGGCTCACAAATGCCAAATTACAGAATCAGAAAAAAAAGTGCCAGTATAAAAGTAGTTTGTGTTCCGTTGAGACCTGAGTACACTGTCCCAACGCTGGGCGGTGCACCGTGTCAACGCTGGGCGGTGCACTCTCTCAGTGCCACGCAGAACACTTTCTCAGTGCAAGACAGTGCACTTTCTCAATACTGCAAAGTACACTTTCTCAATGCGACGCTTTCTGAATGCTACACAGTACACTTTTCCCATGCTTCAAAGTACGCCTTCCCAATGCTACACAGTACACTTTCTTAAGGCTACAGAGGACGCTTTCCCAATGCTACGTAGTACGCTTTCCGAATGCCACGCAGTACGCCTCCCCAGTGCTACGCAGTATGCCTCCCCAGTGCCACGCAGTACGCCTCCCCAGTGCCACGCAGTACGCCTCCCCAGTGCCACGCAGTACGCCTCCCCAGTGCCACGCAGTACGCCTCCCCAGTGCCACAAAGCACACTTTCCCAACGCTACACAGTTCGCTATTCCAATGCTACACAGCACGCCTTCCCAATGCTACACAGCACGCCTTCTCAATGCTACACAGCAGGCCTTCTCAATGCTACACAGCACGCCTTCTCAATGCGACACAGCACGCCTTCTCAATGCGACACAGCACGCCTTCTCAATGCGACACAGCACGCCTTCTCAATGCTACACTGCACGCCTTCTCAATGCTACACAGCACGCCTTCTCAATGCGACACTGCACGCCTTCTCAATGCGACACAGCACGCCTTCTCAATGCGAAACAGCACGCCTTCTCAATGCGACACAGCACGCCTTCTCAATGCTACACAGCACGCCTTCTCAATGCGACACAGCACGCCTTCTCAATGCGACACAGCACGCCTTCTCAATGCGACACAGCACACCTTCTCAATGCGACACAGCACGCCTTCTCAATGCGACACAGCACGCCTTCTCAATGCTACACAGCACGCCTTCTCAATGCGACACAGCACGCCTTCTCAATGCTACACAGCACGCCTTCTCAATGCTACACAGCACGCCTTCTCAATGCGACACAGCACGCCTTCTCAATGCGACACAGCACGCCTTCTCAATGCGACACAGCACGCCTTCTCAATGCGACACAGCACGCCTTCTCAATGCGACACAGCACGCCTTCTCAATGCTACACAGCACGCCTTCTCAATGCGACACAGCACGCCTTCTCAATGCTACACAGCACGCCTTCTCAATGCTACACAGCACGCCTTCTCAATGCGACACAGCACGCCTTCTCAATGCTACACAGCACGCCTTCTCAATGCGACACAGCACGCCTTCTCAATGCTACACAGCACGCCTTCTCAATGATACACAGCACGCCTTCTCAATGCGACACAGCACGCCTTTTCAATGCTACACTGCACGCCTTCTCAATGCTACACAGCACGCCTTCTCAATGCTACACAGCACGCCTTCTCAATGCTACACTGCACGCCTTCTCAATGCTACACAGCACGCCTTCTCAATGCGACACAGCACGCCTTTTCAATGCTACACTGCACGCCTTCTCAATGCTACACAGCACGCCTTCTCAATGCTACACAGCACGCCTTCTCAATGCTACACAGCACGCCTTCTCAATGCTACACAGCACGCCTTCTCAATGCGACACAGCACGCCTTCTCAATGCGACACTGCACACCTTCTCAATGCGACACTGCACGCCTTCTCAATGCTACACTGTACACGTTCTCAATGCTACACTGTACACGTTCTCAATGCAATACAGCACGGCTTCTCAATGCTACATAGCACGCCTTCTCAATGCTACACTGTACACATTCTCAATGCTACTCTGCACGCCTTCTCAATGCTACACTGCACGCCTTCTCAATGCGACACTGCACACCTTCTCAATGCGACACAGCACGCCTTCTCAATGCTACACAGCACGCCTTCTCAATGCTACACTGCACGCTTTCTCAATGCGACACAGCATGCCTTCTCAATGCTACACAGCACGCCTTCTCAATGCTACACTGTACGCTTTCTCAATGCGACACAGCACGCCTTCTCAATGCTACACTGTATGCTTTCTCAATGCGACACAGCACGCCTTTTCAATGCTACACTGTACGCTTTCTCAATGCTACACAGCACGCCTTCTCAATGCTATACAGCACGCCTTCTCAATGCTACACTGTACGCTTTCTCAACGTTACACAGCACGCCTTCTCAATGCGACACTGTACACGTTCTCAATGCCACACTGCACGCCTTCTCAATGCGACACAGCACACCTTCTCAATGCTACACTGTACACGTTCTCAATGCTACACTGTACACGTTCTCAATGCTATACAGCACGGCTTCTCAATGCTACATAGCACGCCTTCTCAATGCTACACTGTACACAGTCTCAATGCTACATAGCACGCCTTCTCAATGCTACACTGTACACTTTCTCAATGCTATACAGCACGCCTTCTCAATGCGACACTGTACACAGTCTCAATGCGACACAGCACGCCTTCTCAATGCTACACTGTACACGTTCTCAATGCTATACAGCACGCCTTCTCAATGCGACACTGTACACAGTCTCAATGCTACATAGCACGCCTTCTCAATGCTACACTGTACACTTTCTCAATGCTATACAGCACGCCTTCTCAATGCGACACTGTACACAGTCTCAATGCTACACTGCACGCCTTCTCAATGCTACACAGCACACCTTCTCAATGCTACACAGCACGCCTTCTCAATGCTACACAGCACGCCTTCTCAATGCTACACTGTACACGTTCTCAATGCTATGCAGCACGGCTTCTCAATGCTACACTGTACACATTCTCAATGCTATGCAGCACGGCTTCTCAATGCTACACTGTACACATTCTCAATGCTATACAGCACGGCTTCTCAATGCTACACAGTTCGCTATTCCAATGCTATACAGCACGCCTTCCCAATGCTACACAGCACGCCTTCTCAATGCGACACAGCACGCCTTCTCAATGCGACACAGCACGCCTTCTCAATGCGACACAGCACGCCTTCTCAATGCGACACAGCACGCCTTCTCAATGCTACACAGCACGCCTTCTCAATGCTACACAGCACGCCTTCTCAATGCTGCACAGCACGCCTTCTCAATGCGACACAGCACGCCTTCTCAATGCGACACAGCACGCCTTCTCAATGCTACACAGCACGCCTTCTCAATGCGACACAGCACGCCTTCTCAATGCGACACAGCACGCCTTCTCAATGCTACACAGCACGCCTTCTCAATGCGACACAGCACGCCTTCTCAATGCTACACAGCACGCCTTCTCAATGCGACACAGCACGCCTTCTCAATGCTACACTGCACGCCTTCACAATGCTACACAGCACGCCTTCTCAATGCGACACAGCACGCCTTCTCAATGCTACACAGCACGCCTTCTCAATGATACACAGCACGCCTTCTCAATGCGACACAGCACGCCTTTTCAATGCTACACTGCACGCCTTCTCAATGCGACACAGCACGCCTTCTCAATGCTACACTGCACGCCTTCTCAATGCTACACAGCACGCCTTCTCAATGCGACACAGCACGCCTTTTCAATGCTACACTGCACGCCTTCTCAATGCTACACAGCACGCCTTCTCAATGCTACACAGCACGTCTTCTCAATGCTACACAGCACGCCTTCTCAATGCTACACAGCACGCCTTCTCAATGCTACACAGCACGCCTTCTCAATGCTACACAGCACGCCTTCTCAATGCGACACAGCACGCCTTCTCAATGCGACACTGCACGCCTTCTCAATGCGACACTGCACGCCTTCTCAATGCTACACTGTACACGTTCTCAATGCTACACTGTACACGTTCTCAATGCAATACAGCACGGCTTCTCAATGCTACATAGCACGCCTTCTCAATGCTACACTGTACACATTCTCAATGCTACACTGCACGCCTTCTCAATGCTACACTGCACGCCTTCTCAATGCGACACTGCACACCTTCTCAATGCGACACTGCACACCTTCTCAATGCTACACAGCACGCCTTCTCAATGCTACACTGCACGCCTTCTCAATGCGACACAGCACGCCTTCTCAATGCTACACAGCACGCCTTCTCAATGCGACACTGTACGCTTTCTCAATGCTACACAGCACGCCTTCTCAATGCTACACAGCACGCCTTCTCAATGCTACACAGCACGTCTTCTCAATGCTACACAGCACGCCTTCTCAATGCTACACTGTACGCTTTCTCAATGCGACACAGCATGCCTTCTCAATGCTACACAGCACGCCTTCTCAATGCTACACTGTACGCTTTCTCAATGCGACACAGCACGCCTTCTCAATGCTACACTGTACGCTTTCTCAATGCGACACAGCACGCCTTTTCAACGCTACACTGTACGCTTTCTCAATGCTACACAGCACGCCTTCTCAATGCTATACAGCACGCCTTCTCAATGCTACACTGTACGCTTTCTCAACGTTACACAGCACGCCTTCTCAATGCTACATTGTACACGTTCTCAATGCCACACTGCACGCCTTCTCAATGCGACACAGCACACCTTCTCAATGCTACACTGTACACGTTCTCAATGCTACACTGTACACGTTCTCAATGCTATACAGCACGGCTTCTCAATGCTACATAGCACGCCTTCTCAATGCTACACTGTACACAGTCTCAATGCTACATAGCACGCCTTCTCAATGCTACACTGTACACTTTCTCAATGCTATACAGCACGCCTTCTCAATGCAACACTGTACACAGTCTCAATGCTACACAGCACGCCTTCTCAATGCTACACTGTACACATTCTCAATGCTATACAGCACGGCTTCTCAATGCTACACTGTACACATTCTCAATGCTACATAGCACGCCTTCTCAATGCTACACTGTACACTTTCTCAATGCTATACAGCATGCCTTCTCAATGCTACACTTTATACATTCTCAATGCTACACAGCACGCCTTCTCAATGCTACACTGTACACAGTCTCAATGCTACACAGCACGCCTTCTCAATGCTACACAGCACACCTTCTCAATGCTACACAGCACGCCTTCTCAATGCTACACAGCACGCCTTCTCAATGCTACACAGCACGCCTTCTCAATGCTACACTGTACATGTTCTCAATGCTACACTGCACGCCTTTTCAATGCTACACTGCACGCCTTCTCAATGCGACACTGCACGCCTTCTCAATGCGACACAGCACGACTTCTCAATGCTACACAGCACGCCTTCTCAATGCTACACTGCACGCCTTTTCAATGCTACACAGCACGCCGTCTCAATGCTACACAGCACGCCTTCTCAATGCTACACAGCACGCCTTCTCAATGCTACACTGTACACGTTCTCAATGCAACACTGCACGCCTTCTCAATGCGACACAGCACACCTTCTCAATGCTACACTGTACACGTTCTCAATGCTATACAGCACGGCTTCTCAATGCTATGCAGCACGGCTTCTCAATGCTACACTGTACACATTCTCAATGCTATACAGCACGGCTTCTCAATGCTACACTGTACACATTCTCAATGCTACATAGCACGCCTTCTCAATGCTACACTGTACACTTTCTCAATGCTATACAGCATGCCTTCTCAATGCTACACTGTACACATTCTCAATGCTACACTGCACGCCGTCTCAATGCTACACAGCACGCCTTCTCAATGCTACACAGCACGCCTTCTCAATGCTACACAGCACGCCTTCTCAATGTTACACAGCACGCCTTCTCAATGCTATACAGCACGCCTTCTCAATGCTACACAGCACGCCTTCTCAATGCTATACAGCACGCCTTCTCAATGCTACACAGCACGCCTTCTCAATGCTATACAGCACGCCTTCTCAATGCTATACAGCACGCCTTCTCAATGCTACATAGCACGCCTTCTCAATGCTACACTGCACGCCTTTTCAAAGCTACACTGCACGCCTTCTCAATGTGACACTGCACGCCTTCTCAATGTTACACAGCACGCCTTCTCAATGCTACACTGTACGCTTTCTCAATGCGACACAGCACGCCTTCTCAATGCTACACAGCACGCCTTCTCAATGCTACACTGTACGCTTTCTCAATGCGACACAGCACGCCTTCTCAATGCTACACTGTACGCTTTCTCAATGCGACACAGCACGCCTTCTCAATGCTATACAGCACGCCTTCTCAATGCTACACAGCACGCCTTCTCAATGCTACACTGTACGCTTTCTCAATGCTACACAGCACGCCTTCTCAATGCTATACAGCACGCCTTCTCAATGCTACACTGTACGCTTTCTCAATGTTACACAGCACGCCTTGTCAATGCTACACTGCACGCCTTCTCAATGCTACACAGCACACCTTCTCAATGCTACACTGTACACGTTCTCAATGCTATACAGCACGGCTTCTCAATGCTACATAGCACGCCTTCTCAATGCTACACTATACACAGTCTCAATGCTACACAGCACGCCTTCTCAATGCTACACTGTACACGTTCTCAATGCTACACTGTACACGTTCTCAATGCTACACTGCACGCCTTCTCAATGCTACACAGCACACCTTCTCAATGCTACACTGTACACGTTCTCATTGCTACACTGTACACGTTCTCAATGCTATACAGCACGGCTTCTCAATGCTACATAGCACGCCTTCTCAATGCTACACTGTACACAGTCTCAATGCTATACAGCACGCCTTCTCAATGCTACACTGTACACATTCTCAATGCTACACTGTACACGTTCTCAATGCTACACAGCACGCCTTCTCAATGCTACACTGTACACGTTCTCAATGCTACACTGTACACGTTCTCAATGCTACACAGCACGGCTTCTCAATGCTACACTGTACACATTCTCAATGCTATACAGCACGCCTTCTCAATGCTATACTGTACACTTTCTCAATGCTATACAGCACGCCTTCTCAATGCTACACTGTACACATTCTCAATGCTACACAGCACGCCTTCTCAATGCTATACTGTACACTTTCTCAATGCTATACAGCACGCCTTCTCAATGCTACACTGTACACATTCTCAATGCTACACAGCATGCCTTCTCAATGCTACACTGTACACAGTCTCAATGCTACACAGCACACCTTCTCAATGCTACACTGTACACGTTCTCAATGCTATACAGCACGGCTTCTCAATGCTACATAGCACGCCTTCTCAATGCTACACTGTACACAGTCTCAATGCTATACAGCACGCCTTCTCAATGCTACACTGTACACATTCTCAATGCTACACTGTACACATTCTCAATGCTACACTGTACACGTTCTCAATGCTATACAGCACGGCTTCTCAATGCTACACTGTACACGTTCTCAATGCTACACTGTACACATTTTCAATGCTACACTGTACACATTCTCAATGCTACACTGTACACATTCTCAATGCTACACAGCACGCCTTCTCAATGCTACACAGCACGCCTTCTCAATGCTACACTGTACACGTTCTCAATGCTATACAGCACGGCTTCTCAATGCTACACTGCACACATTCTCAATGCTATACAGCACGGCTTCTCAATGCTACACTGTACACTTTCTCAATGCTACACAGCACGGCTTCTCAATGCTACACTGTACACATTCTCAATGCTATACAGCACGGCTTCTCAATGCTACACTGTGCACATTCTCAATGCTATACAGCACGCCTTCTCAATGCTACACTGTACACATTCTCAATGCTACACAGCACGCCTTCTCAATGCTACACTGTACACTTTCTCAATGCTATACAGCACGCCTTCTCAATGCTACACTGTACACATTCTCAATGCTATACAGCACGGCTTCTCAATGCTGCACTGTGCACATTCTCAATGCTACATAGCACGCCTTCTCAATGCTACACTGTACACTTTCTCAATGCTATACAGCACGCCTTCTCAATGCTACACTGTACACATTCTCAATGCTATACAGCACGGCTTCTCAATGCTATACAGCACGGCTTCTCAATGCTGCACTGTGCACATTCTCAATGCTACATAGCACGCCTTCTCAATGCTACACTGTACACTTTCTCAATGCTATACAGCACGCCTTCTCAATGCTACACTGTACACAGTCTCAATGCTACACAGCACGCCTTCTCAATGCTACACTGTACACGTTCTTAATGCTACACTGCACGCCTTCTCAATGCTACACAGCACGCCTTCTCAATGCTACACTGTACGCTTTCTCAATGCTATACAGCACGCCTTCTCAATGCTACACAGCACGCCTTCTCAATGCTACACTGTACGCTTTCTCAATGCTACACAGCACGCCTTCTCAATGCTACACAGCACGCCTTCTCAATGCTACACTGTACACATTCTCAATGCTACACAGCACGCCTTCTCAATGCCACACTGTACACTTTCTCAATGCTATACAGCACGCCTTCTCAATGCTACACTGTACACATTCTCAATGCTATACAGCACGGCTTCTCAATGCTGCACTGTGCACATTCTCAATGCTACACTGTACACATTCTCAATGCTACACAGCACGCCTTCTCAATGCCACACTGTACACTTTCTCAATGCTATACAGCACGCCTTCTCAATGCTACACTGTACACATTCTCAATGCTATACAGCACGGCTTCTCAATGCTGCACTGTGCACATTCTCAATGCTACATAGCACGCCTTCTCAATGCTACACTGTACACTTTCTCAATGCTATACAGCACGCCTTCTCAATGCTACACTGTACACATTCTCAATGCTACACAGCACGCCTTCTCAATGCCACACTGTACACTTTCTCAATGCTACACAGCACGCCTTCTCAATGCTACACTGTACACATTCTCAATGCTATACAGCACGGCTTCTCAATGCTGCACTGTGCACATTCTCAATGCTACATAGCACGCCTTCTCAATGCTACACTGTACACTTTCTCAATGCTATACAGCACGCCTTCTCAATGCTACACTGTACACGTTCTTAATGCTACACTGCACGCCTTCTCAATGCTACACAGCACGCCTTCTCAATGCTACACTGTACGCTTTCTCAATGCTATACAGCACGCCTTCTCAATGCTACACAGCACGCCTTCTCAATGCTACACAGCACGCCTTCTCAATGCTACACAGCACGCCTTCTCAATGCTACACAGCACGCCTTCTCAATGCGACACAGCACGCCTTCTCAATGCTACACTGTACACATTCTCAATGCTACACAGCACGCCTTCTCAATGCTACACTGTACACATTCTCAATGCTACACAGCACGCCTTCTCAATGCTACACAGCACGCCTTCTCAATGCTACACTGTACGCTTTCTCAATGCTCCACAGCACGCCTTCTCAATGCGACACAGCACGCCTTCTCAATGCTACACAGCACGCCTTCTCAATGCTACACAGCACGCCTTCTCAATGCTACACAGCACGCCTTCTCAATGCTACACTGTACACGTTCTCAATGCTATACAGCATGCCTTCTCAATGCTACACTGTACACATTCTCAATGCTACACAGCACGCCTTCACAATGCTACACTGTACACAGTCTCAATGCTACATAGCACGCCTTCTCAATGCTACACTGTACACATTCTCAATGCTACACAGCACGCCTTCTCAATGCTACACTGTACACAGCTCAATGCTACACAGCACGCCTTCTCAATGCTACACTGTACACGTTCTCAATGCTACACTGCACGCCTTCTCAATGCTACACAGCACGCCTTCTCAATGCGACACAGCACGCCTTCTCAATGCTACACTGTACACGTTCTCAATGCTACACTGTACACGTTCTCAATGCTATGCAGCACGGCTTCTCAATGCTACACTGTACACATTCTCAATGCTATGCAGCACGGCTTCTCAATGCTACACTGTACACATTCTCAATGCTATACAGCACGGCTTCTCAATGCTACACTGTACACATTCTCAATGCGACATAGCACGCCTTCTCAATGCTACACTGTACACTTTCTCAATGCTATACAGCATGCCTTCTCAATGCTACACTGTACACATTCTCAATGCTACACTGCACGCCGTCTCAATGCTACACAGCACGCCTTCTCAATGCTACACAGCACGCCTTCTCAATGCTACACAGCACGCCTTCTCAATGCTACACAGCACGCCTTCTCAATGCTATACAGCACGCCTTCTCAATGCTACACAGCACGCCTTCTCAATGCTATACAGCACGCCTTCTCAATGCTACACAGCACGCCTTCTCAATGCTATACAGCACGCCTTCTCAATGCTATACAGCACGCCTTCTCAATGCTACATAGCACGCCTTCTCAATGCTACACAGCACGCCTTCTCAATGCTACACTGTACACATTCTCAATGCTACAGCACGCCTTCTCAATGCCACACTGTACACTTTCTCAATGCTATACAGCACGCCTTCTCAATGCTACACTGTACACATTCTCAATGCTATACAGCACGGCTTCTCAATGCTGCACTGTGCACATTCTCAATGCTACACTGTACACATTCTCAATGCTACACAGCACGCCTTCTCAATGCCACACTGTACACTTTCTCAATGCTATACAGCACGCCTTCTCAATGCTACACTGTACACATTCTCAATGCTATACAGCACGGCTTCTCAATGCTGCACTGTGCACATTCTCAATGCTACATAGCACGCCTTCTCAATGCTACACTGTACACTTTCTCAATGCTATACAGCACGCCTTCTCAATGCTACACTGTACACATTCTCAATGCTACACAGCACGCCTTCTCAATGCCACACTGTACACTTTCTCAATGCTATACAGCACGCCTTCTCAATGCTACACTGTACACATTCTCAATGCTATACAGCACGGCTTCTCAATGCTGCACTGTGCACATTCTCAATGCTACATAGCACGCCTTCTCAATGCTACACTGTACACTTTCTCAATGCTATACAGCACGCCTTCTCAATGCTACACTGTACATGTTCTTAATGCTACACTGCACGCCTTCTCAATGCTACACAGCACGCCTTCTCAATGCTACACTGTACGCTTTCTCAATGCTATACAGCACGCCTTCTCAATGCTACACAGCACGCCTTCTCAATGCTACACAGCACGCCTTCTCAATGCTACACAGCACGCCTTCTCAATGCTACACAGCACGCCTTCTCAATGCTACACAGCACGCCTTCTCAATGCTACACTGTACACATTCTCAATGCTACACAGCACGCCTTCTCAATGCTACACTGTACACATTCTCAATGCTACATAGCACGCCTTCTCAATGCTACACAGCACGCCTTCTCAATGCTACACAGCACGCCTTCTCAATGCTACACTGTACGCTTTCTCAATGCTCCACAGCACGCCTTCTCAATGCTACACAGCACGCCTTCTCAATGCTACACAGCACGCCTTCTCAATGCTACACTGTACACGTTCTCAATGCTATACAGCATGCCTTCTCAATGCTACACTGTACACATTCTCAATGCTACACAGCACGCCTTCACAATGCTACACTGTACACAGTCTCAATGCTACATAGCACGCCTTCTCAATGCTACACTGTACACATTCTCAATGCTACACAGCACGCCTTCTCAATGCTACACTGTACACAGCTCAATGCTACACAGCACGCCTTCTCAATGCTACACTGTACACGTTCTCAATGCTACACTGCACGCCTTCTCAATGCTACACAGCACGCCTTCTCAATGCGACACAGCACGCCTTCTCAATGCTACACTGTACACGTTCTCAATGCTACACTGTACACGTTCTCAATGCTATGCAGCACGGCTTCTCAATGCTACACTGTACACATTCTCAATGCTATGCAGCACGGCTTCTCAATGCTACACTGTACACATTCTCAATGCTATACAGCACGCCTTCTCAATGCTACACTGTACGCTTTCTCAATGCGACACAGCACGCCTTCTCAATGCTACACTGTACGCTTTCACAATGCGACACAGCACGCCTTCTCAATGCTATACAGCACGCCTTCTCAATGCTACACAGCACGCCTTCTCAATGCTACACTGTACGCTTTCTCAATGCTACACAGCACGCCTTCTCAATGCTATACAGCACGCCTTCTCAATGCTACACTGTACGCTTTCTCAATGTTACACAGCACGCCTTGTCAATGCTACACTGCACGCCTTCTCAATGCTACACAGCACACCTTCTCAATGCTACACTGTACACGTTCTCAATGCTATACAGCACGGCTTCTCAATGCTACATAGCACGCCTTCTCAATGCTACACTATACACAGTCTCAATGCTACACAGCACGCCTTCTCAATGCTACACTGTACACGTTCTCAATGCTACACTGTACACGTTCTCAATGCTACACTGCACGCCTTCTCAATGCTACACAGCACACCTTCTCAATGCTACACTGTACACGTTCTCATTGCTACACTGTACACGTTCTCAATGCTATACAGCACGGCTTCTCAATGCTACATAGCACGCCTTCTCAATGCTACACTGTACACAGTCTCAATGCTATACAGCACGCCTTCTCAATGCTACACTGTACACATTCTCAATGCTACACTGTACACGTTCTCAATGCTACACAGCACGCCTTCTCAATGCTACACTGTACACGTTCTCAATGCTACACTGTACACGTTCTCAATGCTACACAGCACGGCTTCTCAATGCTACACTGTACACATTCTCAGTGCTATACAGCACGCCTTCTCAATGCTATACTGTACACTTTCTCAATGCTATACAGCACGCCTTCTCAATGCTACACTGTACACATTCTCAATGCTACACAGCACGCCTTCTCAATGCTATACTGTACACTTTCTCAATGCTATACAGCACGCCTTCTCAATGCTACACTGTACACATTCTCAATGCTACACAGCACGCCTTCTCAATGCTACACTGTACACAGTCTCAATGCTACACAGCACACCTTCTCAATGCTACACTGTACACGTTCTCAATGCTATACAGCACGGCTTCTCAATGCTACATAGCACGCCTTCTCAATGCTACACTGTACACAGTCTCTATGCTATACAGCACGCCTTCTCAATGCTACACTGTACACATTCTCAATGCTACACTGTACACATTCTCAATGCTACACTGTACACATTCTCAATGCTATACAGCACGGCTTCTCAATGCTACACTGTGCACATTCTCAATGCTATACAGCACGCCTTCTCAATGCTACACTGTACACATTCTCAATGCTACACAGCACGCCTTCTCAATGCTACACTGTACACTTTCTCAATGCTATACAGCACGCCTTCTCAATGCTACACTGTACACATTCTCAATGCTATACAGCACGGCTTCTCAATGCTGCACTGTGCACATTCTCAATGCTACATAGCACGCCTTCTCAATGCTACACTGTACACTTTCTCAATGCTATACAGCACGCCTTCTCAATGCTACACTGTACACATTCTCAATGCTATACAGCACGGCTTCTCAATGCTATACAGCACGGCTTCTCAATGCTGCACTGTGCACATTCTCAATGCTACATAGCACGCCTTCTCAATGCTACACTGTACACTTTCTCAATGCTATACAGCACGCCTTCTCAATGCTACACTGTACACAGTCTCAATGCTACACAGCACGCCTTCTCAATGCTACACTGTACACGTTCTTAATGCTACACTGCACGCCTTCTCAATGCTACACAGCACGCCTTCTCAATGCTACACTGTACGCTTTCTCAATGCTATACAGCACGCCTTCTCAATGCTACACAGCACGCCTTCTCAATGCTACACTGTACGCTTTCTCAATGCTACACAGCACGCCTTCTCAATGCTACACAGCACGCCTTCTCAATGCTACACTGTACACATTCTCAATGCTACACAGCACGCCTTCTCAATGCCACACTGTACACTTTCTCAATGCTATACAGCACGCCTTCTCAATGCTACACTGTACACATTCTCAATGCTATACAGCACGGCTTCTCAATGCTGCACTCTGCACATTCTCAATGCTACATAGCACGCCTTCTCAATGCTACACTGTACACTTTCTCAATGCTATACAGCACGCCTTCTCAATGCTACACTGTACACATTCTCAATGCTACACAGCACGCCTTCTCAATGCCACACTGTACACTTTCTCAATGCTATACAGCACGCCTTCTCAATGCTACACTGTACACATTCTCAATGCTATACAGCACGGCTTCTCAATGCTGCACTGTGCACATTCTCAATGCTACATAGCACGCCTTCTCAATGCTACACTGTACACTTTCTCAATGCTATACAGCACGCCTTCTCAATGCTACACTGTACACGTTCTTAATGCTACACTGCACGCCTTCTCAATGCTACACAGCACGCCTTCTCAATGCTACACTGTACGCTTTCTCAATGCTATACAGCACGCCTTCTCACTGCTACACAGCACGCCTTCTCAATGCTACACAGCACGCCTTCTCAATGCTACACAGCACGCCTTCTCAATGCTACACAGCACGCCTTCTCAATGCTACACAGCACGCCTTCTCAATGCTACACTGTACACATTCTCAATGCTACACAGCACGCCTTCTCAATGCTACACTGTACACATTCTCAATGCTACACAGCACGCCTTCTCAATGCTACACAGCACGCCTTCTCAATGCTACACTGTACGCTTTCTCAATGCTCCACAGCACGCCTTCTCAATGCTACACAGCACGCCTTCTCAATGCTACACTGTACACGTTCTCAATGCTACACTGTACACGTTCTCAATGCTATACAGCATGCCTTCTCAATGCTACACTGTACACATTCTCAATGCTATACAGCACGGCTTCTCAATGCTGCACTGTGCACATTCTCAATGCTACATAGCACGCCTTCTCAATGCTACACAGCACGCCTTCTCAATGCCACACTGTACACTTTCTCAATGCTATACAGCACGCCTTCTCAATGCTACACTGTACACATTCTCAATGCTATACAGCACGGCTTCTCAATGCTGCACTGTGCACATTCTCAATGCTACATAGCACGCCTTCTCAATGCTACACTGTACACTTTCTCAATGCTATACAGCACGCCTTCTCAATGCTACACTGTACACATTCTCAATGCTACACAGCACGCCTTCTCAATGCCACACTGTACACTTTCTCAATGCTATACAGCACGCCTTCTCAATGCTACACTGTACACATTCTCAATGCTATACAGCACGGCTTCTCAATGCTGCACTGTGCACATTCTCAATGCTACATAGCACGCCTTCTCAATGCTACACTGTACACTTTCTCAATGCTATACAGCACGCCTTCTCAATGCTACACTGTACATGTTCTTAATGCTACACTGCACGCCTTCTCAATGCTACACAGCACGCCTTCTCAATGCTACACTGTACGCTTTCTCAATGCTATACAGCACGCCTTCTCAATGCTACACAGCACGCCTTCTCAATGCTACACAGCACGCCTTCTCAATGCTACACAGCACGCCTTCTCAATGCTACACAGCACGCCTTCTCAATGCTACACAGCACGCCTTCTCAATGCTACACTGTACACATTCTCAATGCTACACAGCACGCCTTCTCAATGCTACACTGTACACATTCTCAATGCTACACAGCACGCCTTCTCAATGCTACACAGCACGCCTTCTCAATGCTACACTGTACGCTTTCTCAATGCTCCACAGCACGCCTTCTCAATGCTACACAGCACGCCTTCTCAATGCTACACAGCACGCCTTCTCAATGCTACACTGTACACGTTCTCAATGCTATACAGCATGCCTTCTCAATGCTACACTGTACACATTCTCAATGCTACACAGCACGCCTTCACAATGCTACACTGTACACAGTCTCAATGCTACATAGCACGCCTTCTCAATGCTACACTGTACACATTCTCAATGCTACACAGCACGCCTTCTCAATGCTACACTGTACACAGCTCAATGCTACACAGCACGCCTTCTCAATGCTACACTGTACACGTTCTCAATGCTACACTGCACGCCTTCTCAATGCTACACAGCACGCCTTCTCAATGCGACACAGCACGCCTTCTCAATGCTACACTGTACACGTTCTCAATGCTACACTGTACACGTTCTCAATGCTATGCAGCACGGCTTCTCAATGCTACACTGTACACATTCTCAATGCTATGCAGCACGGCTTCTCAATGCTACACTGTACACATTCTCAATGCTATACAGCACGCCTTCTCAATGCTACACTGTACGCTTTCTCAATGCGACACAGCACGCCTTCTCAATGCTACACTGTACGCTTTCTCAATGCGACACAGCACGCCTTCTCAATGCTATACAGCACGCCTTCTCAATGCTACACAGCACGCCTTCTCAATGCTACACTGTACGCTTTCTCAATGCTACACAGCACGCCTTCTCAATGCTATACAGCACGCCTTCTCAATGCTACACTGTACGCTTTCTCAATGTTACACAGCACGCCTTGTCAATGCTACACTGCACGCCTTCTCAATGCTACACAGCACACCTTCTCAATGCTACACTGTACACGTTCTCAATGCTATACAGCACGGCTTCTCAATGCTACATAGCACGCCTTCTCAATGCTACACTATACACAGTCTCAATGCTACACAGCACGCCTTCTCAATGCTACACTGTACACGTTCTCAATGCTACACTGTACACGTTCTCAATGCTACACTGCACGCCTTCTCAATGCTACACAGCACACCTTCTCAATGCTACACTGTACACGTTCTCATTGCTACACTGTACACGTTCTCAATGCTATACAGCACGGCTTCTCAATGCTACATAGCACGCCTTCTCAATGCTACACTGTACACAGTCTCAATGCTATACAGCACGCCTTCTCAATGCTACACTGTACACATTCTCAATGCTACACTGTACACGTTCTCAATGCTACACAGCACGCCTTCTCAATGCTACACTGTACACGTTCTCAATGCTACACTGTACACGTTCTCAATGCTACACAGCACGGCTTCTCAATGCTACACTGTACACATTCTCAATGCTATACAGCACGCCTTCTCAATGCTATACTGTACACTTTCTCAATGCTATACAGCACGCCTTCTCAATGCTACACTGTACACATTCTCAATGCTACACAGCACGCCTTCTCAATGCTATACTGTACACTTTCTCAATGCTATACAGCACGCCTTCTCAATGCTACACTGTACACATTCTCAATGCTACACAGCACGCCTTCTCAATGCTACACTGTACACAGTCTCAATGCTACACAGCACACCTTCTCAATGCTACACTGTACACGTTCTCAATGCTATACAGCACGGCTTCTCAATGCTACATAGCACGCCTTCTCAATGCTACACTGTACACAGTCTCTATGCTATACAGCACGCCTTCTCAATGCTACACTGTACACATTCTCAATGCTACACTGTACACATTCTCAATGCTACACTGTACACATTCTCAATGCTATACAGCACGGCTTCTCAATGCTACACTGTGCACATTCTCAATGCTATACAGCACGCCTTCTCAATGCTACACTGTACACATTCTCAATGCTACACAGCACGCCTTCTCAATGCTACACTGTACACTTTCTCAATGCTATACAGCACGCCTTCTCAATGCTACACTGTACACATTCTCAATGCTATACAGCACGGCTTCTCAATGCTGCACTGTGCACATTCTCAATGCTACATAGCACGCCTTCTCAATGCTACACTGTACACTTTCTCAATGCTATACAGCACGCCTTCTCAATGCTACACTGTACACATTCTCAATGCTATACAGCACGGCTTCTCAATGCTATACAGCACGGCTTCTCAATGCTGCACTGTGCACATTCTCAATGCTACATAGCACGCCTTCTCAATGCTACACTGTACACTTTCTCAATGCTATACAGCACGCCTTCTCAATGCTACACTGTACACAGTCTCAATGCTACACAGCACGCCTTCTCAATGCTACACTGTACACGTTCTTAATGCTACACTGCACGCCTTCTCAATGCTACACAGCACGCCTTCTCAATGCTACACTGTACGCTTTCTCAATGCTATACAGCACGCCTTCTCAATGCTACACAGCACGCCTTCTCAATGCTACACTGTACGCTTTCTCAATGCTACACAGCACGCCTTCTCAATGCTACACAGCACGCCTTCTCAATGCTACACTGTACACATTCTCAATGCTACACAGCACGCCTTCTCAATGCCACACTGTACACTTTCTCAATGCTATACAGCACGCCTTCTCAATGCTACACTGTACACATTCTCAATGCTATACAGCACGGCTTCTCAATGCTGCACTCTGCACATTCTCAATGCTACATAGCACGCCTTCTCAATGCTACACTGTACACTTTCTCAATGCTATACAGCACGCCTTCTCAATGCTACACTGTACACATTCTCAATGCTACACAGCACGCCTTCTCAATGCCACACTGTACACTTTCTCAATGCTATACAGCACGCCTTCTCAATGCTACACTGTACACATTCTCAATGCTATACAGCACGGCTTCTCAATGCTGCACTGTGCACATTCTCAATGCTACATAGCACGCCTTCTCAATGCTACACTGTACACTTTCTCAATGCTATACAGCACGCCTTCTCAATGCTACACTGTACACGTTCTTAATGCTACACTGCACGCCTTCTCAATGCTACACAGCACGCCTTCTCAATGCTACACTGTACGCTTTCTCAATGCTATACAGCACGCCTTCTCAATGCTACACAGCACGCCTTCTCAATGCTACACAGCACGCCTTCTCAATGCTACACAGCACGCCTTCTCAATGCTACACAGCACGCCTTCTCAATGCTACACAGCACGCCTTCTCAATGCTACACTGTACACATTCTCAATGCTACACAGCACGCCTTCTCAATGCTACACTGTACACATTCTCAATGCTACACAGCACGCCTTCTCAATGCTACACAGCACGCCTTCTCAATGCTACACTGTACGCTTTCTCAATGCTCCACAGCACGCCTTCTCAATGCTACACAGCACGCCTTCTCAATGCTACACAGCACGCCTTCTCAATGCTACACTGTACACGTTCTCAATGCTATACAGCATGCCTTCTCAATGCTACACTGTACACATTCTCAATGCTACACAGCACGCCTTCACAATGCTACACAGCACGCCTTCTCAATGCTACACAGCACACCTTCTAAATGCTACACTGTACACGTTCTCAATGCTACACTGTACACAGTCTCAATGGTACACAGCACGCCTTCTCAATGCTACACTGTACACATTCTCAATGCTATACAGTGAATATTCCCAACACTACATAGTAAACCTTCTCAATGCTACACAGTATGGGCCGTATTTTGCTGTGAAAATAACAGTGAGGCTAACAGCACTCACCGTTATTTATTCACAAATCGGACAGGAAGGTGTGAATACACATGCGCAGCGAAACGCGAAAATGTACTTTTTACTTTCTCTTTCATCCCTCTCACTTCATCCAATCCTTCTTTCTTCTCTCTTTATTTTGCTTTCTGTACCTAACTTGACATTGAATTTACTATTCAATCTTATATTTCCTGGTTCAGACTCTGTACTGCTCATTAACTTCAACCTGATTGGTTAAGGAGATACACAACTGCTTGACCTGTTCACATAGGTCCTAGTTACCCAGTAGAGGGCGCTGCGCTGTTTGGCTGACAACAACTTGCCATCCAAAAGCCCAAAGTCAATGGGCAAGTGCAAGTCTAACGAATGGCGCACCGAAATCTGGCAAAATTGAGACTGTGTACAGTAGCATTTCTCAATTTCTCTGCCACACAGTACACTCTCTCAGTGCCACACAGTACACTCTCTCAGTGCCACACAGTACACTCTCTCAGTGCCACACAGTACACTCGCTCAGTGCCACACAGTACACTCTCTCAGTGCCACACAGTACACTCTCTCAGTGCCACACATTACACTCTCTCAGTGCCACACAGTACACTCTCTCAGTGCCACACAGTACACTCGCTCAGTGCCACACAGTACACTCTCTCAGTGCCACACAGTACACTCGCTCAGTGCCACACAGTACACTCGCTCAGTGCCACACAGTACACTCTCTCAGTGCCACACAGTACACTCTCTCAGTGCCACACAGTACACTCTCTCAGTGCCACACAGTACACTCTCTCAGTGCCACACAGTACACTCTCTCAGTGCCACACAGTACACTCTCTCAGTGCCACACAGTACACTCTCTCAGTGCCACACAGTACACTCTCTCAGTGCCACACAGTACACTCTCAGTGCCACACAGTACACTCTCTGTGCCACACAGTACACTCTCTCAGTGCCACACAGTACACTCTCTCAGTGCCACACAGTACACTCTCTCAGTGCCACACATTACACTCTCAGTGCCACACAGTACACTCTCTCAGTGCCACACAGTACACTCTCTCAGTGCCACACAGTACACTCTCTCAGTGCCACACAGTACACTCTCTCAGTGCCACACAGTACACTCTCTCAGTGCCACACAGTACACTCTCTCAGTGCCACACAGTACACTCTCTCAGTGCCACACAGTACACTCACTCAGTGCCACACAGTACACTCACTCAGTGCCACACAGTACACTCTCTCAGTGCCACACAGTACACTCTCTCAGTGCCACACAGTACACTTTCTCAGTGCCACACAGTACACTTTCTCAATGCTGCACACTATGGGCGGGAACTTGCTGTAAAAATAACAGTGAGGTTAACAGCGCTCACCATTATTTATGCACATATTGGAGAGCAACTTCCAGTGAGCGCACATGCACAGTTAAACGGAAAAATCCGGAGGCTGCTGTCTGAGATGCATTGTCCCTCTGTAAGCTGCGTGAAAACGGCATCTCGCCATCTGGCTTCTTATTCAAATGTATTGAGCGTCGTGAAGTTCCTGTACTGGCGTCATAGATACGGACTAAACTCACCACAAAAGGTAAGGCTTATCCATTCCAGTCTAAATACTCTTTTAACAGCCTGGTAAGTCTTTAATACTGCCAAATAACCTTTTACAAGTGTGGAATCTCATTCCTTCAGCTTTTAATTATTGCTGGAGAATTAAAAAAAAAATTGAAATACTTTTTTTTAACTTATTCTTTCTGTCTCTTTTATCTCTCTCTCTTAATCCGATCTTTCTTTCTCCTCTCTTTATTTCATTTTCTTGTACCTAACTTGAAGTTGAATTCACTATTCGAACTTACACTTCCTGGTTTCGACTTCTCACCGCTCATTCGATTCTTCAATTTGATTAGTTTAGGAATTGCTTTCCCTGTTCACACAGTTCCCAGATGCCCTGTAGAGGGCGCTGCACTGTTTGGCTGACAGCAACTTCCCACCCAAAACCCCGTCGAAAATCTATGGGCAAGTCTAAGACTAACGAACAGTGCAGCAAAATCCGGGCCTGTACTTTCTCAGCGCTGCACGGCACACTGGCTCGGCGCAGCACGGCACACTGGCTCAGCGCAGCACGGCGCACTGGCTCAGCACTGCACGGCACACTTTCTCAGCGCAGCACGGCACACTGGCTCAGCGCTGCACGGCACACTGGCTCAGCACTGCACGGCACACTTTCTCAGCGCAGCACGCCACACTTTCTCAGCGCAGCACGGCGCACTGGCTCGGCGCAGCACGGCGCACTGGCTCGGCGCAGCACGGCACACTTTCTCGGCGATGCACGGCGCACTGGCTCGGCGCTGCACGGCGCACTGGCTCAGCACTGCACGGCACACTGGCTCAGCGCAGCACGGCGCACTGGCTCAGCGCAGCACGGCACACTGGCTCAGCGCAGCACGGCACACTTTCTCAGCGCTGCACGGCACACTTTCTCAGCGCTGCACGGCACACTTTCTCAGCGCTGCACGGCACACTTTCTCAGCACTGCACGGCACACTTTCTCAGCACTGCACGGCACACTGGCTCAGCGCAGCACGGCACACTGGCTCAGCGCTGCACGGCACACTGGCTCAGCGCTGCACGGCACACTACAATTTCTCAGCGCTGCACGGCGCACTGGCTCAGCGCAGCACGGCACACTTTCTCAGCACTGCACGGCACACTTTCTCAGCACTGCACGGCACACTGGCTCAGCGCAGCACGGCACACTGGCTCAGCGCTGCACGGCACACTGGCTCAGCGCTGCACGGCACACTACAATTTCTCAGCGCTGCACGGCGCACTGGCTCAGCGCAGCACGGCGCACTGGCTCAGCGCAGCACGGCACACTGGCTTAGCGCTGCACGGCACACTACAATTTCTCAGCGCTACATGGTACACAATTTGGCAATTCTAGTGAAATTGTAAATGAGTTGAATGGAGTATTAAAATGCCCTCACCACTTTTAACAGCACCAATTAAAATTCAATTGATCAATATTTTATTTGGTGAATATGGAAATATTCTCTGTCTCACCTGTGAAAAGTCACTTTAGAACTCATGCCATATGTTGCTCATGAGGGATTGGATCTTCCTTCCTGATGGGCTTAACATGTTTAACCCACCGAGTATCCTGATGCCTCACTACCAGGCATCGAGGGTGAAAAAAAGATTTACAAGGATGATACCAGAACTGAGAGGATATACTTATCAGGAAAGGCTAAACAGGCTGGGGCTCTTTTCAGAGAAAGCTCAGCGGTGACCTGACAAAGGTCTTTAAGATAATGAAAGGGTTTGATAGGGTTGATGTAGAGAAAATGTTCCCACTTGTGGGGAGTCCAAAACCAGAGGTCATAAATATAAGATAGTTACGAATCCAATAGGGAATTCAGGAGAAACTTCTTTACCAAAGAGTGATAAGAATGTGGAACATGGAGTAGTTGAGGCAAATAGCATAGATGCAATTTAAGGGGAAGCTAGATAAGCACATAAGGGAGAAAGGAGTAGAAGGATATGTTGATTGCGTTCGATGAAGTAGGGAGGAGGCTCATGTGGAGCATAAATGCCGGCATTGACCAGTTGGGCCGAATGGCCTATTTCCGTGCTGTAGTTTCGAGGTATCAGACACAGAAGAGAGAAAGGCTGAAACAGTCCTGTTCAACCAATGAAACCAGCATGATTACAACAGGTTGCCAACTCTGGTTAAAGACATTACTGGAGGATTGATCATGTGACATCATGATCAGGTGACTTCTACAACTGTTATTGCATTTACCTTGGGTCCCCCGTTGTTGAGTATTTTTGCTCGTGGTTTCGTGCCAGCAGCTGTTGTGTGACAAGTTCCAAGAACCAGGAGGCCAGCCGAAGAGGGGAAACGGAGGGCGGGGCAAGAGGGGAAACGGAGGGCGGGGCAAGAGGGGAAACGGAGGGCGGGGCAAGAGGGGAAACGGAGGGCGGGGCAAGAGGGGAAACGGAGGGCGGGGCAAGAGGGGAAACGGAGGGCGGGGCAAGAGGGGAAACGGAGGGCGGGGCAAGAGGGGAAACGGAGGGCGGGCGAGAGATTCGCAGAGGGTAAAATCAGAGGTGGGAAGAACTTTGATTCCATCAGTAACTAATGGGAACTCACTGAAATTGCACTACTTACTAATAGTAATGGTGGTAACACACAGATTCCCCTGATAACCAACAGTAATACAATAACTCACTGATAGTCTACACGTTACTGGTAGTAATAGGTACAATGCCCCAATATCCTACCTGTAATTGGTGGTAATCTTATAACCCACAGATATTCACCCTGTATCTCGAGCCAGAATCCCCCTGCACTGCACAATGTGTGGTCAGGCTCCCCAGTCAGTGTGACTTTTAACAGACACCATCTCCCTCCCTATCTCCTTGGTCTCTGGTTTAGACTCAGGTTCCGTGTGAAGGTGACAACTCTGAACTGGGAACCTCAGTCAGAGCCGATCTGTACTTGGACTTCACACATTAAAACCGGCTGGTACAAACTGACCTGAACCAAACCGCGAGATCACACAAAGGGCAGGAGCTCAGTGTTTGGAGCACTTCTCACAGGGCACACTGTCCGAAACTCAGCTTAGCACCAACATTTCTAAATCACTCCCTGGGCTCAGACTCAATAAAGGAGAGTTTTCATACAATTATAGAAATGATAGCACAGGATGAGGCCATTCAGCCCCTGATGCTGGCACACTCTCCTGTATTCCCACTCCCCCCCGATCCTTTTATACTACTCCTTTACAAATATTTATCCTGTTCCATGTGAAATTAGTCACGACCTCAATAGCCACATGTGGTGAAGTATCCCATGGTTTAATAGCCCTCAGTTGAAGAACCTTCCTCTTCTCTTCCCCCTTCTTTCTTCCAGTGAGAATCCTTGATTGCGATTCCCAGCTCCCCATTTGCCCATCAGTGGAAATACTCTTTCACTATTTACCCACAGAAAGGTCTCCAGGTTTCACTTACCCCTTTCCCGGCTGCTTATCTCTCAGTGCCGCTACTGCTCACCATCTTGCTGCGGGAATGCAGGCCCTCATGACCACCCCATTCCCCCCTCTCCCCGAGCCTCCAGCTTCCACCCAACCCACATTCCCCTTTCTCCCTCTTCCCCCCGAGCCCCCATTCTCCAGTCTCCCTCTCTCCCCCAGCTGCCATTCCTCAGTCTCCCTCTTCCCCCCGAACCCTCATTCCCCAGTCGCCCTCTTCCCCCCGAGCCCCAGTTTCCCCATCTCTCCCTCCGAATCTCTATTTCCCAGACTCCCTCTCTACTCAGACCCGAGTCTCCCTGTTCCCCCGGGAGCCCCCATTCCCTTCTCCCTCTCTCCCTAAGCCCCTCCCCCGAGGCCCCATTCTAAGAACATAAGAAATAGGAGCAGGAGTAGGCCAATCGTCCCCTCGAGCCTGCTCCGCCATTCAATAAGATCATGGCTGATCTGATCCTAACCTCAAATCTAAATTCATGTCCAATTTCCTGCCCGCTCCCCGTAACCCCTAATTCACTTTACTTCTAGGAAACTGTCTATTTCTGTTTTAAATTTAGCTAATGATGTAGCTTCCACAGCTTCCTGGGGCAGCAAATTCCACAGACCTACTACCCTCTGAGTGAAGAAGTTTCTCCTCATCTCAGTTTTGAAAGAGCAGCCCCTTATTCTAAGATTATGCCCCCTAGTTCTAGTTTCACCCATCCTTGGGAACATCCTTACCGCATCCACCCGATCAAGCCCCTTCACAATCTTATATGTTTCAATAAGATCGCCTCTCAGTCTTCTGAACTCCAATGAGTAGAGTCCCAATCTACTCAACCTCTCCTCATATGTCCACCCCCTCATCCCCGGGATTAACCGAGTGAACCTTCTTTGTACTGCCTCGAGAGCAAGTATGTCTTTTCTTAAGTATGGAGACCAAAACTGTATGCAGTATTCCAGGTGTGGTCTCACCAATACCTTATATAACTGCAGCAATACCTCCCTGTTTTTATATTCTATCCCTCTAGCAATAAAAGCCAACATTCCATTGGCCTTCTTGATCACCTGCTGCACCTGCAAACTAACTTTTTGATTTTCTTGCACTAGGACCCCCAGATCCCTTTGTACTGCAGTACTTTCCAGTTGCTCGCCATTAAGATAATAACTTGCTCTCTGATTTTTCCTGCCAAAGTGCATAACCTCACACTTTCCAATATTGTATTGCATCTGCCAAATCTCCGCCCACTCACCCAGCCTGTCTATATCCCCTTGTAGGTTTTGTATGTCCTCCTCACTCTCTACTTTCCCTCCCATCTTTGTATCATCTGTAAACTTTGATATGTTACACTCGGTCCCCTCCTCCAAATCGTTAATATAGATTGTAAAGAGTTGGGGACCCAGCATCGACCCCTGCGGAACACCACTGGCTATAGGTTGCCAGTCCGAGAATGTACCATTTATCCCAACTCTCTGCTTCCTGTTAGATAACCAATCCTCCACCCATGCCAGAATATTACCCCCAATCCAGTGATTCTTTATCTTGAGCAATAATCTTTTATGTGGCACCTTGTCGAATGCCTTCTGGAAGTCCAAATACACGACGTCCACTGGTTCCCCTTTATCCACCCTGTACGTTATATCCTCAAAGAACTCAAGCAAATTTGTCAGACATGACTTCCACTTTGTAAAGCCATGCTGACTTTGTCCTATTAAATTATGTTTATCCAAATGTTCCGTTACTGTCTCCTTAATAATAGACTCCAAAATTTTACCCACCACAGATGTTAAGCTAACTGGTCTATAATTTCCAGCCTTCTGCCTACTACCCTTTTTAAATAAGGGTGTTACATTAGCAGTTTTCCAATCTGCCGGGACCTTTGCCGAGTCCAGAGAATTTTGGAAAATTATTACCAAAGCATCCACAATCCCTACTGCCACTTCCCTCAAGACCCTAGGATGGAAGCCATCAGGTCCAGGGGATTTATCCGCCTTGAGTCCCATTAATTTACTGAGTACCAATTCCTTAGTGATTTTAATCGTATTTAGCTCCTCCCCCCCTTGAGCCCCCTGTTTGTCCAGTGTTGGGATATTCTTAGTGTCCTCTACCGTAAAGACTGAAACAAAATATTTGGTCAGCATTTTTGCCATCTCCATGTTTCCCACCATTAATTTCCTGGTCTCATCCTCTAAGGGACCTACGTTTGCCTTAGCCACCCTTTTTCTTTTTATATAACTGTAGAAACTCTTGCTATCTGTTTTTATATTTTTTGCTAATTTATTTTCATAATCTAACTTCCCTTTCTTAATCAATCCTTTAGTTACTTTTTGCTGTCTGAAATCCCTCTATATCCTGATTTCAGAGCCCCTCCTGATTTCAGACCTCCCCACAACCCCCTCCCCGATTTCAGACCCCCTCCACCCCCCACCGATTTCAGACCCCCCGGCCCTGCCCCAATTTAAGACCCACCCCCTCCACGCAGTCGGGGCTCTCTGCGGCAGTGGTCGGATGACGTCACGGAGCGGGGTGGTGGGTGGCCACACTGTGGCTGGAATTTTAAATCACTGATTTTCCCGGGCTGCTGGAGGCAGTGCTCGGAAGAATCGACGACTTGAGGCAACACCTGGTCATTCCGGGAGGGTTGAGAATCCTATGCCAACTGCATACTTACGTAAGTCAATGTCGAAGGCTGGGTCGCATACAAGCAACCAGGCTTTGTGAATAAGATCGAGTGCACAAATCACCTTTTTTAAAGCTATTGTGGTATAGAACTCAGAAAGTGCCAGTATTGCAAAGTTGAAATATTCAAATGTACTGTATAAATAGTATACTGTATAAATACGGTTAGGGTTAGGGTGATTCCACACGATTCCATGATCTGGCATTCCCAGAGGGAAGCAACACATGTAGGGGGTGCATGTGGAAAATCACGGGCTGCGCGCTTGTGATTTCCTAAGATCCCTCTCTGCCAGCGACCCTTCCTGTTCTGAGAGCCAACTACAGACTCCTTCCTATAACATCTTCTTTTAGAATATATAGAAGACAATGAACACTCCTTTAATGTACCGAGAAGGAAAAAAAGTGTTTGTACTACAGGCCCAGTTATATGGTTCTTCGGTTATTAAATTCGTTAAGGTTTTGCCCTACGTTTATACCTGAATTTAAATCAAACATTAAAATACCTGCACATTAAAAAGGTAATAATGATATGGTAACAAAAGATAAAAATCTCCATCTTTCGTCTCATTCAGCCAGAAATTCCTCCTTTAATGGTAAACAGAAGAGAATTTTTTTTTCACCCACTAATTAACATCCCATTGCAGGACTGTACGGATTTGAAATGGGTGATTCTGCTAAAGAATCTATATCCACTGACAAAAGCAAATTCTTCAGTGACCAGGCTGATTTGCTTTGCTTTGAATTACCTTGATGTTTGCTGTCCAGCTTTCCTGTCACGGCTTCCAGTGCGGCTTAGTTCTGGCATGCTGGGACAAATGGAACACAGATTAAAGACCTGCAAAACGGCTCCCTCAGCTTTGGGTAAAAAAAAGGTCATTAAGTTGTCAAATGGATCCAGTAAAGCAGATACTAAATGTTCACAGATAACAGAGAGAAAGAGATCAAAATAAATTAGAATTAATTGTCCCAGCTAGTATAAAATCATAAACCAAAAATTCATAAAATATTTGAGTATGTAAAAAAATTAAATTACAATTTACGAGGTTAATGAGTTGTATACAGCTACATGACTTACTACACCATTCTACTATAATAGCATTACCTACAGCCCTTCTGTACATCTATATTAATGATGCCATCTGGTACCCCGCAGAATGGAGGAAAACCACCAAATGGCATCTTTTGCGCTAGAGGAGTTCAACTGAATTTTTTTTAAACTTTTATTTTCTTGCCAATTAATCTTAATTTCTCCATAGGATATATTTTCCTGTTAAATAGCTGGGAGAACCAGAGACAAATACCAATGCTGCTCACTGTTGCAAAATGCTCTTGACAACAGGGTAGCAAACTTGTCCAGATTCTTCCCCCCTCCCCCACCCATTAAACAGTAAAGGAATTAAAATGATTTCTGACTGAGGGATGCTTGCCCAGGTCTGTAGCTTGTCACCATCCTGCTGGAAGGTAGGTGATCGACGGACTGGATAGTCTAAGATAAATGGGCAGGACTCCCACCATCCTACATTACACAATGGGTAGCAGATTGTATCCAGAAACAAAAAGACAGCTACGAGTTGACAATTCTGCAGCACCATCACTTCACTAGAAACTACTACAAAAGATGAAGAAAAATAACACAGGCAAAAGACAAGACGTCTGACTTACACTCTCATGGTTATTGGACCTGGTCATAAACACAAAAATATTTTTGAAAATCGAATTTTTCAAAATGAATAAATAATGCAGTCAAGAAGAACCAGGCCATTTTTTTTCCCTCTAGGTTTCTTTGCGACTGATCAAAGATGACCTTACTGGTTTTTAGTGTTCTTGCCACTTGCCTAATTTGAAAGTACACTCTAATACTATTAGTACAAGGCCCATTCCTTCGCTCCCCACAGTTTTTGATTGGTCTTGCCTCCACCAGGGTTACAGCCTGAAGGCATCCTCTGCACACCACAGAAAAGCTGACACCACAATCTAGTGGTGACCAGAGAAAAAAGAAAGGAATTAGTTCAGCCAGCTTAGACCCCAATCGCCATACCTGCCCGAGCCAGACTCACTACTCAAGGTGGTGTCCAGACCACATTGTCTTTCTAAATGTCTAAGGCATCTTCAACTAATAACAAAATAAGGTGGGGAAAAAATCAAATCAAATCAAAATTAAACCAGCAAAACAAGGACAGATACATTGTGGTGTTAAATCAAAGCTCAATGTGATTTGACAAATTCACTAAGCATGCAGTTAGTTATATCTTGTATATGGGTTAAACATCAGTGCACAAATGACATTCAGTATTATTTAAAGAAAAACTAACTTTAATGCCTCTTTTTTTCCAGGCAAATCTATTTCCTTTGCTTGTAGTTTTCTTCTATCCCCACCAGAAGGCACTGCCCCTTGCTGGGGATGGTTCCACAGTTATCGGCACTCCTGTATTACCTTATCCAAGTGCCTATTCTTCATGTATGAATCTAGACAGTCAGTGCTGATAAAGCATCAGAGCCAAGCCTGATCCTGTCTCATCCAACATTTAAGTGCATTTCTAGTTGGGGTCGTTGGACAGTGCTCAGGATTGGGAAGTGTGCTGATTTTCCTTCTCCAAGGTTGCTGATGCCAATTGCAGCACCGTAACTACCACCCAAACTGAGATCAGCTAATCGAGTACAGACCATGAATGGTCAATGGTTTATTATTATACCATGCGGTGAATTTACCCACTAATCTGTGGGTAACCTCTATTATTTACTTTAAATGGTTAGTGCTAATTACAACAATGGAGCAATTTGATCCTGACAGTGCGATTTAGCTGAATTAACATGCATGGTTGAATTAAAAGATTGTCCACTGATGCCAATTCTGCTGCCTTGCATTGTTAGGTTCAATAATTCCCAAACCAGTTTACTGAATGAGATCATCATTTTTCATTCTTTAAATGCACATTTTTTTAAAGTTAAAGTTGATTAGAATTTTTTCCAAATGCTGAAAAGAAAAAGTCTGTATGGTGCGACTGCACTTTTATATAAATATAAAAACACAAGCACAAAGTTTGAATCTTTGCAATATTAAGATTTAGGGGAAAGACAGTAGTCTGAAGCAATTTTAACATTTTTTGCCACTCGATGGACCATAAGATGCTTGTGCAATCCCATCTCACAGTAAGAAAAGCCAACAGCTGCAGTTTATCCAGGCCTTTCACTGCCAGTCAGCAAATGTGTCATTTGAGAATTTCTGTTTGGCTTAGGTATGGGCAAATATCAGAAAAAATAACTCGCTGACACAATAGCTCCTCAGCTCAATGGTTAAAAAATGAGGCCACATTTTCTTAAAAATTCAGCAAAAGATTTATTTTGGAACAGTTGGTTCAACTGAGTGGGCTTTGCCAGTTTCTATCCACCTCATCTGGCTTTCTATGTGATATGTGCAGCCATTTATGTGCGTCCAGGATTGAGCTCTTCTCCCATCAGTGCACCCGTAACAACTGAGACTCATCTGTCAATTCGACGGCAGACTCCATCACCAGGCTTTAGGAATCCCTGATTCGAATCAGAGCTACGCATGACATTCAAGATGAAGGGAAATAGATGATGAACTGGGTGTTGTCTCCAGTTTGACTTAAACACCTCATAACATGTTACCCACTGTGTGACTTTGGCAGAAGCAATGGAAAGTTTCATGCCAGGGTCTAGCATGTACAGCCCAGAGTCTAAGAAGGAGAAAATGGGAGTAAAAAAATATACATTCACATTTTACAAAAATACCAGCAGATCGCCTTGTGATGTTGCTCAGTGAATACACTGGTTTATAACAAAATGGGTGTTCAAGACACATTGTGATGGAGAAGTGTGACAGTAAGCCACAGGAAGTGCACACTACATGCAAGAATTTAATATCTCACTAGTCGATCTCCTGTGGTGTTGCATGTGTAGTCTTCAGGTGAAGCAGTGTTAGAAGATGAGAGTGTCTCTTCCCACTCCCGCATCATTACCTCTGGAGTCTCTCAAGGATCTATCCTCGGCCTCCCTCCTATTTTTATCTACATGCTGTCCCTCGGCGACATCATCCAAAAACACGACGTCAGATTCCACATGTACGCTGATGATCCCCAGCTCTACCTCACCACCACCTCCTCTCCTGACTGCCTGATTTGTCACACTGCTTGTCCGATATCCAGTACTGGATGAGCTGAAATTTCCTCCAATTAAATATTGGGAAGTGAGAAGCCATTGTCTCTCTCCTCCTCCCTGGCCACTGTCTGAGGCTGAACCGGACTATTTGCTAAGGGAAATAGGTCTTTCCTATCCATTCTATTTAGGCCCTTCATAATTTTGCACACCTCATTTCTGTTGTATACATGGACATTCAAAAGGCATTTGATAAAGTACCGCATAACAGACTTATTTAGAAAATAGAAGCTCATGGGATTAAAGGGACGGTGGTAACTTGGGTACGTAAGAGGCTAAGGGATAGGAGGCAGAGAGTAGTGGTGAATGGATGTTTTTCTGACTGGAGAGAAATATGCAGTGGGGTCTCCCATGGATCAGTATTAGGACCATTGCTTTTCTTGTTATATATAAATGACCTGGACTTGGGTATCGGGAGTACAATTTCAAAGTTTGTGGATGACACAAAACTTGACAACATAGTAAATAGTGAGGAGGATAGTAGCAGACTTCAGGAGGACATAGACAGATAGGTGAAATGGGCAGATTTAATTTAATGTGGATAAGTGTGAAGTGATGCAATTTGGGAGGAACAACACGGAGAGGCAGTATAATTTAAAAGGAGCTATTTTGAGGAGGTGGCAGGGCAAGTTGATAAAGAAGGAAAGACAGACTTGCATTTAAATAGTGCCTTTTGCAACCTCAGGACGTCCCAATATGCTTTACAGCCAATGAAGTACTTTTTTGCAGTGCAGTCACTGTTGCAATATACGAAACGCAGCAGCCAATTTCTGCACAGCAAGCTCCCACAAACTGCAATGTGATAATGACCAGGTAATCTGTTATAGTGATGTTGGTTGAGGGATAAATGTTGGCCAGGACACCGGGGAGAATTCCCCTGCTCTTCGAAATAGTGCCATGGGATCTTTTACGTCCACCTGAGAGGGCAAATGGGGCCTCAGTTTTGACGTCTCATCCGAAAGACGGCACCTTGACAGTGCAGCACTCCCTCAGTACTGCACTGGAGTAGCAGCCTGGATTTTGTGCTCAAGTCCCTGGAGGGAGACTTGAACCCACAACCTTCTGACTCAGGGGCGAGAGTGTTATTACCGAGCAACAGCTGTTAACGCGTATGGGATACTTGGCTTTGTAAATAGGGGCATTGAATACAAAAACAAGGAAGTCATGCTGAACCTTTACAAATCACTGGTTAGGCCTCAGCTGGAGAACTGTGTCCAATTCTGGGCACCACACTTTATGAAGGATGTCAAAGCCTTAGAGAGGGTAAAGAGGAGGTTTACCAGGATGATACCAGGGATGAAGGACTTCAGTTATGTGGAGAGATTGGAGAAGCTGGGATTGTTCTCCTTAGAGCAGAGAAGGGGAGACCTGATAGAGGTATTCAAAATAATTAGGGGTTTTGATAGAGAAAATAAGGAGAAACTATTTCCTCTGGCAAGTTGGTCGGTAACCAGAGTTCATAGATTTAAAATGATTGGAGGGGAATTGAGGAGAAATTTTTTCACACAGAGAGTTGTTAAGATCTGCGGTTGATGTTTTGTACATGGACATTCAAAGGCATTTGATAAAGTAGCACATAATAGACTTGATAGGAAAAGTAAAGTCCATGGGGTTAAAGAGACACTGGCAGCATGGATACAAAATTGGCTAAGGGACAGAAAACAGAGAGTAGTGGTGAACGGTTGTTTTTCATACTGGAGGGAAGCATACAGTGGTGTTCCCCAGGGGTCAGTATTAGGACCATTGCTCTTTTTGATATATATTAATGACCTGGACTTGGGTGCACAGGGCATAATTTCAAAGTTTGCAGATGACACGAAACTCGGAAATGTAGCAAATAGTGAGGATAGTAACAGACTTCAGGAGGACGTAGACAGATTGGTGAATTGGGGAGACATATGACAAATGAAATTTAACGTAAAGAAGTGCGAAGCGATGCATTTTGGTAGGAAGAATGAAGAGAGGCAATGTAAACTAAATGGTACAATTTTAAAGGGGATGCAGGAACAGAGACCTGGGGGTGCCCATACACGAGTCTTTGAAGGTGGCAGGACAAGTTGAGAAGGCTGGTAAGAAAGCACGTGATCCTTGGCTTTATAAATAGAGGCATTGAGTACGAAAGCAAGGAAGTTATGCTAAACCTTTGTAAATCACTGGTTAGGCCCCAACTGGAGTATCGTGTTCAATTCTGGGCACTACACTTTAGGAAGGATGTCCAGCACGTAGAAAGGGCGCGGAGGAGAGTTACCAGAATGGTGCCAGGGATGAGGGATTTCAGTTATGTGGAGAGACCGGAGAAGCTGGAGCTGCTCTCCTTAGAGCAGAGAAAGTTAAGGGGAGATTTGATAGAGCTGTACAAAATCATTATCGGTTTTGATAGAATCACAGAATGGTTACAGCACAGAAGGAGGCCATTCGGCCCATCGAGTAAATGCCGGCTCTCTGCAAGAGCAATCCAGCTAGTCCCACTCTCCTGTCCTATCCCCATAGCCCTGCAAATATTTTTCCTTCAAATACTTACCCAGTTCCCCTTTGAAAGCCATGATTGAATCTGCCTCCACCACCCCATTGGACAGTGCATTCCAGATCCTAACCACTCACAGTGTAAAAAGGTTTTTCCTCATGTCACCTTTGGTTCTTTTGCCAATCACCTTAAATCTATGCACTCTGGTTCTTGACTCTTCCGCCAATGGGAACAGTTTCTCTCTATCTACTCTGTCTAGACCCTTCATGATTGTGAATGCCTCTATCAAATCTCCTCTCAACATTCTCTTGTCTAAGGAGAACAACCCCAGCTTCTCCAATCTAACCACGTAACTGAAGTACCTCATCCCTGGAATCAATCTAGTAAATCTCTTCTGCACCCTCTCTAAGGCCTTCACCTCCTTCCTAAAGATCGGTGCCCAGAACTGGACACAATACTCCAGTTGTGGCCGAACCAGTGTTTTATAAAGGTTCATCATAATCTCCTTGCTTTTGTACTCTATGCCTCTATTTATAAAGCCCAAGATCCCGTATGTTTTCTTAACTGCTTTCTCAACCTGCCCTGTCATCTTAAACAATTTGTGTACATATACTCCCAAGATCTCTCTGTTCCTGCACCCCTTTTAGAATTGTACCATTTAGTTTATATTGCCTCTCCTCGTTCTTTCCACCAAAATCCATCACTTCACACGTTTCTGCATTAAATTTCATCTGCCACGTGTCTACCCAATCCACCAGCCCATCTATGCCCTCTTGAAGTCTATCACTATCCTCACTGTTCACTACCCTTCCAAGTTTTGTGTCATCTGCTAATTTTGAAATTGTGCCCTGTACACCCATGTCCAAGTCATTAATATATATCAAAAAAGCAATGGTCTTAGTACCGACCCCTGGGGACCACACTGTATACCTCCCTCCAGTCCGAAAAACAACCGTTTATCACTACTCTGTTTCCTACTACTTAGCCCATTTCGTATCCATGCTGCCGCTGCCCCTTTTATTGCATGGGCTTCAACTTTAATGACAGGCCATTTTGAAAATCCACATACACCACATCAGCCTCACTGCCCTCATCGATCCTCTCTGTTATCTCATCAAACAACTCAATCAAGTTGGTTAAACACGATTTGCCTTTAACAAATCCGTGCTGGTTTTCTTTTGGAATAAATAAGGAGAAATTGTTTCCAGTGGTAGAAGGGTCGGTAACTACAGTACACAAATTTAAGGTACTTGGCAAAAGAACCAGAGGCAAGATGAGGAGAATTTTTTTTATGTAGCGAGTTGTTGTGATCTGGAATGCACTGCCTGAAAGGGCGGTGGAAGCAGATTCAATAAAACTTTCAAAAATGAATTGGATAAAAACTTGAAGGGGAAAAATTTGCAGGGCTATGGGGAAAGGGCAAGGGAGTGGGACTAACTGGACAGCACTTTCAAAAAGCCCGCACACGCACAATGGGCCAAATGGCCTCCTTCTGTGCTGTATCATTCCATGATTAGTGTTCAGCAAAATTTTAAAGATTAAAAAAATTAGGTATATGGGACACCCACTGCAGCAGGTCTCAAAGCCCCCATACTAGCATGACTCCCCACTGGAGCCCACATCTTGTATGTAAATGACTCTGGGGCCAGAAATATAGCCGAGATCAGCGGGGTATCTCTGGGGTGGCTGGGAGTCCCAATCCATCGGATATGTGCCCCAATTAAAGGTGGGGTGTGAGGGGGGGAAGAAATCATAGGTCAGCAATGTAAGTGCATCATGAAGTGCATTTCTGAGCCATAAAGAATGTGAAGTCCAAGGCTTGATCTCTGGCCTACGCTGAGTTAGCTGATCTCAGTTTAATGTCAGCAGAAACAAATCAATTGGCCTCAGGGTACCTGGGATTGGGAAGGGGAAAAAATATCAGCCAGCATTCCCAACTGCTGTGCCCAGTCTCAGAAATGGAAACTAGACACAGTAAGCCGCAATTTTAAATTGGGGTGTAAATCGGGCAGGCAAGGGCATCCCAACCTTATTAGCATGAGGCCTGGGACATTTAAACTACCAGGACTCATCTGCATAGGCCTAGTTAGTCTTCCGCCCGAAACCGTCGAGAAGCAGTAGCTGGCTGGCGGGCGGGAGCTGAATGTCAGGCAGCAGGAGGCCGCTGTCAGGGACTGAAGGAACAGTGTCTCTGGAACTCGGGTAAGGGAGGGCCTCACAATTGAGGTGGGGAGGAGCACTCCTGCTCCTTCTAGGGCACAAGGAAAGTCAAAAAAATAAAGCAAATAAGGCCTCTTCTGACTACCACTCCCTGTCCTACTAGGTTGGCTTTGTGGGAAAGCCACAACAGTTACCCCCTCAAAGCCTCTAGTTGAAATAGCAGTTGAGCCCTGATGACATAATTGGAGCCCAATCTACATATTTAAAGAAGGATTCTGCCAGTTTCCGGCAAGTGTCCTTTAGGCCTGCTCAGAAAAACAGGTTAAAATCGGAACCTGCAGGAACTTAACGGGTAAATTCCATGGGCAATTTTAACTGCGCGCCAATCCGATTTTGGCCAGGGTTAAAATTGCCCCTTTTAGGTGAGCTACTAGAGACCCACCACTGCATGTGGGAATGATCTCCAGAATAAGTTAGCACTTCAGACACGGAGGGGTAAGGAGAAAACATCAGAACAACAACTTGCAAAATACTCTCTCACACTGGGGTAATTTTTTGTTTTCACTACCTGGGCCTTTACAGAAATAAATCGGGCGGGTTCGAAAACAGGCAGAGAATCATCTTTGCCCAAGTGAACACGAAAGTCTACCCCATCCTCTTTTAAGGCAGTTATTTTAATAAGCGATTTGCTAAAAAAAAAACACATTCTCCTATGGTTATGCAAATAATGTCCTAAAAATCTCACTCTGAGGTTCTCTTAAATTTCTCAACAGCCTTTATCAGTCTGTTTTTCAGACTGGAGGGAAGTATACAGAGGTGTTCCCCAGGGGTTGGCATTAGGACCACTGCTCTTTTTGATATTTATTAATGACCTGGACTAGGGGAGAGGCTATAATTTTCAAAATTTGCACGAAACTCGGAAATGTAGTAAACAATGTGGAGGATAGTAACAGACTTCAGGAGGATATTGGCAGACTGGTGAAATGGGCAGACACATGGCAGATGAAATTTAACACAGAGAAATCTGAAGTGATGCATTTTGTTAGGAAGAATGAGGAGAGGCAATATAAACTAAATGGTACAATTTTAAAAGGGGTACAGGAACAGAGAGACCTGGGGGTGTATGTACACAAATCTTTGAAGGTGGCAGGACAAGTTGAGAAGGCTGTTAAAAAAGCATATGGGATCCTGGGCTTTATTAATAGAGGCATAGAGTACAAATGTAAGGAATTAATACTAAATCTTTATAAAACACTGGTAAGGCCTCAGCTGGAGTATTGTGTTCAATTCTGACCATCACACTTTAGGAGTGATGTCAAGGCCTTAGAGAAGGTGCAGAAGAGATTTACTGGAATGGTGCCAGGGATGAGGGACTTCAGTTATGTGGAGAGATTGGAGAAGCTGGATTGTTCTCCTTAGAGCAGAGAAGGTTAAGGGGGGATTTGATAGAGGTGTTCAAAATCATGAACGGTTTTGACAGAGTTAATAAGGAGAAACTGTTTCCAGTGGCAGCAGTGGTAACCAGATGACACAGATTTAAGGTGAGTGGCAAAAGAGCCAGAGGCGACATGAAGAAACATTTTTTTATGCAGCGAGTTGTTATGATCTGGAATGCACTGCCTGAAAGGGTGGTGGAAGCAGATTCAATAGTAACTTCCAAAAGGGAGTTCGATAAATACTTGAAGGGAAAAAATTTATAGGACTATGGAGAAAGAGCAAGGGAATGGGTGTAATTGGAAAGCTCTTAAAAAGTGCTGACACAGGCATGATGGGCCTATGATACTATGAATTTGGAAAAAATGGAACCCTGAACAATTACAAGAAAAGGCCCTCCAGGTTTAAAAAAAGTTTCCTGCAGGGAATAACTTTACAATTAGCTATGAATCACTCTGCAGTAATTACAGGTAAGATTATCTGAGTGGTCAAAGGTTTACACCTTCTGTAATTCATTAAAGGCATTAATGGCAACGGAACCCTGTGTGAGAACCTCTCTGGATACGTCGAGGGCATCCTGAAATCCATCGTACAGGGAACCCCCAGCTTCTGTCGCGACACTACAGACTTCCTACAAAAACTCAGTACCCACGGACCAGTTGAACCAGGAACACTTCTCACCACGATGGACGTCTCGGCACTCTACACCAGTATCCCCCACGATGACAGCATCGTTGCGACAGCATCAGTACTCAACACCAACAACAGCCAATCCCCAGACGCCATCCTACAACTCATCCGCTTCATCCTGGATCACAATGTCTTCGCCTTCGACAACCAGTTCTTTACCCAAACACACGGAACAGCCATGGGGACCAAATTCGCACCCCAATATGCCAACATTTTCATGCACAAGTTCGAGCACGACTTCTTCACTGCACAGGACCTCCAACCAACACTATACACCAGATACATCGACGACATTTTCTTCCTATGGACCCATGGCGAAGAATCACTGAAGAGACTACACGATATCATCAACAAGTTCCATCCCACCATCAAGCTCACCATGGACTACTCCTCAGAATCAGTTTCTTTCTTGGACACACGAATCTCCATCAAAGACGGGCACCTCAGCACCTCACTCTACCGCAAGCCCACGGACAACCTCATGATGCTCCACTTTTCCATCCCCTATGGACAGGCCCTGCGAATACACAGGATCTGCTCAGACGAGGAGGAACGTGATGGACAAATACAGACGCTGAAAGACGCCCTAGTAAGAACGGGATATGACGCTCGACTCGTCGATCGACAGTTCCGATGGGCCACAGCGAAAAATCGCATAGACCTCCTCAGAAGACTAATATGGGACACAACCGACAGAGTACCCTTCGTCGTCCAGTACTTCCCCGGAGCGGAGAAACTACGCCATGTTCTCCGCAGCCTTCAACATGTCATCGATGACGATGAACACCTCGCTAAGGCCATCCCCACACCTCCACTACTCGCCTTCAAACAGCCACCCAACCTCAAACCATCGTTCGCAGCAAATTACCCAGCTTTCAGGAGAACAGTGTCCACGACACCACACAACCCTGCCACGGCAACCTCTGCAAGACATGCCAGATCATCGACACAGACACCACCATCACACGAGAGGACACCACCCACCAGGTACATGGTTCATACTCCTGTGACTCGGCCAACGTTGTCTACCTCATACGTTGCAGGAAAGGATGCCCCGGAGCATGGTACATTGGCGAGACCATGCAGACACTGCGACAACGGATGAACGGACACCGCGCAACAATCGCCAGACAGGAGGGTTCCCTCCCAGTCGGGGAACACTTCAGCAGTCAAGGACATTCAGCCACCGATCTTCGGGTAAGCGTTCTCCAAGGCGGCCTTCAAGACACACAACGCAAAATCGTCGAGCAGAAATTGATAGCCAAGTTCCGCACCCATGAGGACGGCCTCAACCGGGATCTTGGGTTCATGTCACGCTACACGTAACCCCATCAGCAGAAAAAAAGTTATCTGTTTTTAACACAACGGGTCATTCTCTCTCTTTCTCTTCCTTTCGGATGTTTCTCTCTCTCTCTCTGCCTGTCTTTTGTTCTGGCCGTTTGTGTATTCGGTGGTCCTGTAGGTAACATCACTCTGTCTGAACACTTTGATTGCCTTGACAACGGGCAGTTGGAAAGATTATCTCTTATCACCAGGTATTGTTCTTTGACTATAAATGCGGTAACCTTCCATGGAATCCCACACTCGCTCACCTGACGAAGGAGAAAGCCTCCGAAAGCTTGTGATTTTCAAATAAAACAGTTGGACTATAACCTGGTGTTGTAAGATTCCTTACATAAAGTTATTAAAGTCACAGCTGTGGAAATAGAAAAGAAGTTATGAACCGCCCGAAAGAGACACTGGGCTAGAAATTGAGCCGTGTAGCACCCGTTCTTTCGGTGCTATGCGTCCTCCGGAAGTGCCAAGATGGCGTCTTGGCTGCACACGCACGTTTCCAGCGTGACATGCGCCGGACGCCATCTTAGTTTAAGAGTTAGCGCATGTGCAAATACCGAACACCGGCTGCATGTAAAGTAAGGAGAAAACGGAAAGAAATCAGTGTGCGATGCTGATTTAAAGTGATAGACACCATTTTGGAACTTAACGCTCAACACAAAGCACAGTCTTAACCCTGACCATCTAAACATGTCTTAGAGTGCCTGGAGAACCCCCCCACCAGTGCTATATAAAGAGACCATGCAGGATTTACAGGCTAGTGGCTGGATTATTGCTTCTGGCTGCCGAGACATTTGTAACTGTTCTTGGAGGTCTCCTATACTTGAATACTAGGACGCGAGGACATAGCCTAACATTTAGAGCCAGGATGTGCAGGAGTGAAGTTAGGAAATGCTTCTACACGCAAAAGGTAGGAGATGTTTGGAACACTCTTCTGCAAACAGCAGTTGATGCTAGCTCACTTGTGAATTCTAAATCTGAGATTGATCGATTTCTGTGAACCAAGGGTATTAACGGATATGAAGCTAAGACGGGTATATGGAGTTAGGTCACAGACCAACCATGATCTCACTGAATGGTGGAACAGGCTCGAGGGGCTAAATGCCACAACCACTTGCTGCCTCCTGATATGCGCCACCTTCTCCTGCAAGTAAGCGGGACGTGTGTCTGGGTGATGTGCCTGTCATGGTTGAATAGCTGCCAGTGTGTGTGGCCTGTGAGTTGTGGTTGGGGCGGCTTGCAACAATGGTAATGTGTAAGGGTGAGAGGAAGTTGAGTACTGATGGAAAGAGTTTGTTGGTTTGTGGGTGATGAGGGGGCGTACTGCGTGGTGCAGTGGATGTGGCTCGTGGTGCAGTTGGTAGGAGATGCCACTTGACATTTGACCTCACTCACCTTGACACTCGTCAAAGCATTGAACGTCTTCCTGCACTGCATCCATGTTCATGATGCATTGACTGCGTCCCCTGCTGTCTCCCACTGCCTTTTGGGTATTTGTCTGGAGGGCCTCTTGCACCCCCCCCCCACCCCGATCCCCCTGTGGCTATAGAATGTCCCTCCTTCTGTCCACCTCTTGCACCCAAGGCCTCTAGTGCATCAGCAGAGAACCTTGGTGCATGCTCTCTCACAGGCCTGGTACCAACTCAGATCGGCAGATTGGTGAGGTCTGGTGTGCAGATTGGAGGATGTGGAATTTAGTAATGCGCTACCTTTATTCAATGTTTTAACATAACTCATCAGATTGAAAAGATGGGGATGGGACCTGCAACGGTGTCTTACCAGTGCGATGTCTGATCTCTGTTCAGACTCCATTAGCAAATAACAGGTACCGGCTACCTTTAAGAGATTTTAAGAGACAGCCTGCCTTTAAAAGATTGGGACTCCCCCTGCTGTGGAAAGTGCGAATTGCACTGAATCCTCCTGTCAACGCTGATTTCCAAACAGCTTGAAGGTAAGTCCACAGGCCTGACCAAAGTCTCGTCCTGCCTGCACAGGAAGCTCTGGGTATGGGTTAATAGCGGATCATGCTACCTGCGCCCGGTTTTTGAGGTTATCCAACTTAACCCTCAATATCTTTTGAGCATCATTGTTAAATTCTTCAAATTAGCATTTTTACAATTTTTTAATAGAAAAAGGAATGTGATCAAATATTTCTGATCAAATCTTATTCGAATCACAAAGCTGAACACAGAGAAACAATGCATGCATAATACAGGACAGAGCATCGGGACAGAAATACCAATGACATTCTCGATTGTGTTGAGTAATGAAGATTAATGAAAATGAAATAACATCTTTGGGCAGTACTAAAAACACTGCCACCTCACAAATCTGTTCCAGCATTAATAGAAAACAATTCAAACCATTTATACAAACTCAACATAAAATATATGACAATGAATTCAGCATTATTGCTGAAATGATAAAACATGTCCACACTTGAGTTCTCCCTAGACCAATTATTAGTTTTGTTTCTAACCAAATTAGAAAGGTTTTTTGTGCTCCTGTTACATAATGGTGTGCAGGTATCAAATGAAGTCCACACTAAAGGAATTTTTCAGGTCTCTATGTTTTGGGCTGGTGTATTCTGTAATCCTTGCTGGGCAGGATCACGGTTTGGAGAATCCACACTCCAGCACTGTTGTTGTAAGCCTACCTCTGATTCATGCTCCCATGCAGCTAGATTTCCTGCTGGGAGTGTAGGATTGCTGAATTTCTGTATCAAAGGACAACTGGATTTAGTAAGGATATTGCATCGGATTTAATGAGAATATTGCATTGGATTTAGTGAGAATATTGCACTGGATTTAATGAGAATATTACATTGGATTTAGTGAGAATATTGCACTGGTATGTGAGGATATTGCATTGGATTTAATGAGAATATTGCATCGGATTTAATGAGAATATTGCACTGGATTTAATGGGGATATTGCATCGGTAGTGAGGTATTTGCTGGGTTTACTTCATTGTGAAAAATCTTTATTACACAAGCTCACCCAATCAAGACTGAATTATGAGGTTCTTCTCACAACTGAAGTAAAGTCCAGTAATTCACCACTGCCTTCGCAACCATTTATTTATTATACATCCATTAATATTTAAACAGCAGCACATTTTCAAAAGGGGACATTTGATGGCTTTTTAGTCATTTCTTGTTCAATCCAAAGGTGCCATTTAGGACAGTAATTTATGCGCTGTGATCTGGAATGTCCTTTTCTTGTTGCTATTTTAGTATCTGTTTCTTAATCTCTGTGGTGTGAGACTGTGGGGAGGCAGGTGTCACAGATTCACTATCAGGCTTGGAATATTTTGGTCTTTTAATTTTTCCTCATTTTTTTGCTTCCGAACCCCTTCTCCTGAAGGTTCTAACCAGTGCTGCAGTAACTTTCCACGGGATCTGTGACTCTTCGGCACCTCTTCCTGTACGAGGCTAGACTGTGTGTGTTGCTCCACTATTTATTCATGAAGGGCATCACAGCCAAGCCCAATCCTGTACTCACCTGATAGCCACATGTACACACTTTTCAACAGTGACCACCAGAAAATAACCAGGAGCCCTGGCTGATTATTTCCCTCTCTAGCCCAGAGGAGTTGAGGCCAATCGTACAGCCCAGCTACTAACTCAGACCACCAGCACCAGCCTCCCCGCAGGTTGCACAACACACTCCCACAACCACACAAACACCCATTGTAAACGCGCCCAATGGGTAGCATCAATTTTCGCCGTTCATGATGAAGCACATAAAAGGGCGCTTTCACTAAAGGGACTCGAGAATGGGCAAGACGGGGCAGTGGTGGTGAGAATTATAACATTCAATGTGCATTTAACAAAAACCAAATATAAATGAAAACATTCTTTCAGACACCCTTGTGCACACCCTTCATGATTACAAAACCTTACACTTCCTCTTCCTACCGCTTCTACGTGATGCATCCCCTGAGCCTGCAGCAGAGGTAGTGGCAGGTTGCTCAGATTCATGCCCTGACTCCTTAGATGCTCTCGGCCAGCGCCCTCTGGGATTTGGTGCCCGTGAGGGCCCCTCCAAAGACTGCTCCACCTGCACATGCGCAGGGGCAGACTCGGCCACCTGGAAAGGAGGCAGTATTGCGGGTACTGGTTGAGAGGGGGGCAACGGGTGAGACGTGGGAGCACTTTGAGTGGAATCTCCACTTCCATGTCCCCTTTCGCCATTATCCCTCTCCTGCGCCAGGCCCACATCACTCCTACCACCCTGCTGGACAACAGGTTGGTGAGATGTGGCACTTTCTAAAGTTTCTAAGTTTCTGTCTGCCTGTTTAAGGCGGCAGACAAGTTGGCATCCAGAGTCCGCAGAGCTGTTGTCATGGTCTGCATGGACTCATTTGTGAGCCGTGCTTGAAGTTCAATGCAGGCTGCCACTCTCTTCATCGAAGACATTCCTGCACTTACCTGCACCACCAATCCACTAGCGGTGGAGTTGGACTCCTCCACTATTGTGGAGCGTGTGCTTGACACCTTTTCCGTTACCTCACAAAGATGGGCTGTATCTCGATCATTCTCACTCTCAACAATGTCCCCCGGGGTTCATCATCTTTGTCCAGCCGAGCAGAGCTTGGAGATGAGTGTGCCTCCTGATGCGGACTCTCCACAGCTGGCCCTGCTCGTGCTCACTTGTGAGTGTTGAATCACCAGGTGACAACCCAATTATCTGTCTAATGGGACCCACCAAAGTCCCAGTATCTGCCTTGGTGCATGGCTGGATGTCATGTGACGGTGCACCCTCAGAGGAATTGAGCTCCTCTGAGGAATCGCCTTCTTCCATGGCACCTGCCTCCTCATGAAGGCCCTGGAAGAGAACATAAAACAATATTAACAATCATCGCAGAAGTGAGTTTGCAATGAGCATATTGAGGTGTGCAACGGGTCAATCATTGATAACATCAATTCATGTTGTGTGTGAGGGATCTTAAAGTTCTGTCACCAGCCGTTTATCATTCTTAGCATCCCCGATGGCTAGGCATTCAACCGTTCCACTCAGCTCCAAGGCCACCTCCTCTGCCTCTGTGAGGGCCACTATTTGTGGTGGTCCCCATCCAGTCCTCATCCTCTCCCTTGCATTTTGCGCTCTCTTCTTCTACAAGGGGAGAAAGTTCAGACGTGTGAGTGAGTGAGGGTGAAGCGGTCATCTGATGGATGAATTGCTTTGTATGAGGTTGACAATGAAAAAGATGCATCAGAGGGTGACTACCAGACAGACTGATCACATTACATCAGGATTGGGGTAAGTGGGAGTGGTGGGTGCACAAATGGGGAGGTGAGAAAGTGCACAGAAAGTGAAGATCACTTGACACTGAGACTTAAGTGGGTGTGAGGAGTGATGTGATGGAGTAGGCCTCAAAGGTCAGAGTGTGAGGGAGGGTAATGTGCACCACAGAATACTGTGCTCACTTTTCCTGACCTGGTTAGGTCATTGAAGCGCTTCCTGCACTGCACCCAAGTCCGGGAGACGTTGATGCGGCTGGTCACCTCCTCTGCCACCTCGAGCCAGGCCCTCTTGGTGGCAGAGGCAGGGAGCTTCCTCCTATCCCCCGGGTAGATCATGGTCCTCCTCCTCCTCCTCACCCTGGCCAGTAGCAACTCAAGTGAGGAGTCACTGAACCGGGGTGCTGGCTTTCTCTTCTGCTGCTCCATCTTTTTAAATTTCTTCTTTCTCCTACAAAAGCCATGCTTGCAATGGCCCTTTAAATATTCCAGCTGCCAGCATGTCATTCGGGTGCGCAGTGCGCCCGCTGCGCAGCGTGGGGACGCCAGACCCGGAAGCCACAGAGTAGAACTAAAAAAGGAACCAAGGAAAATATTTTCTGGGTTTCCCACCCGCATATTGACCCCCCCCCCCCCCACACTAAAATCATGTCCTAGATCCATGGATAAAGTAGATGACAAAATTGCTTTACTGCCATCAATCTGATGCTGGATGAGATTTTAACAGTAATGTATCTCTTGCTCTATCTCCACTGTATTTGGTCTACAATTTGCAGTTTCTCATTGAGATAGCTCTGTGTTGCTTTGGATTTAGCAGTCAGATGGTTTTTGACGTCCTGTTTGGGTATGACAGACTCTAGCGTCCTGCTTCTTCACAACAACAATCGACGAGACACATGAAATTGGGAGGAACAGGGTAACCAGACAGAAGGAAGAGAGAGAGAGAGAGTGAAAAAGAGACTCATGCAGTGAAGGAAAGATCGGAGTTTGACAAAGTTAGAAAACAAGTTCTGGAGAAAGAGTGTGACTCTGAATCGAGGCTACGACTAACCAGTACTTTGGGGACATCGGGGTGACTTTAACTGTTATCAGCTGCCCGTTTTACATCTCGTACAATTTTTTTTCCCAATAAAGCCAATGGAAAAGAAAATCAGGCAGGTCGCAAAACAAGCAGCTGATTCATCGGGGTAAATTTTCACCCCAAGAATGGGTGGGTTGGAGGCAGGCAGGAGGGTAAAAATTGTAAAAAAGTAAAACCCAACTCTAACTCACCTCCAACCCGCCCACTTCCGTTTTAATGGATCTCCGACGCCCCCCCCACGATCTCCGACGCCCCCCCCCCCAAGATCTCCGACGCCCCCCCCCCAAGATCTCCGACCCCTCCCCACAAGCTCCGAACCTCGCAATGACCACCCCTCCCCGATGTCCGACTCCCCCATGATTCAGTCCCCTGATGACTTACACCCCTGATGTCCGACCCCGCCATGACAGAGCCCCCCGATGATCGCCAATCCCGATGACACCCTGATGACCGATGATCCCGATGACAGCCGACCCCCATGACTGAACCCCTCCCCCGATGTCCGTAACCCTCCTGAAGACCGCCCCCTCCCCCAATGACTGACCTATCCCCCCTCACCCGATCTAAGACTTACCTGCTGGCATCCACTCCCTGGCTGCTCTCCCGTCCGATTGACAGCCAGCCTGTCAATCTGGCTGACTGTCAGGCGGGAAACCTACTGAAAAAAATTGAAAGACGTCCCTACGTCAAAATCGTAAGGACTTCCGGGAAACCCATACTTCTGGGTTTCCCGTCCAGAAATCTCCTCACCCCAGCTCTCTCGACGTTAAAATTTACCCCATTATCTCCTGATTTTTGCCCAATGGAAGAACTTAAAATGACCCCAATTGTGTGCTTTGTTTGGTGTTGTCTGTGAATATTCTTTTGTAAGCAAATATTTTTTTAAATACTGGTGAATTTTGTGTTTATTAAGGTGAGGGATGTGGTACCCAATCAATGTCAGCATCCAGCACTCCCATATCAGGTATAGCAGTTTGATATGCAGTAAAGCTCCCTCTGCTCTGCCCCAATAACATGCCTCAACCCCAGTCTCAGAATAGCACCTGTGACTATGTGACATTTTCAATGTTTCAGATTAGCCACGCTTTAGCCTCTCAGTGAGATTTCCAATTTAGAGGTAATGTTTTACTGTGGGTCCATGCACACTGAGAACTCAGTAAAGCTGTCCAAGAGTGTTTTGCATGTGGTTGTTCACCCAATTAGTCTGTCTTGGACTCGAACCCAAGAGCCCCAGAGGTGAAAGACCAGTGTGGTAATCCCAGCACAGGCAGGAGCACAGTTAAAATGACAATGTATCATCATCAAAATTATTAAAATCAATCCTCATTTAAAAAAATAACTCTGCCAGTGCATAAATTACAATAATATGTAGAATTTGCAGAGAACACTGGAATAGAATAGAAAACTAAGAAGCATCCCTACAAGTTAAGGACTATAGAAAGAAAAACAGCACATAAGAGAAATGGACAATGGAGTAAATGTCTCTGGGTGACAAACATATTGTGATGCAAGCACCAGATAATGAAGCTGTGTCACCTCTCTAAGTACTGGGGCACTTAACATGGGCCAGCTCTTACTTCAGCCTTCTCTTCACCACCCATCTCCTAATCTAATTGCCTCCAAACAAGAATGATTTTCTCCATACTTATGAAAAGATATTTCAAATTGATTTAATTTTCTATATGATTTAACAGTAGGTCAGAAGAATAGCTATCATGATTTAAAAAGGTGCATCTGAAATAAACAACAAATGAATTTTCCTACTTGGTTATTTTAATCCATGTTTGACTTGAGAATAGAAATGTGTCAATTAGAACTGTTCATTGTACACCACAGAAATTCAGATGCTAGGAAGATCAGATCAAGTTAATCAAAAAAAAGGACAGCTTTAACAGGAATCTGAAATTAAAGGGCAAGTCACACTATACGACCCCTTTAAAGGGCCACAGTCTCCTTTAAAGGGCCACAGTCTCCATGCAGAAAAGTGCCCGGAAAACCTTTTTTGTTTGAAGATGAAGGGGAGCTGTGCCTTATTATTCATGTGCAAATGATGCATTGATGGATTTTATGTCTTGCATCATATTTTGGAATGCACATAAGGAAATGAAAAAAGGTTCATCAAACAGTTTTGCCATGAAGACTATAATCCATCTTAAAAAATCAGATGGTCACATTGCATTATAAATAAATGTCAATAAATAAATATCAATCCAACTTGGTGTTTTTAAAAATAATTTTGTTTCAACAGCATGTCATGAAATCACTGGGGGCACTGACTTGAATGTGTTACTGTACCATATGCTGTGAGGAGATAAATTAACATATACCCTTGGGTTACAAACCGTATGTCAGAACAGTTCTGTAAGAGATTCAGCTTTTTTTTGCTTTTCAGACTCAGTTCCCCCTTTAAGTTGCTATGCTGCTGAGGCGATCTGCACTCAATATTCAAACAAATTCAAACAAACCACCTTCTCAAGGGCAATTAAGGATGGGCAATAAATGCTGGCCTTGCCAGCGACGCCCACATCCCATGAACGAATAAAAGAAAAATGTAATTTACTGAGTTTAATTTTTATACCAGGTTCTGAAGGTGAAACTCTCTCTTTAAAGTACTAAAACAGACTGGGGTACCTATAGAGTTGAATGTAAATTGGAAGCAATATTACTACGGATCATATAGAAAAGTTTAGAAATACCAAAAATATTTGGAAATTGGAAAACACTAATTGAACTAATACACTTAACTGTTCCAATTGAGCCTGCACACATTGTTTTACATAAAATTTCATGTACTCTTTGAATTAGTCAGTACCTGTCATCCTCCGGAGAGGCATGCTGGATGTGAATCCTGGGACTAGTAGGTCGTTTCCTATCTAGGGAGTGAAACCATCTGTCCCACCAATGAAATAGGAAGAGACAGAGACAAGTTAAATAGAGACTGGGAGCCAGGAACTGCCAGAATAGGCTTAGCGGTAGATGGCTGACTAGAAAGTGTACCCCAGGTGTCTAAACACAAATAACAGGGAGACTATCTTAATCTAGATCTTAAAATGATAACTCTGCACATGTGAGAATGATCCAGAGTTGGAAAATGGTGATGGCAAATCCACTTGTTTTATTGAACATTTTTAGTATAATATCCTGAACCTGTTTTGTTCACATTTATATTGATTTAGATTCAAAGGTCAGTTAAAGTTTCAGCACACAATGGATGAAAGTTGGCAATCTGCATGTGTCTAGTGTTGTTTGCCTTATGTATCTCTCTGTGTTATCTCCTGCACATGTATGATATGGCTTGCCTTATGTATCTTTGTGTTATCCCCTGCACATGTATGATGTGGCTTGTCTGATGTATGGTCTAGACGGAGTAGATAGAGAGAAACTATTCCCATTGGCGGAAGGGTCAAGAACCAGAGGACATAGATTTAAGGTGATTGGCAAAAGTACCAAAGGTGACATGAGGAAAAACTTTTTTACACAGTGAGTGGTTGGGATCTGGAATGCACTGCCCGAGGGGGTGGTGAAGGCAGATTCAATCATGGCCTTCAAAAAGGAATTGGATAAGTACTTGAAAGGAAAAAATTTGCAGGACTACGGGGATAGGGCAAGGGAGTGGAACTAGCTGGATTGCTCTTGCATAGAGCCGGCATGGACTCGATGGGCCAAATGGCCTCCTTCCATGCTGTAACCTTTCTATGATTCTATGATGAGGCCACCTGTAGCACTTCTTTTACGGCTCTGTTAATAAGTTAACTCTGCACAGAGCAAGGATAAAACATGTGACCTTCATGGTCAACGTGACAAAGAACCACACCACATGGAGCATTTAACCAGTGAGCCATCAAGGAGCCCTGTGCACTATTTTTGAAGCGTGTACTTGTGCAAACAGTGGTAGAATTGACTTTCTACACCTACTCAGTAACACAGGTGGAAAGTTGAAAATTTACAATTTTTTTTAAACCAATTTGCCAGCACATGCTCAGGATTAATCGCATCCCAAATAAATTATCTGTGGAATTGCCATCGCTGTCGCCACTGCGAATCAGCTGTGTGATGTTGGTGAAAACAGTGGTGACTCAACAGGAATGAAGCGAGTTTGAAATGTGGTACAGATACTGTTGAACTGCTTCAGAATATATACATTTAGTGTGTAAATGGTGTAAAAAAAACCAACTGACAACTAAAACTTTACTTCAACATCAGCATACAAGTTGTTTCAGTGCAGACATTAACTCTGCACCATGGGCCTGAGAGTTGAGTCTGTGGACCTATGCTCACAGATCTGGTTCTACTTGATGCATGTGTAGTATATATGGCAAATATTTTTGACACACCATGCAGACGAATGAACCAGGGTTATAAGTTTATGGAAAATATAGATTCTCTGCAAAGCTGTGTTTTCCCTCTAAAAGAACTGTGTGTCATAAATAAAAGCTAACTAAATGGATTGCTGGTTTTAAAAAAAATCCCTCAACTTTTTCTGCACATTTTTCTCCCTCCCTGCTCTCCTACACATGTTGGGCCTGAAAATCCTAAGACCTGATATGTGGTTGAGCAGGAATTGCAACAGAAGAATCTAAGGTCCTGGCTCCTTGTGACATCAAAGGCCTTTAGTGAGACGAATGGAACATTGAATATTTCCTCCCCTGCCGAGGACCCTGTACCCACTTTATCTTCCCACCCCCTCAGATCACAAGGAAATTCAGGGCCATTAACTCCTTGCCGTGGTACAGTTCCTTGGGTGCCAGTCACTGTTCAGTATCTCACACAAGTGATGATTCTTCATTGAGAGTCTGGACTATGAATGTCAGCAGCTATTCTTCCACGTGGGGCTTCATAGCGGAACTTGATCCTGTCCTCAGCTATTCTTCCACGTGGGGCTTCATAGCGGAACTTGATCCTGTCCTCAGCTATTCTTCCACGTGGGGCTTCATAGCTGAACTTGATCCTGTCCTCAGCTATTCTTCCACGTGGGGTTTCATAGCTGAACTTGATCCTGTCCTCAGCTATTCTTCCACGTGGGGCTTCATAGCTGAACTTGATCCTGTCCTCAGCTATTCTTCCATGTGGGGCTTCATAGCTGAACTTGATCCTGTCCTCAGCTATTCTTCCACGTGGGGCTTCATAGCTGAACTTGATCCTGTCCTCAGCTATTCTTCCACGTGGGGCTTCATAGCTGAACTTGATCCTGTCCTCAGCTATTCTTCCATGTGGGGCTTCATAGTTGAACTTGATCCTGTCCTCACCTGCCTTCCACACACATGCGCTCAGTCTCACACACATAAGCACGCACAATCACACACGTACACGTGAGCATACACACGCACACACCCAGCAGGATCACCTGAGAGAGATCAGGAACAGGTCTCTTGCTGATTTCCCCTCTCTAGCCCAGAAATCCTAAAGCCAATTGCAGAATTTTTACTGCTACCCAAGTGCAAATCAGCTAAGTCATCACAAGCTGGGGATCAATCTTCGATCCTTCTGGGTTCATGTGACTCAGCAATTCACTGTCTTCACCAGCTTAGCTATGAGAGAAGCTGAATTTGCTATTTTTTTTAAAGATGTTTATAAATAACATCAGCCTGCTTAGAATCGTGATTCCAATATGGTGATCCTAGTTAGGGCTCTGGTATTTCAGGAAGGGGCAGCACAATGAACTACTAGCTGAAAGCTTTTTTGTTCTGAAATTTGATTAAGATGAAGGATGTCAATGTTAAGGAATGGAACACGGTTTATTTCTGCCACCCAGTGTCAGCATTAAGCGCTCTAGGTCAGCTACAGCCAGTTAGGTACAGAGTAAAGGTCCCACCGCTCTGCCCCAACCTCAGATGCCTCCCACACTGCACCAGTTTTAATAATTTTAATTATGGCACGTAGTTCCTCTAAACACAAGTCAACTAGCTGAAAGAGTTCAGAGAGTTTGAAAACAATCATGCTGGCCATCCCAGTCTTTCCTTTCTTTGTGAAAATTTGTGTTTTCTCTTTTCCTAACACCAGTTTCTGTTTTACATTTCTTTTCAAATGTAAGTGTTTCTGTCATTTCTTCATATAAACTGTGCTTAAAATACATTAATGTTGATGTAGATACCTGCCTGTCTGTTTTGAAAGAATGTGGGTGTGATTGTTCATTGTGTGAGTGAGCCAGTGGGAATTTAGTCTTATGTCTAAAGTTTACTGGGCAAGAATATAATTATTAAAAGAAACTATGGATTATGTAATTAAAAAGGTCTCAGAAAACCCAATTCTGCTGGTAACCTATTTGAGGGAGTTGGGGTCCTGGATTAGTCAAACTAAGTCAGGCTAGTATCAAAAACCTACCCAAAAACACTGGCTGACCAAAAGTGACAGATACGAGGGAAAAGAGGATGAGATCAAGTAACAAGGAAAACATGAGGAAAAGAAGGGAATTACTAGCTTGACGTTGTTTGACATCCAGTTGTTCCTTTCAGATGAACTCCTAGTGCACAGCTGTATTGTGCCCGAACGTATCACCATCACATGCTACAAAACCACTCTCTAGCTGGGGCATCGTTCCAGTTGGCTGTTTACCGCTGAGCGACACAAGAAAACATCAAAGTACTCCTGTCAAACTTGCAAAGCGGAGTAAAAGTGATTGAGTTAAAGCAGCTGAGAGTGGGAGAAGGGGGAGGAGGAAGCTGCCACGGTGCCTGTACCTTGTGCAGTGCTCAGAAAGCGCTGGCTGACTTCCATGCATTTCACCTGTTCAGATTAAAGCCAAACGCTGCCTTTCAAAGGAAATCACACATCTCTTAAATTGCTCACAGCTTTTGAGTTGCTCTGTTCAAGGATCAAGCACAGCCTACGGAGAATAAAGACTCCACAGAACATGGAGGAAGAGAAGCCCTTAATATGGTGACAGGTTGTAATTAATGCATTCACAGAAATTATTTACTTTTGTTTTCAATGCATATTTTGCTTTTCTCTAGTGAAATTTCTCTCCCGTACCAAGAGACTAGAGTTTATTGCGTTTGGAATAAATACCACTTACATGCTTGTCACAAAGTAAAATATCCGTTTGAATTTTTTGGGGATAATTTTCTCCCCTTCTCCTGAGGGTGCTGGGCAAGGGATGTTACCAGCCCTCCAGTGCCTCATCTAAGAAACCATTCTTCATATGTGAGCCCAGACAATGAATGTCAGCAGTCTGTTGACCATAGGCAGCCGCTACAATTGAGTCTGTTGCTGTTCAGGGTAATGACTGGGGATAGGACCTTTTTGATTTTTCCCCTCTCTAGCATCATCATGCTGAAGTCAACTGGAGTCCTCTACGCTGCCCTGAGTCAGGCCAACCAATTCAAGGACAAAGCACAATCCTGCTATGTAGGGTTATGTTCTATGTTCCTATGTTATTATAACACAGATTATTTTACTTGTTACCTATCTGGTCTTAATTCGGGATTAGGATCATGATGCAAAATACAGATATAAAATATATTTACATGTGTGTACCACCGTATGTGAATCTGGAAGATTAAACCTGACCTACGATTTGAAAATGACATGAACTGGCACATTTGAGACATGCTGAACAAGGGATAATTCTTTTGATTAGTTTTGTTGCATGAAAGCAGTGAAGAGATGCTAAAACCCATTAATGGCAGACCACTGAATTTGAAGAATTTTCATCACAGTGATGCTCTGCTGGTATTGTTGTTTTAACATTTTCATTTATTTTTTAAAAATGTGCATATGCTTGGGGACCCAATTGGCTTTTGGGCCATTTAAAAAAAATTAAATTGGGGATATGGAGGGGGAAAAGAATCACTGCTTTAACTCCTAGAGTGCAGTCACTCTACCCTGTTGTTTGAGCAAAGATACAGTGGAATCAGCCTGTTGGTGCAGTGTATGTCCCCAAGCTGGGCTCCCTGTGCATTAAGTTCCGTATTTCTGAAAATCCACCCTTTAATGTGCATTGTGACCAGTGATTTCCGTCTTTCACGGCTGAAATTTCAGCCATTTTAAGCAATCTGGGGTAGCAAAAGAGAATTCTTGGACAACATTAGACACTTTCTAGGGGGAGGGGGAATCTCCAAAGCTCTTAAGATTTGAAATTAAACTGGATCCACTGGGCTGCTTCTAAGTTTGAGTCTGGATTGATTCAGATGTCAAGGGAAAAAAAAGTTTAAAATGTTGTGATTGTCAAGGTGATGGGTGTTAAGAGCTGGAAAATGTTTTGTATTTTGGGCACCTAGTGCCAGCATTAAACTCTTCCAGGCCAAGATAGGATGGCTAGATGCAGAATGAAGACCGTTATAATCACCCCAGCCTCAGAAAACCAATCAGCAGCAGTGTGATTTCTTCCCATTTCTCGCTTTGTGTTGAAATACAAGCCTACTCAGACCTGGATTTAGGCTGTCCAAAATTATTTTATGTAAAACATTCACAGCAAGCAGGCAACAGAGACCAGTGTGCCATTAAACAAAGCTGGAATCAAAAACATGCCTCAAAAGTGAAAGGTCAGTGTGCAATACCCAATCCCAAAAAAGAAATAACTGAAACAAAGCTCTCAATACACAAAGAATCCTTCAACTAGAGTAAAAGTAACAAGCAAAACAAATTTAATTTTGTGCTTCATCTCAGGTCACATGGTCAAATGACATTGGGGATTCTTAACAAGATAAGACGACAGGTGATTTTATTCATGGCCCTGTTTGTGCCTCAGAATACTTGATGGTTATTGAGTCTTTGGTGATGCCTGAGGTGTTTAAATGTTGAAGCAGTTCACAAAACTGCAGCTTTTCCATCAAACAGCAGTACACTGGCAGATGCACCAGGAGTATTTACAGTGCTCTAATTATTCTTTTAGATAATTACTGTCAATTGAGTGTGTTGAGGTAATTTTAACCTAACCCACTCAGTAGGGTTGCCAACCCTCCAGGGTTGTCCTGCAGTCTCCAGGAATTAAAGATTAATCTGCTGGACACTGCCGCAAACAACCCGGGAGAAAAATTGCGTTATTAAAAAATTGTGTGTTTTTTCTTCATTTTTGAACATTTTTGTTTATTAGTTGTAAAAATGTTGGAGATGGGAAAAAAAGACTTTAACGGAGAGACAAGGATCATCCAATCGGGTAAGGAAGAGTCTGATGCTTTCCAAATGGGAAGGTGATGCATCGCAAGGATGGGCATGTTGGGTGACCAAGGGCAGGAGTGTGGGGGCAGAGTAATTGGAGGTGGGGGGACATGTGATGAAACCTCCTGGATTACATCCAACCAGAGTTGGCAACTCTACAGATGCAATTGGATCGGCAGCCTGTTTAAGCCATTTCTGCAAGGTTTCCGCCGAAGTTACGATAGGCAATCAAGAGCACCTCGTGGAAATTCCCTGCCATTGTCTCTCACTGAACTCTAGTTTCACAAGTGCCAGAAGTCTCTGGTGCGATGACTAAATGGCCATTCTTAATTTGTAGGGCTAGGCAGTGATTGTTAGTGGGCTACTGAACGTCTGAACATTACACCCCCATTCCGTCTTGGCCTGATGCCCACACACACAAATACTTTCCAGGGGTGATTAGATAGCGATCAGAAGCAGGAATCCTGATTAATTATTCCCCTCTCAGATACACTGCTGCCTCAATTGAGATTGGCTAAGCGCAGACCAAGGATTAAGCATGGGACTTTGTGTAGCTCAGTATCACATGAGCCTAAAAACTATTATAGACCAAATCTTTTTAAAACATATCTCAGAAAGCCGGTTAAATATGTGGGGCAGAAACAAGAAGGATTACTCTCCTTTTTAATTCTAAGAGAACTGTCAGGGCAATAAGGTGATAGAACCTGTTTAAAAAGAAGTTTCAATTTCCAATTCCTATTTTGATTTTTAAACTCTAGTCTCTGAATGAAGACATACAGTACCACCGTCAACATATGAAAGGCTCTCCACAGGCACAATCATGGGAGTGGAATAAGAAAATGTAAGCAAGGAAAGCTAAAGCTACTGAAACGACAAGCACTAGATGCAAAAGAAATGCAAGAGGTTAAAATGGTTCAGGCCTGAGAATTCGCCTAAGCAAAAGGGCAGAAAACATTGTAAACACTGTTATAGTGTGAACATGACACAAATCCAAGAATCCTACAGGATAACTAAGGAAACATAGAATCACCAGCACAGATGACAAGGATAAAAAAGGGTTGGATATACCTGTCTCGTTCTGGTGACTGTAAACTAGTATCTGGTCTCAAACAGTTGGTACTAGCACTCCTAGCCCTGTCAAGAGAGTGCTGTATTTCACTAATGCCAGTACATGGTATCCAATGGTGGAAGAGAAAGAGGACAGGAAAGGAAAACAAAGAAGGAATATAATGTTAGATCATAAATCATAAAGGCAATGCACTCTTAAAAACATGATACAGAACAGTTATGATTTCAATCATTCAAAAATGCTGGAAAGTTGGCAGGATGAATGTTAAAACAATTCAGTCAAAAAACAAAATCATGACACAGTTAAAGCAATCTTTGACAATCATTTGCTGATGTTATACACAGCGGGATTAACTCTTTTATTAGCACAAATCAATATAACGAGCAGGACTTGGTGTGTGTTTGGTGGAGTGTGCTGTGAGTGAGTGGTGGCATGGTTACATGGTTAACAATTGGCACAGCAATGATTTCTGTTTGTGACTGCGCAAGCTGCAGCAGGCTCACATAAGAAGTGACAGTTTGATTTGGGTGATTTTATCTCTGAAAAATATCACGCTCTTTGCTGAACCCCAAACCGTCTTATTTCAAGATCTGCCACTGGGCTGCTGAGTTTCTGGTGAGCTACAGAAACACACTTAGGTCTGCTAAAAGTGGAACAGGCTAGGGTGTGGGAAAGTTAAATTATTGGGCAGTAGCCTGTGCAGCTTGTTAATCAAAGTATAAATTCAATACAATACTCAGCACTGCAAAATGTTAAGGCTCAGGGCTTAAACAGATTGACAAAATCTTTATGTTCTATATGCTAAACGGAAAACTTTGCAGGCTTCTATCATTTTGGTTTCCCCTAGAGTATGAATTTTTTAATGTGTCTATATTTTTGTCACAACTTTTCATAAAGCTGTTGTTTATTTAATCTCTCTCAAAGTGAAATCCCCCTGGTACAGTGGTTAATATTGTTCCCATTTGAGCATTGTTAAACTGTTTACTTTAAAAGAGGCCAACAACTTCACTAAAAGGCAGCACACACAGGTTTGACACAAACACATTAAAATGAGCACACAAAGGAACCTGGAACTTCTTCTCTCAACAAACCTACATATTATATTATGCCAACAGCCTTTTATCATGAAATTTTGCAAAGACAGATTTGTAGCGCACCAAGAGGCATCTGGCTGATGGTTTGAAAAAAAGTAGAAAATAGCTAGTTGCAGTTCTGAAATTGACTATGTAATAGTTCTATTTATATTTCCACAACAAGTTTGTGATCTAGTGACTGTTATCTTGAATTGAATTTGATCATTTTTATTAATGACAGTATCCTCTCCTTCGCTGACTGTAATCCCACCAACCCTGACATTATCCCCTCCACCACCAACTGTATTCCCATCAACTCTCACTGTATCCTCTCCAACATTAACTGTATCCCTCCAACCCTGAGAGTTTCCTCTCCATCACTGACATTATCCCCTCCAACCCTGACATTATCCCCTCCATCACTGACATTATCCCCTCCATCACTGACATTATCTCCTCCATCACTGACTGTATTCCTGCCAACTCTGACAGTATCCCCTCCAACCCTGACAATATCTTCTCAATCAATGACTGTATTCCCTTCAACCCTGACAGTATCCTCTATATCCCTCCAGCACTGATTTTATATCCGCCAACCCTGAAATTACCGTTGCCATCACTGACAGTATCCCCTCCTTCACTGACTGTATTTCCTCCTTCACTGACTGTATTCCATCCAATCCTGGCATTTTCCTCTCCTTCATTAATTGTGTTCCCACCAATACTGACAGTATACCCTCCATCATTGACTGTATTTCCTCCATTCCTGACAGTTTCTGCTCCATCACTAACTGAATTCCCTCCAACCTTGACAGTATCATTTTCATCACTGACAGTATCCCCTCCATCAACGAGTGTATTCCCTCCAATCCTGACTGTATCCTCTCCATCACCAACTCTATTCTGCCAACTCTGACAGCAGCCATTCCATCACTGACTGTACTCCCTCCAACCCTGACAGTACCTTCTCCATCAGTGACATTATCCCCTCCGTCACTGACTGTTCCCTCCAACCCAGACAGGTTGCTCTTCTTCATTGACTGCATTCACTCCGAACCTGACAGTATTCTCTCCTTCACTGACTGTACTCCCACCAACCCTGACTGTACCCCCTCCATCACCGACTGAATCTCCACCAACCCTGACAGTATCCCCTCCGACCCTGACAGTATCCTCTACATCACTGAGTGTCCCCTCCAACCCTGACAGTATCCTCTACATCACTGAGTGTCCCCTCCGACCCTGACAGTATCCTCTACATCACTGACTGTATCCCCTCCAACCCTGACAGTATCCTCTACATCACTGACTATATCCCCTCCAACCCTGACAGTATCCTCTACATCACTGACTGTATCCCCTCCGACCCTGACAGTATCCTCTACATCACTGAGTGTCCCCTCCGACCCTGACAGTATCCTCTACATCACTGACTATATCCCCTCCGACCCTGACAGTATCCTCTACATCACTGACTATATCCCCTCCGACCCTGACAGTATCCTCTACATCACTGACTGTATCCCCTCCGACCCTGACAGTATCCTCTACATTACTGAGTGTCCCCTCCGACCCTGACAGTATCCTCTACATCACTGACTGTATCCCCTCCGACCCTGACAGTATCCTCTACATTACTGAGTGTCCCCTCCGACCCTGACAGTATCCTCTACATCACTGACTGTATCCCCTCCGACCCTGACAGTATCCTCTACATCGCTGACTGTCTTCTTTCCGACCCTGACGGTATCCCCTACATCACTGACTGTATCCCCTCCGACCCTGACAGTATCCTCTACATCACTGACTGTCTTCTTTCCGACCCTGACAGTATCCTCTACATCACTGACTGTCTTCTTTCCGACCCTGACAGTATCCTCTACATCACTGACTATATCCCCTCCGACCCTGACAGTATCCCCTACATCACTGACTGTATCCCCTCCGACCCTGACAGTATCCCCTTCATCACTGACTCTTTCCCTTTCTCCAACCCTGATTGTATTCCCTCCAACCCTGACTGTATCCTATCCTTCACTGACTGTATTCCCACCAGCCCCGACAGTATCCCCTCCATCAACGTCAGTATTCCTTGCAACCCTGACAGTATCCTCTCCATCACTGAGTGTGTCATTTTCTTTTTTGGTTGCATCCTCTCCGCTGACTGTGTGATATCCTTCACTGTCAGTATTCTCTTTGTTGCCTTACGATGATTACTTTATAAAACCATGTTTGCAATGCTGAGCCACTTCATGGAGCTGACCTGGAATAAATACTACACTGGTAGTGTTATTATGAAATTCATTCTGCATGTGAAAAGAATTTAAACGCTTTATAACTGGAGATGTTTATTAGAATGAGACAGGATCTCTGTTTCAATTAGCACTCAGCTTTTCCTTGTAAATCAGTAGTTAAATGCTGATAAATGCCAAATAATTTTATGCTTGGAACAGGAATTCAGTGAACCACCAATAAAATATTGACTCTTTACCAAAGCCCATTGAATCATAAACTCTGCTGCCAATCAATCAAAGCAGTAACAAAATTACAGCATATTTTAGACAAAACTAATCAAATTCCCGCTATCTCTGGGTGAAACAAGGCAGTAAGTAGATCGTATTTGTATGCTCGCTATTGAAAACTGGATAATTGTGGAAGTGTTATTGTGTGGGTGAAAATTTTGCATTTTAAGTGTTAGGCATAGAGCAGGCAATATGACTGAATGAGAAGCAGCTTGGTTCAGATATGTATCAACTGTAGTAATTTCTGAGAACATGACTATGTTTTGGCCTTCCCGCATGGCCATATGCATAATTATTTCTTTGTACCATATACCATTTTCTGTGCTGTGTTAATATTGTTTAATGTGGTGCAAGATTTGGATTAATGGGCAGTTATGAAATTACTCAAGAACGGTTCCAACAAAAACTTTCCAAATCCACTGCAATCGTATTCCGTGTCAGCAGTTTTAATTTTTACAACAGATTTCTCCTTTCCTTTCGCCTGTTTCTTTCATACTTTCCTTACGTTTTCTCTAGTTATATAACGTACATTCTGCAATCGTAATTAGGATGCTCACTGAAATCATTCTTCTGAGTTGTCAGCCCGGCTCAGTGGTATCACTCTCGCTAGAAGGTCATGGGTTCAAGGCTCACTGCAGAGACTTGAGCAAATAATCTAGGCTGACAATTAAAATTAAACATAGAGCTTTAAAATAAACTCTAAGTTAGGTGGCAATTAACAGTGAATCAGCTAAGTGACTGTCTGAATAGAGGGTAATTGCTGGAAGCTGATTGAGCAGTTGGAACTGCTGTTCTCAAAAGGTGTATAAAGTAGAAGGTTACCTGCTGAAGCACAGAATGAATGGAGTGCATTGTGAACAAAGTGGGAACTTGGGAATTGGGTGAGGGGGGGGGGAGGGGGGGGACTCTTAAAGTAGTGGGTGAATTGAAATTTAGTTTAAAATTAAACACAGAACTTTAAAAGAAACAGCAAGTTAGGTAGCAGTTAACAGAAACTGCAAGTCAGTGGAATGCATTGTGCACAGGGTGGGAACTTGAGAATTTGGTGAGAGGGGGAATTAGGTGTAGAGGGGGAATGACAGTAAACAGAGAGCTAGAGCTCTCCGAGAGCAGCGGAGGTGGGAGCGGGGACCAGAGCGGCAGAGGCAAGTCAATAAAAGTCGGGGATCGAAGGCCTAAACTGACTTGGAGCAGTGGAGGCGGTAAATCGTCAGGATAAATTCGGTACGATCGAAAAAAAATTCAGAGAGTGATGTCACAGGACAGCAGGTACATGACTGGCTGGCAGAAGGCCCGAGAGGAGAGCGAGAGCGGGAGACAGTAAAGTGGGAGAAGGCCCGAGAGGAGAGCGAGAGCGGGAGACAGTGAAGTGGGAGAAGGCCCGAGAGGAGAGCGAGAGCGGGAGACAGTGAAGTGGGAGAAGGCCCGAGAGGAGAGCGAGAGCGGGAGACAGTGAAGCGGGAGAAGGCCCGAGAGTAGAGCGAGAGCGGGAGACAGTAAAGTGGGAGAAGGCCCGAGAGGAGAGCGAGAGCGGGAGACAGTAAAGTGGGAGAAGGCCCGAGAGGAGAGCGAGAGCGGGAGACAGTAAAGTGGCAGAAGGCCCGAGAGGAGAGCGAGAGCGGGAGACAGTAAAGTGGCAGAAGGCCCGAGAGGAGAGCGAGAGCGGGAGACAGTAAAGTGGGAGAAGGCCCGAGAGGAGAGCGAGAGCGGGAGACAGTAAAGTGGGAGAAGGCCCGAGAGGAGAGCGAGAGCGGGAGACAGTAAAGTGGGAGAAGGCCCGAGAGGAGAGCGAGAGCGGGAGACAGTAAAGTGGGAGAAGGCCCGAGAGGAGAGCGAGAGCGGGAGACAGTAAAGTGGGAGAAGGCCCGAGAGGAGAGCGAGAGCGGGAGACAGTAAAGTGGGAGAAGGCCCGAGAGGAGAGCGAGAGCGGGAGACAGTAAAGTGGCAGAAGGCCCGAGAGGAGAGCGAGAGCGGGAGACAGTAAAGTGGCAGAAGGCCCGAGAGGAGAGCGAGAGCGGGAGACAGTAAAGTGGGAGAAGGCCCGAGAGGAGAGCGAGAGCGGGAGACAGTAAAGTGGGAGAAGGCCCGAGAGGAGAGCGAGAGCGGGAGACAGTAAAGTGGCAGAAGGCCCGAGAGGAGAGCGAGAACGGGAGACAGTAAAGTGGGAGAAGGCCCGAGAGTAGAGCGAGAGCGGGAGACAGTGAAGCGGGAGAAGGCCCGAGAGTAGAGCGAGAGCGGGAGACAGTAAAGTGGCAGAAGGCCCGAGAGGAGAGCGAGAGCGGGAGACAGTAAAGTGGGAGAAGGCCCGAGAGGAGAGCGAGAGCGGGAGACAGTAAAGTGGGAGAAGGCCCGAGAGGAGAGCGAGAGCGGGAGACAGTAAAGTGGGAGAAGGCCCGAGAGGAGAGCGAGAGCGGGAGACAGTGAAGTGGGAGAAGGCCCGAGAGGAGAGCGAGAGCGGGAGACAGTAAAGTGGCAGAAGGCCCGAGAGGAGAGCGAGAGCGGGAGACAGTAAAGTGGCAGAAGGCCCGAGAGGAGAGCGAGAGCGGGAGACAGTAAAGTGGCAGAAGGCCCGAGAGGAGAGCGAGAGCGGGAGACAGTAAAGTGGGAGAAGGCCCGAGAGGAGAGCGAGAGCGGGAGACAGTAAAGTGGCAGAAGGCCCGAGAGTAGAGCGAGAGCGGGAGACAGTAAAGTGGGAGAAGGACCGAGAGGAGAGTGAGAGCGGGAGACAGTAAAGTGGCAGAAGGCCCGAGAGGAGAGCGAGAGCGGGAGACAGTAAAGTGGCAGAAGGCCCGAGAGTAGAGCGAGAGCGAGAGACAGTAAAGTGGGAGAAGGCCCGAGAGTAGAGCGAGAGCGGGAGACAGTAAAGTGGGAGAAGGCCCGAGAGGAGAGCGAGAGCGGGAGACAGTAAAGTGGCAGAAGGACCAAGAGTAGAGCGAGAACGGGAGACAGTAAAGTGGGAGAAGGCCCGAGAGGAGAGTGAGAGCGGGAGACAGTAAAGTGGGAGAAGGCCCGAGAGTAGAGCGAGAGCGGGAGACAGTAAAGTGGCAGAAGGCCCGAGAGGAGAGTGAGAGCGGGAGACAGTAAAGTGGCAGAAGGCCCGAGAGTAGAGCGAGAGCGGGAGACAGTGAAGTGGGAGAAGGCCCGAGAGTAGAGCGAGAGCGGGAGACAGTGAAGTGGGAGAAGGCCCGAGAGGAGAGCGAGAGCGGGAGACAGTAAAGTGGGAGAAGGACCGAGAGTAGAGCGAGAGCGGGAGACAGTGAAGTGGGAGAAGGCCCGAGAGGAGAGCGAGAGCGGGAGACAGTGAAGTGGGAGAAGGCCCGAGAGGAGAGCGAGAGCGGGAGACAGTGAAGTGGGAGAAGGCCCGAGAGGAGAGCGAGAGCGGGAGACAGTAAAGTGGGAGAAGGCCCGAGAGGAGAGCGAGAGCGGGAGACAGTAAAGTGGCAGAAGGCCCGAGAGGAGAGCGAGAGTGGGAGACAGTGAAGTGGGAGAAGGCCCGAGAGGAGAGCGAGAGCGGGAGACAGTAAAGTGGGAGAAGGCCCGAGAGGAGAGCGAGAGCGGGAGACAGTAAAGTGGGAGAAGGCCCGAGAGGAGAGCGAGAGCGGGAGACAGTAAAGTGGGAGAAGGCCCGAGAGGAGAGTGAGAGCGGGAGACAGTAAAGTGGGAGAAGGCCCGAGAGGAGAGCGAGAGTGGGAGACAGTGAAGTGGGAGAAGGCCCGAGAGGAGAGCGAGAGCGGGAGACAGTAAAGTGGGAGAAGGCCCGAGAGGAGAGCGAGAGTGGGAGACAGTAAAGTGGCAGAAGGCCCGAGAGTAGAGCGAGAACGGGAGACAGTAAAGTGGGAGAAGGACCAAGAGTAGAGCGAGAGCGGGAGACAGTAAAGTGGGAGAAGGCCCGAGAGGAGAGCGAGAGCGGGAGACAGTGAAGTGGGAGAAGGCCCGAGAGTAGAGCGAGAACGGGAGACAGTAAAGTGGCAGAAGGCCCGAGAGGAGAGCGAGAGCGGGAGACAGTGAAGTGGGAGAAGGCCCGAGAGTAGAGCGAGAACGGGAGACAGTAAAGTGGGAGAAGGACCAAGAGTAGAGCGAGAGCGGGAGACAGTGAAGTGGGAGAAGGCCCGAGAGGAGAGCGAGAACGGGAGACAGTAAAGTGGGAGAAGGACCAAGAGTAGAGCGAGAACGGGAGACAGTGAAGTGGGAGAAGGCCCGAGAGGAGAGCGAGAGCGGGAGACAGTGAAGTGGGAGAAGGCCCGAGAGGAGAGCGAGAGCGGGAGACAGTAAAGTGGGAGAAGGACCAAGAGGAGAGCGAGAGCGGGAGACAGTGAAGTGGGAGAAGGCCCGAGAGTAGAGCGAGAGTGGGAGACAGTAAAGTGGGAGAAGGCCCGAGAGGAGAGCGAGAGCGGGAGACAGTGAAGTGGGAGAAGGCCCGAGAGTAGAGCGAGAGTGGGAGACAGTAAAGTGGGAGAAGGCCCAAGAGTAGAGCGAGAGCGGGAGACAGTGAAGTGGGAGAAGGCCCGAGAGGAGAGCGAGAGCGAGAGACAGTAAAGTGGGAGAAGGCCCGAGAGGAGAGCGAGAGCGGGAGACAGTGAAGTGGGAGAAGGCCCGAGAGGAGAGCGAGAGCGGGAGACAGTAAAGTGGGAGAAGGCCCGAGAGGAGAGCGAGAGCGGGAGACAGTGAAGTGGGAGAAGGCCCGAGAGTAGAGCGAGAGTGGGAGACAGTAAAGTGGGAGAAGGCCCGAGAGGAGAGCGAGAGCGGGAGACAGTGAAGTGGGAGAAGGCCCGAGAGGAGAGCGAGAGCGGGAGACAGTGAAGTGGGAGAAGGCCCGAGAGTAGAGCGAGAGCGGGAGACAGTAAAGTGGGAGAAGGCCCGAGAGGAGAGCGAGAGTGGGAGACAGTAAAGTGGGTGAAGGCCCGAGAGTAGAGCGAGAGCGGGAGACAGTAAAGTGGGAGAAGGCCCGAGAGGAGAGCGAGAGCGGGAGACAGTGAAGTGGGAGACAGTGAAGCGGGAGACAGTGAAGCGGGAGACAGTAAAGCGGGAGAAAGTAAAGCGGGAGACAGTAAAGCGGGAGACAGTGAAGCGGGAGACAGTGAAGCGGGAGACAGTGAAGCGGGAGACAGTAAAGCGGGAGAAAGTAAAGCGGGAGACAGTAAAGCGGGAGACAGTGAAGCGGGAGACAGTAAAGCGGGAGACAGTGAAGCGGGAGACAGTGAAGCGGGAGACAGTAAAGCGGGAGACAGTGAAGCGGGAGACAGTAAAGCGGGAGAAAGTAAAGCGGGAGACAGTAAAGCGGGAGACAGTGAAGCGGGAGACAGTGAAGCGGGAGACAGTGAAGCGGGAGAAAGTAAAGCGGGAGAAAGTAAAGCGGGAGACAGTAAAGCGGGAGACAGTAAAGCGGGAGACAGTGAAGCGGGAGACAGTAAAGCGGGAGACAGTAAAGCGGAGACAGTGAAGCGGGAGACAGTGAAGCGGGAGACAGTAAAGCGGGAGACAGTAAAGCGGGAGACAGTGAAGCGGGAGACAGTGAAGCGGAGACAGTAAAGCGGGAGACAGTGAAGCGGGAGACAGTGAAGCGGGAGACAGTAAAGCGGGAGACAGTAAAGCGGGAGACAGTGAAGCGGGAGACAGTGAAGCGGGAGACAGTGAAGCGGGAGACAGTGAAGCGGGAGACAGTAAAGCGGGAGACAGTAAAGCGGGAGACAGTAAAGCGGGAGAAGGCCCGAGAGGAGAGCGAGAGCGGGAGACAGTAAAGTGGGAGAAGGCCCGAGAGGAGAGTGAGAGCGGGAGACAGTAAAGTGGGAGAAGGCCCGAGAGGAGAGCGAGAGTGGGAGACAGTGAAGTGGGAGAAGGCCCGAGAGGAGAGCGAGAGCGGGAGACAGTAAAGTGGGAGAAGGCCCGAGAGGAGAGCGAGAGTGGGAGACAGTAAAGTGGCAGAAGGCCCGAGAGTAGAGCGAGAACGGGAGACAGTAAAGTGGGAGAAGGACCAAGAGTAGAGCGAGAGCGGGAGACAGTAAAGTGGGAGAAGGCCCGAGAGGAGAGCGAGAGCGGGAGACAGTGAAGTGGGAGAAGGCCCGAGAGTAGAGCGAGAACGGGAGACAGTAAAGTGGCAGAAGGCCCGAGAGGAGAGCGAGAGCGGGAGACAGTGAAGTGGGAGAAGGCCCGAGAGTAGAGCGAGAACGGGAGACAGTAAAGTGGGAGAAGGACCAAGAGTAGAGCGAGAGCGGGAGACAGTGAAGTGGGAGAAGGCCCGAGAGGAGAGCGAGAACGGGAGACAGTAAAGTGGGAGAAGGACCAAGAGTAGAGCGAGAGCGGGAGACAGTGAAGTGGGAGAAGGCCCGAGAGGAGAGCGAGAGCGGGAGACAGTGAAGTGGGAGAAGGCCCGAGAGGAGAGCGAGAGCGGGAGACAGTAAAGTGGCAGAAGGACCAAGAGTAGAGCGAGAGCGGGAGACAGTAAAGTGGGAGAAGGCCCGAGAGGAGAGCGAGAGCGAGAGACAGTAAAGTGGGAGAAGGCCCGAGAGGAGAGCGAGAGCGGGAGACAGTGAAGTGGGAGAAGGCCCGAGAGGAGAGCGAGAGCGGGAGACAGTGAAGTGGGAGAAGGCCCGAGAGTAGAGCGAGAGTGGGAGACAGTAAAGTGGGAGAAGGCCCGAGAGGAGAGCGAGAGCGGGAGACAGTGAAGTGGGAGAAGGCCCGAGAGGAGAGCGAGAGCGGGAGACAGTGAAGTGGGAGAAGGCCCGAGAGTAGAGCGAGAGCGGGAGACAGTAAAGTGGGAGAAGGCCCGAGAGGAGAGCGAGAGTGGGAGACAGTAAAGTGGGTGAAGGCCCGAGAGTAGAGCGAGAGCGGGAGACAGTAAAGCGGGAGACAGTGAAGCGGGAGACAGTGAAGCGGGAGACAGTAAAGCGGGAGACAGTGAAGCGGGAGACAGTGAAGCGGGAGACAGTGAAGCGGGAGACAGTGAAGCGGGAGACAGTGAAGCGGAGACAGTAAAGCGGGAGACAGTAAAGCGGGAGACAGTGAAGCGGGAGACAGTGAAGCGGGAGACAGTGAAGCGGGAGACAGTGAAGCGGGAGACAGTGAAGCGGAGACAGTAAAGCGGGAGACAGTAAAGCGGAGACAGTGAAGCGGGAGACAGTAAAGCGAAGACGGTGAAGCGGGAGACGGTGAAGCGGGAGACGGTGAAGCGGGAGACGGTGAAGCGGGAGACGGTGAAGCGGGAGACGGTAAAGCGGGAGACGGTGAAGCGGGAGACGGTGAAGCGGGAGACGGTAAAGCGGGAGACAGTGAAGCGGGAGACAGTAAAGCGGGAGACAGTGAAGCGGGAGACAGTAAAGCGGGAGACAGTGAAGCGGGAGACAGTGAAGCGGGAGTCAGTGAAGCGGGAGTCAGTGAAGCGGGAGTCAGTGAAGCGGGAGACAGTGAAGCGGGAGACAGTAAAGCGGGAGACAGTGAAGCGGGAGACGTCTTTCACAGTTGGAGTCAACTCACCATAGGCAGAAATTGAAAGAGTGACGTCACAGGACAGCAGGTAGTTGATTGGTTGGTGAGTATTTTCATAGAATCATAGAACGGTTACAGCACGGAAGGAGGCCATTCGGCCCATCAAGTCCGCGCCGGCTCTATGCAAGAGCAATCCAGCTAGTCCCACTTCCCCGCCCTTTCCCCGTAGCCCTGCAAATTTTTTCCTTTCAAGTACTTATCCAGTTACCTTTTGAAGGCCATGATTGAATCTGCCTCCACCACCTCCTCGGGCAGTGCATTCCAGATCCTAACCACTCGCTTTGTAAAAAGTTTTTCCTCATGTCACCTTTTGGTTCTTTTGCCAATCACCTTAAATATATGTCCTCTGTTTCTTGACCCTTCCGCCAACGAGAACAGTTTCTCTCTGTCTAGACCCTTCATGATTTTGAATACCTCTATCAAATCTCCTCGCAACCGTCTCTGTTCCAAGGAGAACAACCCCAGCTTCTCCAGTCTATCCACGTAACTAAAGTCCCTCATCCCTGGAACTTTCTCTCTAAGTTAGGGCAGGGGTTTAACGAAGAGCTTAAATCAATAACTTAAACTACATAAATTAGTTAATAAAACTAAGAATAGCGAGAGATTAAAAACTCAAGATAAATAAATGAATTCTGGTTCGACAAGCGATGGCAGGGCAGGTGGTGTGGTAACTGCAGCATGTGGGAGTCGGTGGAGAGCAGCGTGATCCCCGGCAACCACATCCGCAGTAAGTGTCGGCAGCTCGAGGAACTTCAGCTCAGAGTTGTTGAGCTGGAGTCTGAGCTGCAGACATTGTGATGCATCAGGGAGGAGGAGAGTTACCTGGACACTTTGATCCAGGAGGCAGTCACACCCCTTAGATTGGGTAGTAGTTTAGATTCGTTCAGTGGTCAGGGACGGAAGGGTGTGACTGTGAGTCAGGCAGGTATGGGGGACCCAGGATCTAATGGAATGATGGAGGAGTCTCCGCCCTTGAGATTGTAAATAGGTAAGCGATACATGCTACCTGTATGGATGAGAGCGAAGACTGCAGGGAGGATGGGCAAACTGACCATGGCACTGTGGTACAGGGGGCCATTCAAGTGGGGGTAGTAAAAAGGTATGTGGTAGTGGTGGGGGATAGATACTGTTCTCTGCAGCCGTGACCGAGAGTCCCGAAGGCTGTGTTGCCTGCCCACTGCCAGAGTTAAGGATATCTCCTCGCGGCGGGAAAAGAACTTGGAGCATGAGGGGGAGGATCCAGTTGTCGTGGTCCATGTAGGAACCAATGACATAGGGTGAACTAAGAATGGGGTTCTGCTGAGACAGTTTGAGGAGCCAGGGTCTAAATTAATAAGCAGAACGTCAAAGGTAATAATCTCTGCATTACTACCAGAACCACATGCAAATTGGCATAGGGTCAAACAGATCAGAGAGTTAAATGCGTGGCTCAAAGAGTGGTGTGGGAGACAGGGGTTTCGATTCATGGGGCACTGGCACAGTACTGGGGAAAGAGGGAGCTGTTCCGATGGGACGGGCTCCACTTAAACCGGGCTGGGACCAGCGTCCTGGCGATTCGAATAACTAGGGCTGTAGATAGGACTTTAAACTAAAAGCGGGGAGAGGGGTCAGGTGAGGAGAAATTTAGAAATCTAAAGAGAAAAGTCAAGGCAACAGAGCAGTGTAAGGTTTTGGGTAAAGGTAAACAGAGTGTGGCAGGAACGGACAGAGAGTTTATCAATAATCGAGCCTCAGCAAGTAAGGTGAAAGCAGGAAAAAATGGTAAAAAGTCAAAATTAAAGGCTCTTTATCTGAATGCACGGAGCATTCATAACAAGATAGATGAATTCGTTGCGCAAATAGAGATAAATGGGTTTGATCTAATATCCATTACAGAGACATGGTTGCAAAGTGACCAAGACTGGGAATAAATATTTCAGAGTCCTTGACGTTTCGAAAAGACAGGCAGAATGTAAAGGGAGGGAGTGTAACCCTGATAAAAAGGATGATTATAAAGACAGTGGTGAGAAAGGATCTTGGCTCAGAGGATCAGGAAGTAGAATCAGTATGGGTGGAATTAAGAAATAACAAGGGGCAGAAAACACTGCTGAAAGTAGTTTATAGGCCCCCTAATAGTAGCTATATCGTTGGACATAGTATTAATCATGAAAGGTTGTTATGCAAGGTATGGGCTCATGGGGTTGGGGGTAATATATTAGCATAGATAGAGGATTGGTTAACGGACAGAAAACAAAGAGTAGGGATAAATGGGTCATTTTCAGGTTGGCAGGCTGTAACTGGTGGGGTACCGCAAGGATCAGTGCTTGGGCCTTAGTTTCTTATGATGTATGTTAATGACTTGGATGAAGGGACCGAGTGTAATGTATCCAAGTTTGCTGACGATACAAAGCTAGATGGGAAAGTAAGCTGTGAGGAGGACAGAGTCTGCAAAGGGATAGAGACAGGGTAAGTGAGTGGGCAAGAAGGTGGCAGATGGAGTATAATGTGGGGAAATGTGAGGTTATTCACTTTGGTAGGAAGAATAGAAAAACAGAACAATTTTTAAATGGTGAGAAACTATTAAATGTTGGTGTTCAGAGAGACTTGTGTGTCCTTGTACAAGAAACACAAAGTTAGTATGCAGGTACAGCAAGCAATTAGGAAGGCAAATGGCATGTTGGCCTTTATTGCAAGGGGTTAGAGTACAAAAATAAGGAAGTCTTACTACAATTGTACAGGGCTTTGGTGAGACCAACTCTTTGGTGAGACCAACTGTGTACAGTTTTGGTCTCCTTATCTAAGGAAGGATATACTTGCCTTCGAGACGGTGCAACAAAGGTTCACTAGATTAATTCCTGGGATGATAGGGTTGTCCTATGAGGAGAGGTTGACTAAAATGGGCCTATTTTCTCTGGAGTTTAGAAGAATGTGAGGTGATCTCATTGAAACATATAAGATTCTGAGGGGACTTGACAGGGTAGAGGCTGAGAGCTTGTTTCCCCTGGCTGAAGAGTCTAGAACTAGGGGGCATAGTCTCAGGATAAGGGGTCGGCCATTTAAGACTGAGATGAGGAAGAATTTCTTCACTCAGAGGGTTGTGAATCTTTGGAATTCTCTACTCCAGAGGGCTGTGGATGCTGAGTTGTTGAGTATATTCAATTGTAAACAATTTTACAACACCAAGTTATAGCCCAACAATTTTATTTTTAATCCCACAAGCTTTCGGGGGCTTTCCCCTTCCTCAAGGGGAAAGCCCCCGAAAGCTTGTGGGATTAAAAATAATATTGTTGGACTATAACTTGGTGTTGTAAAATTGTTTACAATTGTCAACCCCAGTCCATCACCGGCATCTCCACATCATGAGTATATTCAAGGCTGAGATCGATAGATTTTTGGACTCTAGGGGAATCAAGGGATATAGGGATCGGGCAGGAAAGTGGAGTTAAGGTAGAAGGTCAGCCATGATCTGATTGAATGGCGGAGCAGGCTCGAGGGGCCGTATGGCCTACTCCTGCTCCTATTCCTTGTATTCTTCTAACACTTCATTTCGGGACTGAGGGAGTGCTGCACTGTTGGCGATGCCGTCTTTTGGATGAGATGTTAAACCAACATCCCGTCTGCTCTCTCAGGTGGACATAAAAGATCTCATGGCACTATTCAAAGATGAGCAAAGGAGTTCTCTTGGTATCCTGGCAAATATTTATCCCTCAATATACGTCACTATAAAAACAACTATCTGGTCATTATCTCATTGCTGTTTGCGGGTTCTTGCTGTGCACAAATTATCTGCCGCGTTTCCTACATTATAACAGTGACTACACTTCAAAAACTCTTTAATTGGCTGGAAAGTGCTTTGGAATGTCCTGAGCGCACGAAAGGCACAATATAAGTGCAAGTTTTTTCTTCTTTCCATTTCAGAAATGTATTATGCAAATGTTATTGATATGCCATCTATCAAGCATCGGTTAATGGAATATATTTACTTATGTTTTATGTCTTACTGTGCATACACTGCTTAGTATCCAGTTAACATGTATGACTGCTTGCCTCTTTATTTTGTGAAAGAATTGATTCTGAAATATTTAGGTTTATGTAACTACATATTTTATGAAACATTGTCCTGTATATTGAGTCATAGCAACGTTTTGAAAGAGTTTCACTTTCACAATCTGCACTTACTGCTTAAGGAAAAACACTTGTAAAATAAAAAGTTGACAAAAAATGAACGCTGGTCAAGTTCTTTCCTTTCACAGTCACCCCCGTCCAAAAGCACTGGTTCATTTGGATTATGTTCCCACGAGAAGCCCTAAAGGACTGCACCTACGTGGTCATTCTTCATGAGTGAGCTTGGACAATGAGCTTTGGTAGGCTAATCAACCATCGCAAATTACAACTGGACCTGATGATATCCTTGCCCAACAACACTTCACAACAACAGACAATAGGCAACCAGTAATCAGGATCCCTGGCTGATTTTACTCCCTCTCCAAGCAAGGTATGTAAATCCAGTTGCAGAATCCTACCATTGTCCATCGGCGATCAGCTTAGACCAGAAAGTTGTTCTAAATCGTGAGATATTTTCTAAATGGTGAGAAACTAGGCACTGTGGAGGAGCAGAAATATTTAGGGGCCCATGAACAGAAATCACTGAAAACTGGTGGACAGGTACAAAAAATAATTAAAAAGACTAATGGATTGTTATCCTTCATCTTAAGGGGTCTGCAATACAAAGGGGCGGAAGTTACACTACAGTTGTATGAAGCTTTGGTTAGACCGCATCTGGAGTACTGCGTTCAGTTCTGGACACCGGACCTCAGGAAGGATATATTGGCCTTGGAGGGGGTGCAGGGCAGATTCACCAGAATGATACTGGGGCTAAAAGGGTTAAATTATGAGGTCAGGTTGCAGGGACCAGGCTTGTGTTCCCTTGAGTATAGAAGATTAAGGGGTGATCTAATTGAGGTGTTTAAGATGATTAAAGGATTTGATAGGGTAGATAGAGAGAAACTATTTCCTCTGGTGGGAGAGTCCAGAACAAGGAGGCATAACCTTAAAATTGGAGCTAGGCCATTCAGGGGTGATGTCAGGAAACACTTCTTCACACAAAGGGGAGTGGAAATCTGGAACTTTCTCTCCCCAAAATGCTGTTGAGGCTGGGGGTCAATTGAAAATTTCAAAACTGAGATTGATACATTTTTGTCAGGCAAAGGCATTAATAGGCGGGTAGACACAGATTAGACATGATCTAAGTGAATGGCGGAACAGGCTTGAGGGGCTGAATGGCCTACTCCTGTTCCTATGTAGGGTTTCTTGATCTGCGCATCAATACAACAAGGATCATGGTTAATCTTAAGTTGTTTGATTTTTTTTATCAGGTATGAATTGATGGTTATGCTTCCTTTTTAAAGAGGCATCTTATAATTAAACCCAGCCATGACAAAGTTCAATTTCTTGTTCTACAGATGAGCACCAGGAAAGTGACTGGACAGACATCCAGGCACTTTCAAGCCTTCTTACCTAACCAACAGTTCTGTAAAGGACAGTATCCGTGATTCCCGTGACTGAGAACTGTCCTGTCTAATGCTGGATTTAACGCAGGCAGGCAAAGTCGAGCTTCAGAAGCAGTTTGAAAATTAAATATTAACAAGCAAATTATTAATTCATGCAGATACATATAATAATGCATCATAAATTAAAAACAAAAGATCAAATATATTAAAATAATTAACCAGCAATTATGATGCATTACGATAGCATCTAGGAAAGTAATACAAGACATGTTAAATACGCTCCAGCAGAAAGCAAATCAATTGATTAAATTAAAATAATCATAAATGTAATTATTTGAATTCTGAGCTCCCTGGGGATAAAACCAGTGCTTTATTTTTCATTTTAACTAGTAAATGCACTGAAAGTCATTAATGAAAAAAATTGACTGCATCAGAAATAGTTCCCCTCTGATAAAGTTGATGTGTAAAACAGTAATTGACTGATAGGTAACAGCTGTACCCCTTTTTTTTAAACAAGAGTGGGCTGAGTGTTTTTTGTTTAATTACTAAGAAATCGAATTGAAGGAGCAAGGTTCAAAAGGCAAGGTTGAAAATAGCAACAGAAAAAATGGGCTACATCAAAAAGTAAAGATTAAATGACGTTTAGAAACTGTACATTGCAAGGGAAAGTAAAGTTTGCGGGAGTAAGGAGTTTTAAGGTACTGGAAAAAGATGAGCTACAGTTGTGGATGCTACGTTGCCCAATGCTTGTATTTAAAACTTTCCATGGCCTATCCCTATCTCTGTAACCACCTCTTGTGGTACAATCCCCCCCCCACCCCATGAACTCTCCATTCCTCTGACTCTGGCTTCTTCTGCATTCCCTATCCCTCCACCCCAGCATTGTGGCTGTGCCTTAAACCACCGAGGTCCTAGGTTCCCTCCCTAAACTCTTCTGCCTCTCCATCTCCTTTAAAACCCACCTCTCTGACTAAACTTTTGGCCACCCCTCCTAATATCTCCTCCTTACGTGGGTGGGAAACCAGGAAAGAATTTTCATGCGTTTTCTTGAGCGAATGCAACTCAATTGAAGGCCCTTAATGTGACTTCTGGGTTTCGCGAATGTGCACCCGAATGACATGCTGGGAGCTGGAGTATTTAAAGGGACATGGCAACAATGGATTTTGAGGGAGAAGGGAGGAATTTAAATAAATGGAACAACAAACGACAAAGGTAGCGCCCCGCTTTACTGACTCCTCACATGAGTTGCTACTGGCCGGTGTGAGGAGCAGGAGGGAAGTCTATGCCCGGGGGATAGGAGGAAGTACCCTGCCTTTGCCACCAAGAAGGCCTGGCTTGAGGTTGCAGAGGAGGTGAGCAGCAGGAGCACGGTGGCAAGTTCATGGGTGTAGTACAGGAAGCACTTTAATGATCTAACCAGGTCAGGAAAAGTGAGAACAGTTACTGATTCACCTACATCCTGTGCTGCACATCACCCCACACCCCCACTCACTCTGTCTTGCCATGCCTACTCCATCACATCACTCCTCAACACTTGAGTCTCATCAACTTACCTTCACTTTTTGTGCACTTCCTCATCTCCCCATTTGTGAACCCACTAATCCCACTCACCCCAATCCTGATGCAATGTCATGAATCTGTCTGATACTCACCCTCTGATGCATCTCTTTCATGGGCAGCCTCACCCAAAGCAATGCACCCATCAGGTGACCACGTCACCCTCACTCACTCGCACGTCTCTACTTTCTTCCCTTGTAGGTAAAGAGAGCGCAAAATGCAAGTGAAAGGAGTCGGACTGGAGGGGGCCCACCACAAATAGTGGCCCCAACAGAGGCGGAGGAGGAGGCCTTGGAGCTCAGCTGGACGCTGGAATGCCTGGCTGTCGGAGATGGTAAGACGGGCAACCCGCAAATGTCTAGTAACAGAACTTTAACATCCCTCACACACAACATGAATTGACGTCATCAATGATTGACCTGTTGCACACCTCAGGATGCTCATCGCAACATCACTTCTGCGATGATTCTTAATATTGCTGTATGTTCTCTTCCAGGGCCTTCAAGGAATCCCGAAGAGGCATATGATGTGGAAAAGGGTGGTTCCTCGGAGGATCTCATGCATCCGAGGGCGCAGCGTCACATCAAAGCGAGCCACGCACCAGCGCAGATACTCACATCTCGGTGGGTCCTATTAGAGAGTTAGCTGGGTTGTCACCTGGTGATTCACCACACACAAGTGAGCACGAGCAGACACTGGTGGCAGGGGCAGCTGTGGAGAGTCCGCATCGGGGGGGTGCGCACTCCTCTCCAGGCTCTGCTCAACTGGACACAGATGCTGAACCCAGAGGGCCGTCCTTGAAAAGGAGAATGATCGAGGTACAGACGCACCTTTGCAACGTACTGGAAGACTTGCCATGCTCACTCTCCACAATAGCGGGGAGGATGGAGGAGTCCACCTCCAGCATTAGTGGACTGGTGGCGCAGGTAAGTGTGGGAATGTCTGCAATGGAGAGAATGGCAGCCTCCATTGAGCTTCAAGCATAGCTCACTCAGGCCCCGACAACGGACATGCGGACTCAGAGTGAACAACATTCTGTCACCTTAAACAAGCAGGCAGATACATTAGCAGTGGCCTTACAAGGCATCACACATGTCCTCCAAACTGTTGTCCAGCAGGGTGGTAGGAGTGATGTGGCCCTGGCCCAGGAGAGGGACGATGGCGAAAGGTACACGGAAGTGGGGACTCCACTCAAAGCGCTCCCACATCTCACTCGTTGCCTGCCCACCCGCCCCCACCCCCCCCCCCCCCCACCAACCAGTATCGGCGATGCTGCTTCCTCTCCAGGTGGCCGAGTCTGCCCCTGCACAGGTGCAGGTAGAGCCGTTTTTGGCGGGGCACTTAAGGGCTCCAAAACCCAGAAGGCGTAGGACGAGAGCATCTCAGCAGTCAGGGTAGGGACCTTAGCAACCTGCCACTACCTCTACTGAAGCCACAGGGGATGCACCCCCTCGAAGTAGAAGGAAGAGGAAGGCGAAGATTTTGTGATCACCAAGGATATGCACAAGGGTGTCTGACAAAATGTCATGTTCTTCATTTCTCCTTGCTTTTTTTTAATATTCACAATAAATGTCATACTTGTCACCACCACTGCCACATCTTGTCCATTCTTGAGTCCCTTTTGTGAAAGCGCCTTTGCATGTCCCTCATCATGAACGGCAAGGCTTAATGCCACCCATTGGGCGTGTTTACGATGGGTGTATGTATGGTTGTAGGACTGTTTTGTGCAAACAGAGGGGGGCTGGTGGTGGTGGTGGTGGTTGTTCCAGGTGGTCTGAGTACTTCACTATCTTCACTTTGCAGATCTCCTTATGAGAATCTATCAAATATGAGTGACTCCCTGGCATCATGAGCAGCCAGGTGAGATGCTGCTCTGCCAATGGGTTGCCCATCGTCCTCCTCCTCCTCGTCTTCTTCAATGTTGATGGCAGGTGCGGATGCTACATGAGCGATGTTGTGCAGGACTCAGCACACGACTATTATTCTACACACACTCGCTGGTGAGTACTGAAGGGATCCCCCAGATCGATCCAGATCACCTGAAGCGCATCTTCAGCATTCCTATGGCTTGTTCAATAACAGACCTGGTGGTGATGTAACTGTTGTTGTACCGCCGCTGTGCCTCGCTGGTGGGGTTCCTCACAGGTGTCATGAGCAACGTCTGCAGGGGGTATCCCTTATCTCCAAGGAGCCAGCCCTTAAGTCTGTCTTGTGCATGGAAGAGGGCTGGGATGTTGGATTTGCACAGAAGGAAGGAATCATGGCAGCTGCCATAGAATTTGGCACACGCCTGCAGAAACCTCTTCCAGTGGTCGCAAACCAGCTGTGCAATGATGGATTGATATCCCTTTCAGTTGATGAGCAGTCCTGGCTCATGTGCAGGTGCTCATATTGCTATGCGTGTGCAGTCAATTGAGCCCTGTACCCATGGGTAGCCAGCCGGAAAGTGGAAACCCACTGCCTTCTCAGTCTGGCTGATGTCGTCAATGGGGACGTTGATGTGGTCGGATGTCCTGGCAAGCAAGCCATCCATGACCTGTTGTATACACTTATGTGCAGACGACTGAGAGACCCTGGCGATGTCAGTGGTGGTGCCCTGGAAGGATCCGGAGGCGAAGAAATTGAGGGCAGTGGTGATTTTAACTACGACGGGCAATGTGTGGCTGCCAGGGCCAGTCGGGAGCAGCTCTGCAATGAAGGAGCGTACAGATGACTGCGACCACCTGGTGACTCAATCTGAGCCTTTGTGGGCACTGCTCCTCAGAGAGGTCCAGGAAGCTCAGCCTCTGCCTGTAGTCCCTCTCACAAGGGTAGTGCCTCCTGCGACCTCAGCCCCGTTGGTCCCCTCTCTGCTCTTCTGCAGGTCCTTGTGGCGCACCTCTGTCTTGTGGAGCGGCAATTCCCAGAACTGGACACCGTGCCTGACGTGGATGGTGAAGTGCCTCCTCAGATGTACTGCTGAATAAATCCACTGCACTTCCCATCCTGATGATGTTAGTTTGAGGTGGTCCAAAATGCAGGTAAATATGTGTGAACACAAGAATTCTGAGTGTGGACAAAGCAATCTCAGCCTAAACACAAAGAACTCTCACAGCCAAAGGTTTGTCTGAGAGAACTGATTGCCCTGCTGCAAAAAACTCACCTTTTCTTCACGTGTCAGTCGCTGGCTTAAAGGTCCAAATGCCGGCTGCAACTCGCCTCCGTTTCCATGGCGCGTTTCAGAGGCCACGGGAGACACGTTCAGAAGCAGTGTAGATCAAACCACAAAATTTAACATCCTTAAGTAGTTTAAATAGCTCAATTGGCCCTTTGAATATCGTCCCTCTGGCTTTAAGTGCCAGCGGGACTTCCGGGTTTCAGAAGCTCGCACGCACCTGGATGCGTCTGGGTCAAACCCGGAGGTCGGCGGGTTGGAGCCGGGATGCGGTCTCGCTTCCAAAACCGACAATTTTCACTGCCCACCTGCCCCCAACACACCCGTTCTTCGAGGTTAAAATTTACCCCCTGATTTTTATGCTAGCTAAATCTTTTACAAGGTGAATCCTTTGCAAATACTTAAAGTAATTAGATACTACATACAAACAAAAAGGGCACGATTTTAACCCTGAAAAACGGGTGGGTTGGGGGCATTAAAAATTGCAACAATTTCAAACCCGCCCCCAACCCGCCTATTTCCGGTTTTCACGGGGACGGGACGAGGGGTGGACGACCATCTCGCTCTCAGGAGGTGGGCTGGTCACTAAAACCTTTCGAGGAGAGTGGGGGCCTCCATTTCTTTCAGGTTTTGTGATTTATCCTCTGGAGGCGGGATTCCCGGGCCTTCTCCTCGCCTCCTCTCAAGCGGCGTGAAGAAGGCCCGAAACTGCAGCTAAGTATCTTTATAGCACAGCTTGTGGGCCCGGAGGAACAGGAGTGCTTCTCCCAGGCCCAACAAGCCTACCTGCAGCGACCCCCCAATGATCGCAACCCACCACCCCCCCCTCCAAAACGATCGCGACCCACGCAATGACCCCGATCCCCGCCCCCCGGATGACTATCTCTCTCCCACCCCCACCGGTGACCCCCATGCCCCACACCCTCCCATCCATCCAATCTAAAACTTACCTGATCACTTACCTCTTCCTCGTTCTTCTCCCATCCGACTGAGACCAGCCTCTCAATCAGGCCGGCCTATTGGGTGGAAAACCATCAAAAAAATTGAAAGACGTCCTTACGTCAAAATCATAAGGACGTCCGGGAAACCCGTACTTCCGGGTTTCCCGTCTGCAATTCGACCCCCTCGTCCCTTGCCCAATAAAATTACCCCCATAGTATTAACTCTTTAGTTGCTGTAGCAAACTAGGAGCCTCCTTCTTTGTCTCAATCATGTTTTTTTTTATTAAACTTACCTTTCACGTCACTGTGGACAAATTCCACCACAGCAGCACTGTACACTTAAAGCGATTATAATATTAAATCATAAGGGGAAAAATTCGACTTATGCCCAAAATGGACGCAAAATCTGCGCAGTGACTGCTCTGCACTTTGGTCTGTGACAGTCTGAGGAAAAGTGCTCCAATAAACAGCCGCCATGACAGTTCCCCACACGTCTCACTCTACATCTCTCAAAAGTATTTTATACAATGTCACAAAAAACAATCTTACTCCTCAATATGCTCCAACAACTTCCACTCCCTTCTGCAAACCATACAAAGCATTGTGTCAAGTTTCTGAATATCCTGGAGTCTGGGTGTCCCCACTCTCTGTGCTAAATCAATGGTGCCAGTCCTATCTGTCCCCTGACGGTTTACTACATTTGTGAGTTTCGTGTCATCTGCAAACTTTGAAATGATGCCCTGTATGTCCAAGTCCAGGTCACTGATATATATCAAAAAGTGCAGTGGTCCTAATAGCGACCCCTGGGGGACACCACTGTATACTTCCCTCCAGTCTGAAAAACAACCCTTCATCATTCCTCTCTGCTTTCTGTCCTTTAGCCAATTTCGTATCCAAGCTGCCACTGTCCCTTTAATTCCATGGGAGTCAATTTTTCTAACAACTCTATTATGTGGTATTTTATCAAATGCCTTTTAAAAGTTCATCAACTGTACTACCCTCATCAACCCTCTCTGTTACTTCATCAAAGAACTTAATCAAGTTTGTCAGGCAAGAATTGCCTTTAACAAATCAATGCTGACTGTCATTTATTAACCCATGCTTTTCCAAGTGACAATTCATTTTGTCCCAGATTATTGTCTCAAAAAGTTTCCCCATCACCAACATTAGGCTGACTGACCCGTAGCTACCAGGTTTATCCCTGCCCCATTTTTTGAACAGGGGTGTAACATCTGCAACCCTCCAGTCCTCTGGCATGACTCCCACATCTAAGAAGGATTGAAAGATTGTGCCTCGAGTCTCCACTATTTCCACCCTTACTTCGCTCAGCAACCTAAGTTGCGTTCCAACCGGACTGGGTGACTTTTCTACTACTTCCTCCTTTACTGTGACATTGGCAGCATTCTCTTGTTTTGTGAAGATAGGTGAAAAGTAGTCACTTAGTACCTCAGCCACGCCCTCTGCCTCTACAAGATGATCTCCTTTTTAGTCCCTAATTGGCCCCATCCTTCCTTTGACTATCCTTTCACTCTTTATATGTTTATAGAAAACTTTAGTGTTCCCTTTTATGTTGCCCGTTAATCTTTTCTCATACTCTCTTTGCCCCTCTTATTTCTTTTTCAGTTCTCCTCTGCCCTTTCTGTATTCTGCTTGGTTCTCTACTGCATTATGAATCTGGTATTTATCATAAGCCTCCTTTTTCTGTCTCATTTTAATCTCTATATCTATAGTCATCCAGGGAGCTCTAGCTTTGGATATCCTTCCTTTCCCCCTCATAGGAATGTGTCTAGTACTATTAATAGATCTAACATTGTATTACATTATATTAATTGACAGCTTGGGCTAAAGACCAACCATAAATCACAACAAACTAACTGTATTACTTATTCCCTTCTGCGTCCCAAAGCAATGTAATATTTGTGATCCAAACATCTTACCTGTATATGTCTTGGTGAAAACCATTCACCAGTAATGGCATCTTGGAAGGCAACGTTTTACTGGTGTTAAGTGACGTTCTGGTTTGGCAAGAATAGAGCAATAAATAGAACCAAACAGAAAATGCAAACAGAAAAATAAATCCCTCTCAAACATATAACTAAAGCATGGAAAGTAAGATACTGGAATGCATTGAGAACAAGTTGCTAAAATGGAGAGAACAATTTAAAGTCCCTCAAGCTCCTTGTCGACCCTATCAGGGCCGGTGAGCAGACATTAGAAGAGCTGAGTAAAGCTAAAAAGGTGGTATGGTTTTCAGCAATGCATTATAAGCTACAACAGGAGGTGGATAATCAAAGGAAAATGAAAAAGTAGAAGAAAGGGTAAAAAAGAGTTGGAATCTCACTCAGAGAAGGAGTTGGTGGAAAGGAAAAAAGAAAATGAGCAGGTAGGAAGGCGTATCCAGATGTTGGAAGGACATGTAGAATATTTTCAATCGCACACGATAAACAAGGAAAAAGAAACTAGAGGTTTGCAGGGTCAACTTCACATAACAAGAACATCACATAATAAAGTTCCATATCAGAGGGATGACCTGAAATCTACAGTAAAGACTCAAATCGAATTAGTTAAGGAAAATTGACAGGGTGATGTGACATCACATGCCCATTGTAAAGGGAGAATAGAGCAGTTGGAGAAAGTTACAAGTTAAACAGGGGATCATTTGTACTACGATTGAAGATGAAAGTGATGGAGGGTGGCAATGGAGACGAGGTATACACGGAAGGGTTGGCAGAGGAGGCTGTGAACTATCACTCCGCAGACAACACAATGTCACAAGGAGCCAATGATGAGAATAAAATATGATGTGGAGATGCCGGTGATGGACTGGGGTTGACAATTGTAAACAATTTTACAACACCAAGTTATAGTCCAGCATTTCCACATCGTTCACCTGAGGAAGGAGGTAGCCTCCGAAAGCTTGTGAATTTAAAATAAAATTGCTGGACTATAACTTGGTGTTGTAAAATTGTTTACAATCGAGAATAAAATAGACTGTGAAGGCTTTGATGAGGAATGTGAACTAGAAGTTGCAGAAGTCAAAGACGCATTTAAGCAAACCCAAAGCGTGCTAGAGGATAAAAGATCAGAAGGGAGAGAAGCAGTCATGGAGGTTCTAGCAAGTGAACAGAGAAAGAGACAAGAACTCTTGGCTGGTTCCCCAGTACCCCATCCTTCCAGCAATGGAGAAGGAGAAAACTTTTATACAGGAGAGCCAATACACACCTGACAAAAGGTCTTTCCCACATGAGATTTTAAATCAGTACGATACTGAATTAAGCAGGAAACATCGGAGATTGAAAATGGAGCTCAGATAAAAGGATAAATGATTTAAAACAGGAGAAAAGGGAAAAGGGAAGATTCCATCTCTCTTCTACTCTTACAAGCCAGATCATTTTGTCTTTAGTTTGAGTGTTTTTGGTTTGTGCTAGTTCTGCTCCCTTTTTATAGATTGTTTCATTTTAGTGTTTAACTTTGAGAGTGTTGCGGCTTTTTAACTGTAAAAGCTAATGTTCTTCCTAGTGTTGGGAGACTTTAGTCTCACACTGATAGAACCCCTTGGATCCTGAAAGTTAACAGTGATGTTATCAACTCATAATCTGCTTATCAGAAACTGCTGCTGTCTTAATAGATTTGCATTTCTTAAGATGCAAACAAGTTCTTTCAAGTTTTCTGGGCAGTTTTCATTTATTTTCACAGAGCTAAAAACAGTTTAAATATTTGTAGTCCTTGGCTTTATTTTAGGAGTGCTTTAAGCATTTTTATCATTATGTTTTCTAAAAAATCATATGTTGTCTTCAGTTTGTTAATTGTTTTTATCCGTGTTATTTTTGAGATATTGAGTCCTTCTGTTTTTGGTTTTGAACTGATTTGGAGTAATTGACTGAGTGTCTGATCAAATTATCAAGCTGGTTTTCTGTGAAGGGCCGCTACAGACAGCTAGTTATTTAAACTATGTTGATATTCCATGGGCTGGGATTATCATGTAAAATTTGGCACTTTGTGAGTTCATAACCATTACATGGTATTATTTTTTTTAAGGTGGATGAGATCAAATAAGGATTGAATGATTGAGTGTGATTAAGGTACCTGGAATGTTATATTGAGAGCATGAATATGGATGTCAAGCTGAAATTAATATCACATATGTTTAAAATGGTGCCCCCAGAATATGGGCGATTTAAGGAAAACTTTTGTGCTTTCATAAAGTGCTTGGTTTTAGACATTTTAAATTAAAGACACATGATATGGATTTATTTCGATTGAAATTTACATTAAGCCACTGTTAAAAGCACAAAGAGTTTTTTAAAAAGTAAAAGATGCAGCTTTGAAGAATTACACATTGATGCAGGACGGTGTCTGGTTGTAAATCAATTTGAACTTCTTCAAAGCACTTTGCTTTCATTGGATTACAGCTGAAAACTGCGAATATACAGTTTAAATTAAAGATGGCGGCCTTGTTGTAAATCGTGATGTGGAGATGCCGGCGATGGACTGGGGTGGACAAGTATAAGGAGTCTTACAACACCAGGTTATAGTCCAACAGCTTTATTTGGAATCACCAGCTTTTGGAGCTTTCCTGACGAAGGAGGTAAGCTCCGAAAGCTTGTGATTCCAAATAAAGCTGTTGGACTATAACCTTGTGTTATAAGACTCCTTACATTTGTTTTAAATCAACTAGAACATTTACAAAGCATTGTTTTTTTAATTTGGTTACTGCAAGGCTGAGACCTGCTATTGTGATTGACTCCATCCCCAACCCCCAGGCTTTCACAAGCAAGAAGTAATTAACCCCTTACTTCTGTTTGCCAACTTGCATTTTTGAAGTTCATTACATGCTGTTTGAAGAGCTCTTTAAAAAAGTTTTAGGACTTTTTGTTTGATGCTAATGATTTACTTGTTTTCAATAGACATCAGAAGAATATCATCAAATGTCACAACATGGTGACAAGACTTTTCCTCTCGAGGGCTTGACTTTAACTCATTCAGGGTCCTTCCTCATCTTCTGAGAGAGTGCTCGAGGTGGGGGGAGGGATGTGGGATTTGCCTTCAGGAGTGGTTGCAAGCACTTCTGTCTCTACTGTGGAACTGCCAAGCATGGCCATCATTTGTTTCTTACATTGAAATTGGTGTGGGTTGCTGTTCAAGCACTCCAAAAGGGTTTTGACGGGGGATAATCACATTTTATTTTATTTTTTAAAAAGTCCAGTGGAGGTAGTTCCTGCCCAAGGTAAGGTTTGTTTTTTTGGAAATAAAATTGAACATTGGCAAGTCCAGTTGGTCCAACAATACCAGTCCAGTTTGAATC